>NC_135503.1:68466353-68775103 GCF_052857255.1 Amblyomma americanum | reverse complement strand
TGGAGAGAGAAAGGCGCCGTAGTGGAGAACTTCGGATTAATTTTTACCACGGGGGTTCATTAACGAGCACTGACACCATATAGCACAGGGGCGTGTTTTTAGTACCACCTACATCAAAAGCCAAAAAGACGACGGTGTGCTGTGCGATGTCAGTGCACGTTGAATTGTCCGAGGCTAGCTCCGAAAACGGCAGTCTGGGCTAGTTGGTAAAAGTTGGCTATACTTCAAAATAGGAACGCGAAAAAAAAAAACGAAACACAGATGCGGTGTATGAGACAACTAGCTGAACTCTTACAAGTATAGGAAGTAAGGTGCTGGTACGGTCTAGTTTGAAGTCTATCAAACACTTTATGTCTGTTTTGTGTATCGCTCGTATATTCTGTTGGTTTTTCCGAATGAGCATGCACGGTCAACGAGTACGGCAACCTTCATCTGATACTTGAAGTAATTTATTCTAAACACACTAGCCGAAATTATTAAGCAAAACACATGCATGCCCAGTAGGGTGTTAGCAGACACATTTAAATATAAATACAAATTTAAATATGATAAGATAAAGACAAGCAAAATATAACGGAAAAATAAAGATAGCCAGAAGCTGCACGAGGAGTGCAGTGTGTTTCGCAATGAAAATAGCCAGAGAAAATGCGATATTGCGAATTCTGTGAATAACAAATCCAGGTGCTGTGTGGCCATCTGCGAGTCTCATGTATGCGAAGAAACTATAGGACGGAGAGAAAGGAGCGCGAAATAGGAAGAAACGGTGTACAAAGTACGATCGCTTGAACAGATTAGAAGCCGGTTTCCCAGAAGCTTGCGTTGTTCGACTTTCATTTCTGCGAAGTTTACATAAGTCGCGTTTACATGAATGCGACAGAAGTCGACTCCATTACACTTTTTGAGGGCAGGTAAAAAAGCCGAGAAAGAGAGTAGAACAAGAGTCTTGCCTCTCCTTTTCAAAACTGCTCTTTCTCTCGAAAAATCGACTCTTAAGACGCATTCAGTCGCATTCATGTAAACGCGGCCATACACGGTATCAAAGACTTCCTCTGCGCGTCGAGCGACACCAAGTTGGTGATTCCTTGCAATCAAAGGTGTTCCTGTCACTGCTTGCTTGACGAATAGAGACAGACGAAATGCAGTTTGAATTAAGAACTAATAAAAAAGCACTCCGCAAAGCTGCTAATTGTCCTATGCGGTCGTTTCGTGGTTGGCTGTTTTTTTTTAAAATCTCCTACGGCTCTGTGCTGATGGCAGCTAGGTAACTCGATTTTCGTATATGGCAACGGTGGGGTCGTTTTGAGACGACGGCAAGAAACAAAGAAAAAAAGAAAGAAAAATAATGAAAGGCAGAAAGAAAGGAAGGAAGGAAAGAAAGAAAGAAAGAAGGAAAGAAAGAAAGAAAGAAGAAAAGAAAAAAAGAAGGAAATCAATGGTGGTGTTCACTGAAGTTGTAAGGCATGTTGAGGAACCGAGGCATCATACTACCGTGTCCCTCATATAGATTACCGGCAGTGTTTCGAGGCCGAGTAATGTATTCGTTTCCGCTCACCTAACACCCCCACCCCCAAAAAAAATATAAATAAGAAATACAAAATAATCCATCCCTTTTCCTGGATTTTATCTTCTTTAAGGCCTGGTCATGAAGGCCATTAAATTTCGGGCATGTTATTCTTCTTTGTCCTTCTTTTCCTTCTAGCGGGTATCCTTGCGAAGGAAACAGGAGGTCTGCTTGGACAGGATAGGGAAACCACTGCCAGGTCCAATTTATGGCGCCTAAACGCCGCGTGGGTAGCTCTGCAGTTCTTCGTTCCTGTCATTCTTGAAGTGACGCGGAATGCGCCCACACGTGAGTGTGTGCACTGCGCACGCAGGCATCCTGTTCCTGGACAGCACAGACTGGGAGCTGACATTCACTCGGTGTAACAGCCTTCGCAGAGGGAATGACAGGCTCTGATCCACAGGAAATATTAAACAACGGATGCGCGCAAAAGCAAGGCGGATGGAGCTTTTGTTCCATCCGCGCGTGCCAGCTTTTCCCGCTTACGTAGTTGCTGTGTCGAGAACATGGTGATCATTGCCGTGCGTTTTTCCGTTTAAGTTGCCGTGCGTATTTACTTTTAATTTTTTTTTTAAAGTAGGTATCCGAGATGATTCAGCTATGTGAATCATTTATGTTCATTTACGTTCAGCAATGCACGTAAAGATAGTGAGCGTGGCATTTGTTCGTCGTGTTTTTGATGACGGCGATATATATACATATGTATTTTTTTTTATGCTGCAGTAGGACAGTTTTTTCCAAAGAGCCCCATGGCACGGGATGTCTCGGAATACTGAATGTGCGATCAAAAACCCATTTTCAATTAATTTTACCCTGACTAAGCCGAGGAAAGGAAAAAACGCGAAGGCGCTGAAAATTAAAAATTGACTACAAATAACACAGCTTCTACACAACGCATTACAAAAAATTCTCGCTGGAGGATATTCGTGAAGCTGCGTCCTTAAGCATCCCAGGAATACCGCACCCGTATTCAGAGCCCCTTTAAATAAACTCCGGGTGGTCGAAATAACCCGGAGCCCTTCACTACGCCGTTCCTCATAGCCTAGGTCGCTTTTGGACGCTAAACTCTGCAAAACCATAAATCAGACCAGCACATTCTTCATCGTGGTTGACTCTTGAGTCTCATGGAAACTGTACAGAGTCTGCGCTGTATTGTTAGTGCTTAGTTATCGATGAACAAACTGCAGTGCAGCAGAAGACGAACGCCACATGAACGAAGACGAACAGAATAGTGCCCCTGCTGTTCGTCTCAGTTTCTGTGTCTTTTGCCTCCTGATACACTACACTTTATTTATCAATTTTGTGTGGTAGCGATTCCGGGAAGAAACGAAACCTTGGTAGTGGTTAGTGGGAAAATAAACGAAAACTAAAGAGAAGAAGTCAGGATTATGCTGAGGGATATTGTTCCTGGGATTTTTTTTCCCATGGGAGCAAGCAAGGTTTGCGGTAATGTTATATACGTTCCCTCGTAATCTCAGGCTCCCATCTTCTGAGGAGGCGCCAAACCCTGCACGCCTCTTTTATTCTATGTTCTACATTTAACGTAGCGCTCTGTCTTCGCATGATAGCAGCAGGGCCTCAGTTCGTGCAAGCGCGCGCCACTTTCCGAGAAATCGTGCAGGAGCACTGCTTCCCAGTCTGTGGTATTAACCAGGCCTTAGTGTCGGCCCGCCAAGCACTGTGGGCATCTGCACCGCGATATTGAAGGAGGGGGCGCAACTCTGCGTGTATTCACACGCGGTACCCGCTCGGAGCGCAGAGTTTTAATCATTCCCCAGAAGGGTTGCGAAGCCAGCGGACAGCCACATGCGATCTATAAAGTTGCGCACTGCTGCCTCCACGCCTTCGCATGAACCTCGTATCGTAATCATTCCAAAACTTTCACGCAACTCGGCGGCCGTCGTTGGAAAAGTGAAAAGGATGTTATTTTCGCGCCGCTGCGCAGGCGTGTTTGTTTCTAGCCTTTCATTCTCACCCTCTCTCTTTCTGTCTTCGTTGGGGCCCATTGGCCCAGGGTCGAGGCGCCCTACATCGGCGAGATAGACGGCGGCTTCGTGTGTTCAGAAGTTGAACTTGACCGGGCAGGCACCGTGTATCACCGAGCGCAACCTGCTGCGCTGTGTTTTTTTCGTAGGAGAGAGTGCATCCTTCCCTGTTTTCCCCTGGTCGGGAAATCGTTTCCCGCGAAAACCGGATGCGGGGAGGTCGCGCCTCTCCCCTCTTCGCTTAACGATCTGGCGTCGAAGCAGCGCCGGTGGAGCCGCGTTGCGCAAAAGGGATAGAAATGAGTTCTGGGGAAATTTCCCGCGGGCGGAAAGCCGGCATCGGCGCACGCCACCGGTGACGTACACGCGCGGCGTAGACGGTGCGAGCTGATTTGCAAGCGGAACCGACGCATAATATGTGGGGAACTTTTTCTTTGATTATGACCGTCGCACGCCGCTATTTATTGATATTTATATTTACGGTTCTAAATTTGGGAGGATCTGGATTATTCCAACTCGCTTAATTCGAACATGCGGCTTATTCGAAGTGAACTTTCTTCTCGCAAACGTCAAGAGCATTTAAAAGTGCGTCTTCTTAATTCCGCGTAATTTGAACAATTTTGTTGCTAGAATTAAGTTGGAATTGTTGAAAGTCGGCTGTGATGGAAATGAGGGCGCAAATATATTGCGTGCCACTGACAGAATGCGTGAAAGAATGCTGACGAAAATCGTCTTTTTTTTTCAGAAAGGTCGTGGAATAAGTCAAAAGGTTAACCACAAGGAGATAAGCTTGGGCCATGGTTTGCTATGGCCTACGTTGCTTGGGTGTGTCATGGCTTCCGTAATTGCTTACGTTGATTTATGTGGGCTATGAATTAGGGACCAGGAGGAACCAGCTGAGACAAGTTTGAACGGGACAAAGTGCATGACCACTCGTTTCTCAGGCACCACTGCCCGCTCAGAGAGAAAAGTTCCTGTGCTTATCTTCCGGTGGGTCATTAGTGCAAGCTTAAGTGGCGCGGTGCCTTCAGGATCATTGCTCCATGCAAGTCGCTGCGGACGCCTACTCTCGCGAGGCTAACGAGCAAAAGATAAGAGTAATTACTTGTTAGCCTACCCCTGCCTAGCTCAGAGTCTCGTTAAGTCCATGTCAACGCAGGCAGTTCCGATGTCAGCGATAAAAACAGTTATCTCACAGTAACCGGGTTGTTAACTTGAGCTCAAGCTAAAGAACGCGTACAAGGGTACTTGGCTTCAACAAGCTGTGTTGCTGGTGTTGCGAAACCGTGATTAAATAAAAAAAACTACCGGGGGCACTTAAGTCTGC
The DNA here is from genome assembly GCF_052857255.1 of Amblyomma americanum. Classification (NCBI taxonomy): domain Eukaryota; kingdom Metazoa; phylum Arthropoda; class Arachnida; order Ixodida; family Ixodidae; genus Amblyomma; species Amblyomma americanum. Next base: position 68,770,230 of record NC_135503.1, on the reverse strand, counting down.
TTACGGGCTATGAATGCGAAAGCATTGTGCGCTACTGCTGTTGTTTTCGGGGCGTTTGTGGTTCGTTCATTTGTGTAACTTAGTTTGCGTTGGTCACCAAACCGCACACTTAACAGTCACAGATGGCGGCGAGTCCTCATACCACTTCCAGCGCAGTGGCGCAGTAGTTAAGCGATGCGCCATTGCACTGACAGGTGGCTGTTCCTGTCACAGCCACCCGTAGGTTTATGTTACCACCCATTTTACTCTTCCCAAGCAACTTCTCGCGTAGATGGCGCGGCGCTCCCCCGAACTTACCCGAGTCAGGGAAGGTGATAACTGTGTTAGCACGACATCACTTGCCTTGTTCAAAAAAGAAAAAATGTACCTAAGGAACAGTTTGCCACATTTTGATTAGATATTGCATGTATTGGTACAAGCCTATGTGCGCATGCACCACCGAAGTGTATTTATGTACCTTTATGTAGCAGCAAAACCTCAGTTGATGCTTAGCGCTCGACCTGTCTTGTTCTATGTCTGTGTCCCAGTTATATGCGCTAGTCTTTTAATTAATGATGGCACACCAACTAGCCCACTTTTCCGCCTTGATTACCCGAGTTAATACCGAGTAACTCGGGTAAGCTCGGGTAAGCGTCCACACTTTCTGTACACACTTTCCGTGGACGTCACGCATGAGGCGAGTAATGCTTTCGCATTATAAGTTCAAGAGCTTATGCGCACAATCTACAACAATAGAGCTGTTTCGCATTTAAACAACGCATTTATGATCCCGATAAAAATTGATGTCAAATACTGTGTTATTAATTATACCTTAATGAGTTTAACGTTTAGAACTGCATCTGACGTTTGTTGTCTTTCTGCACGCATCTGCTCTAATATCTGGAGAAAAAGGGCAGACTCTGCACTTTCCATATCCGCATACGCCAATCACGCCGCCTACATTGCAATAATCATCACCAATTAAAATAAATAAAGTAGCAGAGAAAGCCTGCTCTTGTAATGATCTCGAACTGAATTTTACCTGTACCGGCCTCGGCCTCACAATTCCTGATAATTTCCGCTAACCTGCACTACTCCACTCGATTCCCTACGGACATCAACAGCATCTGGTTCTCTTTCCTCGGTATCCGCTTTTCTCGAAGAGATTCCCGTTATTCAGCCCACGCGTATGAAGTCTAGTTCAAGTTCATCTTCTTCCCATGCGTAACATTTTGCACACGCACCGCTTTTCAATAACCCTCGAGAAGGTGTGTTCGACAGGAAATGCGCTCCGACTCGATCGAATCACATACGTCAGAAGCGGAGAACAGCCGCGCTAAAACTTGCGAAATAATTTAAAGCCGATTCGCTTCGACGCAGACTCCTTTCTATAATTCTGCCATTTAGAAAAGCCGAAGTGTGCCGCTCAACTGGAACACCGCGTTTTTTGTCCTTATTGACTTCCATGTGTGAAGGCCAAGCCGTCAGTAGCAACGGCTTCACAGAGGGCGCGACAATTTGTGCGTCACTCGCGACTCAAAACGCCTCCCTCCCTATGTCCCACACCTCTCTTTCTCCCTGGCTCTTTTTATTGACCGATGTGAGTCGTTCCTGAATTGGCCCGATCGATGTCCGTATGTCTGCGGAACGCGCGTGACGGAAAGTAATAAAATATACGCCGAACGTTCCTTCGCGTGTGTGGCAGGTGCGGCCGCGTGTGGGGGTACACGCTCCGCAGTTCCCCTATTTAGATCATTTCCACAGGCACGAAGACACGCTTACCGTGTAGTACGTTCTCCGAGCGTGACATCGCTGAAAGCGATATTGATGAGTCTTTTTTAGGCCAGGTTGTGCATGCAGGGCGTCTTTCATAACGACCCATACAAGCCTGTCCTGATCGTATGCTATCTTCGTGGCCGAGATATTCTGCAGTTACCGTCTGCGGGGTAGGGATAGGGGACATATATAAAAACACACTTATATGCAGACTTACCGCAAAACGTTTCCATGTGAAGAGGTCTAATGATGAATAAATAAATATGCTTTTTTTTAATTTAGAAAGCGAATGTATGAATTCGCGTAAAGAGTAAAAGAACGTAATATTAAACATAAGGGCAAATGTGCAGGGCTCGTTATTGAGGTGCTTAAATACGTTGAACTATCTTCCTGAAGAGTAGAGTATTATAACACCCTGCACAATGCGCCAACTACGAGGACGGAGTTTTCAGGCATGTCGTTATCGACGCTGCCGAATGCCTACTAGTATAGGCCATGCCATTCGCGTTTTAGAAGCGTCGTCAGTGTGCCAGAATTTATTTCACAAAATCTCGTCGGCGTGTTTTCACAGCGTCAGCCTGCCATCAGAGCGCGAGTGCACTGCTCAAAGGCATCTCCCCTTCTATTGAAAACAGAATGTTAGGTATTTGTCTATTATTTCCCGAATGCAGGCTGCCCAGCTGGCTCTCTAAATATTTTTATGTATTTCCCTTGCCCACTTTTAATACCCCTCTTTCTGTCTCTCCACTTCCTACCACCCCGTGAGTGAGCTTCCGTTGGAGCACAGTTATAAATGCGGCCGTTGCTGGAGCTGCAGCAGTCGAAAACATTGGCAAAAGAGGAAGTTTACTTCGAGCAGTGCAGGCAGCGAACCAAAAGGCAATAATTGTTGACGCATTTTTCAGTGGCGCTTCAAACAGCGCAACAAAGAAAACCATCTTTTGACCGGTCGAATTCACAAAGCTCCCGCCTAAACGCGTAGCTGATCTTAGCTTTATATACTTCACGATGTATAGATGGCTACGTTACACCTTTGAAGCGGTGATTTGTAGTGCAAACGGCACGAGGCCAAAGGAAGAGAAAAGACGACACAGCGCTACATATCATGTCTGACCAACGTGCTCACCAGTTCATGTTGAAGCGGGGGTCAGTGCTATTAACATGACATTTTTTTTTCTACTGAACATGACACTTGTTTCTATTGTTTGTAGCTCCCGAATATCACATGCCACGTATTTATTTCTCCTCTAAGAAATGCTCAAGTATGACATCGAACCTACCTCATGTTGGACTGTTTTTCCCTTCTCTTATGCTAGGAAAACTACGGCAGCCTTTTACAGCTCTCCACCGTGGATACATGCTTTCCTTTCTCCAACCATTGCTGCTTCAGCTGCTGCACGCAACATGCACAACTATGTATTCCGGGCTCTTCACTGTTCACTGCTTGAAGACGATGTCTACAGGGTAGCCTGCGCACCCTCTCATGCCTGCATCTCACTAGATAAGTTTTCAGAGTACCGCGCTCCTTTTACCTGCACCGCCGGGCTTGGAAGAAATATGGCTGCCACGGCCCAGTGTTGCCTCAACAGCGAACACTGTGCTTTGCAATGAAATCCCATAGAGCGGCGGGTCCAAAGCCTCTGCACTTTCCTCTAGGACCTACATATATATGCGCAAGATGTTGCTTCAACGAGTTACAATAATTATTCTTTCCCGTTTATACTCAGTGTCCGTTCGCGTACAAAAATCCGGTGGCGGGGAGAGGAGGTTCGCGGTACTCTGAAAACTTATACAGTGACTCTATGCATCTCCGGTATTGAGCGCCCTCTACCGCCTGCCACCGGGCTTCCGGGGATGTGGCATCAAATCTATAGAACCACAACACTTTCTACACCTCTGACCACATACTCGGTTAACGTGCTGCCAGACAACACTCTCATCAGCTCCCCTTACTTCTTGGAGGCATGATAGCACTACTTTCCGTCCAAGCAGCGTCACTCATAGTAGGATGTCAGTGGTTAGGACGCTCGACTACTGATCCGGAGTTCGCGGGTTCGAACCCGACCGCGGCGGCTGCGTTTTTATGGAGGAAAAACGCTAAGGCCCCCGTGTGCTTTGCGATGTCAGTGCACGTTAAAGATCCCCAGGTGGTCGAAATTATGCCGGAGCCCTCCACTACGGCACCTCTTCTTCCTTTCTTCTTTTACTCCCTCCTTTATCCCTTCCCTTACGGCGCAGTTCAGGTGTCCAAAGATATATGAGACAGATACTGCGCCATTTCCTTTCCCCCAAAACCAATTATTATTATATTATAGTAGGATGCCGTAAAATATCTCCATCTCCCGCGCTTCTTCTGACGTCAGCCGCCGGAGTAGGTGTGACGTTGCTGTTGCGCATCGGCCCGTCGGTGTCACACGTCGGTTAAAGCTGGGGACACTATGGAGGGCAGCAAAAGCCTCCCGTTGAAGCGCCTCCACTGCGCTCAAAAGCTCTCTACACATCTAGAGTGAAAGGTTGACACGCCTTCCTCTTGTCATCCTCACGAGCGCTTCAGGACGCCCCATTCGACGACGTACGGGTACGCCCTGCCCTTGACATTTATGCAGCGTGCCATCCTCGTGGTGCAATCGCCGGCGGCGTTACTGAGCAAGATAAGAGGCAAGAGCCTCGCAACATTCCCCTTGCTCCCATCGTGCCGCATTTGGGAACTATACGTTTATGTGCGCAAGGACCGCGTCGTATTTAACGCTCGACGTGGAAGAACCATTGGCCCGACGTTCGCTGGCCAATAGGCGCTTTTAAGCTGCAACCAAACCGTAGTAAATTTTATGTCCTAACACGGAGGTTTTGTCGTAACAGCGTTCCTGTTCTTAACGGTCTGTAACGGCTCTCTTTCGCACGGCAGTCGTGTGAAAGGAGACTACGATCCAGACAGGGAACCAGGGTCGATGGCCGTAATCGTTCGGGACACGGCAGACACGTGTTGCAAAATAGTTGCAAGAAGGCACATTGCGGTGTTGTATTCACTATAATCCATAGCTCCGCAGTTCGGCAAATCTTCCATGTCTGCCGTACTTTCGAGTAGAACGCGAATTCCCCTGAAGACAGGAGGCTCAGGCAATTAAGCCTTCAAAGACTGCCATGTATTCTCGCTTCAAGAGAGAAGCCTTCCACTTTCGCTGAGCTCAAATTGCGGAACCCGCTTTGTATTATGCGGTGGATGGCATCCAATGACACTCCCAATGTTGCCAACACCTTCAGAGGGACCTTGTCCATAGGAGCGATGACCCTAAACTTGCCTCCCGGGCTCCGGTGCCCTTTGGTAATGACCGTCAAGAGTCGATCATTGCCACCACTCTCTCGGCCTCTGCTTAGGGGCTTCTTCCCTTGTCGGGAACGCGCAATGCTACAATGTCGCAACGCCGAGGCAGATGCAGCGAACAACCCTCTATTAAGGGAAAACGGGCTCCTTTGCGCAACATTGGCTTGCGAATCTGTGCAGGCGAGTGTGTTGAACAACACGTCGGCCTCGCTTTAATGTAACGGCAGTTTCCCGGACCGATCGCAGCTGTCAGATAAGAGGCTTTAACCTTGCTTGTTTGCTTTGATGCGTACAAAAATGAGAAAAAAGACAATAAGAAACTTTCCCTTCACTTTAAATCTAGGCGGGGATTTCGGCTGAAGTACCGGCCTTTTCATTTATATCTTTATTATGAGGTACTTCGAGCGCTCCTTATTTTTCGGGATTCGCTACACGGCGCATTAGATACAGTCATTCGGAAAAGCATTGATTTGAACCTCCATTTTGGTCTTGTTCTTCGCATTAATTTTGCAACTAGCCGATTGTCTGCCATCGTATCCTGTATGACTGTTGCCGAACGTATTTCGTGTGGAACGTTGATGGGCCTGTCTCGCCCGCACCTTTAATTCACGCAGTTCCTTCGTGAACAAAAACATATCCGATTAGCTCCTATAAGTTTTATTTGCATGTAAAACGAATATTAGGCACAGGAAAAAAAAACAGTGGCTCACTTCTGCTGGTACGACTGAGGACGCACCGTTTGATCAAGAAATGCATCTACAAAAGGAGAGCTGTATTTTCCTTTACAGTTGCTTCTGAAAGTGTGCTGTTTATGATACTATGTTATTTTATTATGACAGCAGCGAATAGCGGCACCCAATCTTTTCAAACACAATATAATACGTTACAGTTTAGTTACTTGCTTCAAATAACCGACATACTCGACGACATTATGAGCAGCGAAGAAAGGTGTCTTTCGCAGCTAAACTATGGTACCTCTGGCATTTAGAATGTTTCAACTTGGTGAGTGTTGGATGATGAGATAGCGTAACAGGGCTTGCAGGAGAACTATCGCAAAGGAGCTGGCTGAAAATACTTTCCTAACGAGGGAAGTCCGAGGGAATGGGTTGACAATGTTGAAGAATCACCCCCCCCCCCTTTCCCCCGTCTTCCTGTCTCCTATCTAACACACAACTTGTTTCTTTCCGTATCCCGAAAAGCCAAATGCACGACACCCCTGCATCATCTAGGTCTGGTTAAGTTTGTAGCTTTGTCGTCCTACGATATTTAACAGTGTGTGTTTTGGGTTCTGCACATTTCGTAACCTGTAAATAGTCAATATTCGGCATACACGGTAACCCCAACGTACGTTCCCCCAGCGATAACATTTGTTGAGGTGGCCGTCCATGTCCTTTAAGAAGCAGCAATGGTACACCGCAAAATAAAATCGACAGTAGATGGTCAGCGCTCGCTCTGTCCCTACCTGGTCCCGTCCTTCGCGCTGTTTTCAAGAATGAACCTACAACAAAAAGCTCAACTTTCTACGCTTGTATTTTTGTGAGCTAACCTGGGAAGCGGAGATTAAATTAATTTGTTTTAACCTGAGTTCAATGCGAGTTTTTTTTTTTCCTGTGCCGTGATTTGTTTAAGTCAGGGTCCAACAAAAAAAGATTGCCAATAAAGGAAACGTCCTAGGCACCGACGTAATTACCCCGCAAGCTTGCCTTCGCCGGTTATAATTATGATGAATGAGCGATCGCGTATTTACCGGGTGCCTGGAAGCATGTCCAGGGGCACAGGGTGTATCAAGGCAAAAAACGGAAGCGAAGCAGCAAGCTACAAAGCGCGCAATGCGAGAACAGCGAGAGGAAAAACAGAAGGGCATTCGATCCGGGCCACGCGTTGTAGGAGCGAGAGGCAATGGCGGCCTCGCCCCGGACGGCCCTGAAAGGCACCCCCAAAAGTCTGGCTTCCCCGTATCGATCCGAAATGCGGGAAGCACGGCAGACGGTGGGTCTCACGCAAAAACTCGGGGGCTTGGCCCGCCCTGAACGAACCACGGCGGCGCTGCTGGCGCGGCTACCGTACGACGCGCCCGCCCTTACCCAACGCCTCGTTATGACGTCAGCATTGACGTCAGCACCACGTGACCATGAACATCACTCGCTCGTCGTCGAAGGCCGCGGCGAGGCAGCGGGTACAGAAGGCTCCGTCGCCCTCTCTGCCCGTTTGCTTCCTTCTCTCCCACAGTAAGAAAATATCAATGAGAAATTCTGAGGAGAAGAGATAGAACGAAAAAAAGTTCTGGCTGTAGATGACGAGGGTAAGTGCAAAGAAAAATGGAAGAAAGATACGGCCGCGCCCTTTCCCTCAAAAGCGGTGGATTTTTCGATGCGGCAACGTGTTCCTTGTCGGAGCAGTACGGAATCGCAAAGTGAATCCAGCCACCGGAGTGGGCGGCAAGTTTACTGACCCCACCATGCAGCTCGGAGTGCTCTCGGCATGCGATGGCTTGTTCTCTGCTATAGCGCTGATGCAAGAGACCGAGTCGCTCGTGTCGCAGCGGAGGCTATAGCGTCGTTCTATTTCGAGCATGTCGGTTTGTAATAGCCGTCGAGTGCGCTGCGTTGTAACCGCTGCTCTAAGTGGAAGACGCAGGAACCGCTTTATGGTTGAGCTCGGCTTAATGATGATTTAGTTATCACAAATAAATTATAGTAACGTTGTACGATAGCTGAGAAGACAGTGTACTCTTTTTTTGAAGCGAAGTCACGACTTTTCAAAACGCGTTGTTACAAGACGAAGATTTGTGAACTACATCATTCATTTTGATTTTAATTTTATCATTGTTCATGCTTCAAATATGATCCCTTCGCTTGGCGTTGGGTGTCTGGTATCTTTGGAACTGATGCATTCTTGGTTGTTCTTTGAAGAAAAAGTTTTCCAAGCCCATTGCTACCTGTGCGAGTGGTGTTTTTTCTCTCTCTCAAATGAAACGAACTGCCTCATTCTGAATAAGCTCTAGCGAGTGAATATCTTTCGGAGTGTACGGATCCCGAGCAACAGAAACGCATGAAAGTATTTACGCTAGCGGCTTAACATTAGTATGAATTTGGTTTAACCTGCGTTACAAGTATCAAAACTCGATAAACGTCATAGAGCCTATTTCTGAAATAGCAGCAGTCAATTATTCATAATGGGCGACCTCACTAACATCACGTTTCTGAAGGCAATACCTGTAAACACTAACATTTATTTTTTGTATCTCTAACTCAGACGCACAGCCTTATTGACACTGCAGTTCATGTTTGGTTTTTCACATCAGCGTCTGATTTTGAGCAAAAATACCTGGGAAGAGTCGAGATCTGTGAGAGATGTATCTGCAAGGATGACACAACTGTCTGCGAACAATGTTATTAATGGCGACTGGGAAATTGTGTGTTAAACCATTTGTGTGAATTGAAAAGCAAAAGCACTAACATACATTTATGAAGAACGTAGGAAGCAGTACCATGTAAATCAGAAAGGGCGTCTTTCATGTCACCAAATTGAGTTCGGTTACTTAAACAGGCGCGAATCTATTAAAGAAAATACGAAGTCTAACTGTATTTTTTAAAGAATAATCCTATTCTGCGCCTTGTCAAAACTGTAGCCCTGTCTTGGAGCAAGCCGTCAGCTTTTTCTGAATGATCTCGTAAGCTGAAGAAGTCATGGACAGTAAGTACTTCAGTAATGGTAGACGTGCCCTTCCTGAATCCACCCAGTAGCGGGAATTCGCAGCAGGCAGTTTCCGAGCTAATTCATGTTGTAAATATTGCGAGTACCCTGAAGATATAAATTGGTGAGCTTCCAAGTCGTTCAAGTTTCCTTTTCTAACAATATACGGATTCACCCAAAGTTTCCGGCGCTTATTTTGTAAGTCGAGGTACAGGTCTTTATAACACATACATGCCGAAGCTGAAATATCTTGCCGGACGCTACAGCAACTTTAAGTGGAGAATGAAGACCTCTGAGCATATGAGAATTGCCACTGTGTGCCAAATGATGGCGAGAACATTGGGAGGAACGCGGTACTCAACAAGACAAGAACATCGCGGTCAGCTTAAGGCAGCCGTGATTCCCCACTTGGCCACAACGAGTGCCGACTGCTATGCCAGTGTCAGCAACACTTAGTGCTGTTGGTGTTAAGACTGTCCTTCAGGTATCGCTGGTCCCTTCGTCAATTTGAGCTGTCACGGCTCATCGCGTTCAGCCTTCTACGCTGTCCTCCCTTTTCTACCCGCTCTTTTCTCTTTTCGTCACCTTTCCCCTCCCTTCCCCCCCCCCCCCCCCTCCTGTTAGGTTAGCAAACTGTGCCGTGGTTAAGCTGCCCGGGTTTCCAGCTTTCCTGTTTTCTCTGTTTTTGTTTTGTTGCTGCTGCTAAGCAAAGTCTCTGTATTTTTAGTACTTCCTTCCTTCGAACCCTGTTCGTTCTAGCTTGTCTAGTCTCACTTGTCATAACTAATTTGTTACAGCAAAGCGGCTCGGCTGACAGCCAACTACAGAGCTTCTGAAAATTTCCTAGAGGTAAAAGAGGCACTGCGGTATTTCGTCTACCGCTGGTTGGCCCACAAGTGCCGGGCGGTACACACTATGTATTTGGTTTTCCAGGAAACATGGACTTAGTCCTGAGAATTCTACTTTTCTACATAGAAACATCCCAAAAATGCTTTGGTATTTTCCATACGAGGTTAATATCGAACATTCACTTGCGGTAAGTTTGATAAGGCAGTGAAAAACGCCCGTTAAAAATATTTGAGTGCAGTGAGGAGCATTGCGGTGCAGCACTGGTTTCACAGCAGAATCCAGGTTTCTGTCCCAACACTAGCCAAGGCAATTACGAAGGGCGCACTAATGGCTTTCAGCGTGGTGGATGAAGCTAGTGCTCATTAAGAAACGCGAATAGACGGTGGCATCTCTTTTTTTTCTTTACGCTGCTTTGAGAAACTACATTTGGCAAACGCTTCATGCCGCGGTTTTCTGCCAAAGCCTGTCTTCGTCTAAGTGCAAAGCGACTTGTTTAACCTCAAATCGCGTCGCTTCGAAGTCTAAGCTGTCCTTAGGCAGCGCGTCTCTCCTAATGAAAAACACGTGCAGGCAGTAGCGTAACTAGAAAGCACAAAAGCAAGGGTGGAAACAAGGAAAGTACGTGATGCTTTACGTTAGTGCTCATCCAGTTCCCTGTACTCCAGTGCAAATTAACAGGCTCTTCCCTGAGAGGGAACCACAGGCAGTATTAGTCCTAGTTGACACACCGCGAGATTAATAATAATAATAATTGGTTTTTGGGGAAAGGAAATGGTGCAGTATCTGTCTCATGTATCGTTGGACACCTGAACCGCGCCGTAAGGGAAGGGATAAAGGAGGGAGTGAAAGAAGAAAGGATGAAAGAGGTGCCGTAGTGGAGGCCTCCGTAATAATTTCGACCACCTGGGGATCTTTAACGTGCACTGACCTCGCACAGCACACGGGCGCCTTAGCGTTTTGCCTCCATAAAAACGCAGCCGCCGCGGTCGGGTTCGATTCCGGGAACTCCGGATCAGTAGCCGAGACACCGCGAGATTGTGCCTCCTGGAAGCGCTGTTCGTTGTTACGGTATCAGTAGCCTGAATCAGTAGTCTCCGATGTGAAACCAGCACATTGGTTGGAACCTCGAAGCAACGCTCGCATTACTACATCACAGAGCCGTGAACTATGTAAACACTATTGAAGAAGAGCTTACTGAGATACGATAAACGAGGCACAGCAATTTTCGAAGCCTCACTGCGGCCCTGGCAAAAGTAGAGAACGGTGAAGGGCGGAAGAGGATAACCAGAAAGGCGCAAATTTCTCTGTCAGAGCCCAAATATATAACCTCGTTAACTAGTTAGGTTAGACGCAACACGAAGAAAACCAAAATTTACAAAAACAAAACTAATCATCGACATCTTAAACGATATGGTCGAACACACACCACAAAAATAATACTAATAACCGCACGTTTTGGTCACAGAAGCAACCTCTGCGGTCGCAAGGCGAATGACTAGCCGTTTCTAGGGGGACCGAGCAATCACCAACACAAGAAAACTCCCAAACCGCAAGCAAATAACGTTTGAAAAAATAGCCAACACACTACACGTAATCACAAAGATCAGGAGACCAAGAAGCACCGATGGATGGAAAACCAAGTGATTTATTAAAAACATCTGACCGCCAATCGGCTCCCATGGCTGGAGACCACTTACGGTATGATGATATTATACATATTTTTAGCCCAACCATCACGAGCGCTCGTGTTTGCCTTTGTTCTTTGTGTTCCTGTCCTGGTAGCGCTAAAAATATGTATAATTTGTCACAAATCCAACTAGCCCACCGTCTAACTCTTTTAAAGTATGATAATATCTAATATTGTTCCTTTCCTCCTTTGACCCTCGTTATCAAACGCTTTTCTTCTTTCAAGATTTGATTTTTTTTTACAAAACTGTCATTTTGGTACTAACCTGTTTAATTATATTTTAAAGTTAGCACTCACTGCCTTCGACCAACGAAACAACAGTTATGCGGGAAAAGACCCTCTGGCTGCTCTCGAACTGCAACCTGCCCTCCACTTCATCCGTGATAGTGCGCTGAGAGACGTCTCTCTTCTGGCCTCAGTCTACTATAACTGCCCGGCCCTGTTAAAGGGCACGAAGTCCGCAGAGTGTGACTTGGCTGAAAGGTGCAGTGGGATACACATAATAGAGAGATTTAGCATATAGATCGCGAACGGCGTTCAGCCGGCGTGATCCGCTTACGCGGAGACCCAGCTGCACCTGCGGAATTGATTGCGCGCGCTGTCCCGGCGCCGTCTGCGCATGCGCTGATAGCTCACCGCGGGAGTGGATTGCGGTAGCGGATTACAGGTCACGCTATGAATGAGTAAACGATATCGGGCTGCTTAATCTGACGCTCACACACAACGAGCAGATGCGTAGGATTTAACGATTCTTCAGCGCGAACCAGGTTGCCGCTGAGTCAAATACTTATGCAGTACGCCCTAGCGGACTTGACGACCTGCAACAACACTTTGGAGTGTGTTGCGAATACAGAAGAGTCCCCTGCTCCAAATACTTCCCTGCTGTGGATGCCGAGGTCTGCGATGAAAAAGAACTTTTTAAAATAACGTTTCGCCGTCTCTGTAACTAGGACAGTCCACGTGAGGAAATAAAAAAATCGCATGAGACATAGAAATCGAAAAAAGCGGCAAAGCATTACCAGCAAAGTCAATAAAGGGGCAGGTTGGGGCTCTCTTCTACGATAATTGCTCTCTTTCGTTTATATTATTTGCGTATTTGGCTGGAGCGTATTGGCGCTGGATTAAATCGATGTGCACCGGAGCGCGCTCACATAGACCACAAAAGGTGCGCAGAGATGAAAAAGGACAGAAAGAGAGAGAGAGAAGAAAAAATAAAACAGAAACAAACGAATTGCTAGAGCCGGATATTTTCAGCGACGAGAACCTCTTTTCAGCAGCGCCGGTGTTTCCCAGTTTCGCAGGAATTCCGCTCGCTCAGCTCCCGCGTGCGCCAGGAGACCCGAGGTTGCACCGAGGAGCCGAGTCGGCGACGGAGCTGTTCCAAACTCTTTCTTCGGCGCCGGAAGAATAAAGATATGTGCAGAAAAAGAAAAGCTAAACTATAGGAAAGCGTGGGGATAAAGAACGATGACAAACAAAAGAGAAGCTGGCTTGCCCGAGCTGTGGCAGTAAATCACGGGGTTACTTACTGTATACGTCACGCCCAAGTCGCGCACAATGTTTCGCCCAGTAAACGGGTGTCGGGTGACCAAGCCGGGTTCGGCAGTGCAGGAAATAAGAGAATGAAAAATAAAAAAAAAGCGTAGGAGGCTAAAATAGAGAAGTATGGGCTGTTACATTTGCGCCGAGGGTTTCCGTTTGGTCTCTGTTAACACCTAACACTTGGCAAATGTTCTTTCTCTAGCGGTGTGGTACATACCCGGCTGGTCTTGCTCCCGTGTTTCGCTCTATAGTACTGCATACGTAAACCTTGTGTAGAGCGCTCGAGCAGTGATCTGCCCGGCATAAAAGTCGACACCTCGTCGTAGGGTCTCACTTTTAAAGGGTGCGCTTGCGCGGAGGTAGAGCCACATGAACCTGCAAGCAAGGTGGGCGCAAGCGCAAACCAAGGACTGCTTTCTAATTTCACTTTTGGCTGCTTGGTGCAGACTGCTCGAGCGCTCTGCACAAGGATGATGTAGACTGTACAACTGCGAGAGATATGAAACAGAACATCTTATTACGCTACCATTGCTACCCAAGCATGAGTCTGTCTTTTTAAAGCGTTAGCGTTAAGACTCTCATTCCGCACAAAATTCGACGTCATCGGCACCCTACCTGGGGTTGTGAACGAAAAATGCCCCGGGGTATCCAGGAAAACCAACCTACGGTTAACCTGTGTCACAGTCGTGTACAAAGATTTTGAAAATTGAAACACTATGAAATACTGGTAGAGAAATATTAAATGTAATGGTCCATTCTTACGATATGCAGTAAGATCTTTCTTTTATAGTGCTTCCATCCCTCGCATCGATCAGTTAAGACTGCCATAGAAAACCAATGGGGAACGCTTTAGACTCTAGAAAGAAACGCTAATAGCAACAAAAAAAATGCAAACCGGCCGACGGGAGATCTGCGGACATAGGGGTTGTTATAGTGAAAAGAAATCTAAGGTCTGACGAAATCTCGTCTGGTCGGGTAGTAAGTAACTCATTTCAACAGAAAAAAAAGGCAGACGCCGACCAAAGGTTTTTGTGAAAACAAACATTTCGGCTTCCGTACGGAAGCCTTGTTCACTAAATTTTTATTGTAGAACCGCGACGCTTAAATAGGCTTCAATAATCGTCCCAGGCATCTTGCATAGGTTGGCGGGAGATTTCCGGTGTTACGATTAAGTCTTTTTTCGGTGGTCTGAATCACCAAGGGCTCGAGATACTGGCATGAAAGCCAGTTCTTTTCTTTGGCGATGATAGAAGCCATTTCCCAGAAGATACCATGACCTGCCGATACGGCGTGCTCCGCAAGTGCGTTGGAAGTGACTTTCTTGTTCTTCACGTCCGACATGTGTTCATTCAGACGCCTTTCAAAATTCCCGCCCTCGCCGATGTAAACATAGCCGCACTTGGCGCAGGGGATTCTGTACACAACACCCGGAAATTTTTCTTTCTTTAGTTTGTCCTTGACATTCACGAGCTCGTGCCGTAACTTGCGGGAGGGAACGTGGGAAACGTGTACGTCGTAAGTGCGCAGGACACGTCCCAGTGCTTCACTTATGCCCGGTACATAAGGTATGGCGACACGTGCTTTGCAATGGCTGCCAACCGGTTCCTATGACCGCACCAAGCGACGTTCAACGGAGTCAAAAAAATTTCTAGGGTAGCAGCAGTTCATCAAATCACGACGCATTTGTATCAAGTCCGAGGCACTATCTTCAGGTCTTGAGCAGATTTTTCGGGATCGTTGAATTAGCGAAGCCGCAACTGCACGTTTGTGGCATGCCGGGTTAACAGAGTTAAAATGCAGGTATCTGCCCGCGTGGGTGGGCTTGCTGAAGACTTGAAACAAAAGGCGGCGGGAATCTCTCTCAACTGACACGTCCAAAAAAGGGAGACGGTTGGCAACCTCCTCCTCAACAGTAAACGAAATGGCGTCAGCGATGCTGTTGATGTCCTCTGTGAAGGCGGGGAGTGCACCCTTTTTTATGATGCAAAAGCAATCATCAACATATCGCAGGAAGATCTTAGGCCGAGGTTGGAAAGACGCCAGAGCTTGGTTTTCTATAGCTTCCAAGGTCAGGTTAGCAGCCGTGACCGAAATGGCCGCGCCCATTGCTGTTCCATGCACCTGTTTGTAGAAGGTGCCTCGGAATACGAAATACGTGTTTTCTAGGCAAAATTTCAAGAGCCTCAACAGGTCCGGCGCCTCGAAAGGTGTTCTTTCGCCGAGCTTCTCGTCTGAGTGAAGGGCAGCGCCGCATACATCCACCGCTAGATCCACAGGGACGCTTGTGAACAGAGACTTGACGTCGAAGGACACCATTAAGTCATCGTCATCCAAGGAAATGTCACGCACCTTTCCGATGAACTCGTACGAGTTCCGTATAAACGTGGATCCTTTCCCGACTAGTGGCGCGAAGACGCGGTGAAGATAGCCCGCGAGCTCGTACAAGGGGAAACGGGTGAAGTCCACTATCGGTCGCATAGGGACGCCCTCCTTGTGGATCTTTGGAAAGCCATACAACGCAGGCGCGGACCCATTGTGACAGAGGAGCCTGAAGTATAGTGACCTATGGTGAGGCGGTACGAAGTGGAAGATGTCAACAAGTAGTTTCTGCAGCTCTCGTTCTAACTTGGATGTAGGGTCTTTCTTGAGAGCGACGTAAGTGCTCCTGCCCTGCAGAAGATCCAGCATCTTTTTGTCGTAGTCTGTTCTGTTCAACATGACAGTGGCATTACCCTTGTCGGCGGGGAGGATAACAATATCCTGGTTCCTCCGCAGGCTGTTGACAGCACTGCGTTCCTCAGCAAGCATGTGAATGGGCTGACGGCTTGGAAGTTTAGCAAGAATGCCCACTGCCCGTGTTCGTGCCTCATCATGGCGACTGCGGTCCACTTTGCCAATTGCACGTTCGACAGCACATATTATTTTTCTTTTCTCCTGTGCAGGTCCCGCGTTGAAGTTTAGTCCAAGTTCAAGCACGGCTAGCTCTGGTTGAGTCGGCTTGTAGGTAGAAAGACTGTATACGGTCGAACGGGTGCCGCCAGGGAAAATTGGCAGGGTTGACTTCCTTGTGGCGAGGCATCAGTCTGATAAGCTTGTTTCTGTGGGCCACCTCTCGTTGGCGGGACTGTAGGCTGGCTTTGTAGCTGGCATGCAGATGAATGCTCGCGAACTCATTCGGGCATATGTACTCAAGGCTGCGACGAGCAAAGAAGAGTTGATTTTGAAGGTACAAAATCCTGGCTTGTAGAAGTTGCCGTTCTGCTCTTGCTGTGATGCTTCTTCCAAATGCGAAGTCGACGGGTCGCAGCAAGCGGAGCTATCTGGGAATCAAATTCTTTGCTTTGCAGGCGAGGTTGAAAGCCAAATGATCCTTGAACGAATATAACCGGACGACCACGGAAACGTACTGGCGGATTTGAGTTATAACTGATTGGCCATACGACCGACGTAACTTAATGAAATCTAAGGTCTGACGAAATCTCGTCTGGTCGGGTAGTAAGTAACTCATTTCAACAGGAAAAAGGCAGACGCCGACCAAATGTTTTTGTCAAAACAGACGTTTCGGCTTCCATACGGAAGCCTTGTTCACTAAATTTTTATTGTAGAACCGCGACGCTTAAATAGGCTTCAATAATCGTCCCAGGCATCTTGCATAGGTTGGCGGGAGATTTCCGGTGTTACGATTAAGTCTTTTTTCGGTGGTCTGAATCACCAAGGGCTCGAGATACTGGCATGAAAGCCAGTTCTTTTCTTTGGCGATGATAGAAGCCATTTCCCAGAAGATACCATGACCTGCCGATACGGCGTGCTCCGCAAGTGCGTTGGAAGTGACTTTCTTGTTCTTCACGTCCGACATGTGTTCATTCAGACGCCTTTCAAAATTCCCGCCCTCGCCGATGTAAACATAGCCGCACTTGGCGCAGGGGATTCTGTACACAACACCCGGAAATTTTTCTTTCTTTAGTTTGTCCTTGACATTCACGAGCTCGTGCCGTAACTTGCGGGAGGGAACGTGGGAAACGTGTACGTCGTAAGTGCGCAGGACACGTCCCAGTGCTTCACTTATGCCCGGTACATAAGGTATGGCGACACGTGCTTTGCAATGGCTGCCAACCGGTTCCTATGACCGCACCAAGCGACGTTCAACGGAGTCAAAAAAATTTCTAGGGTAGCAGCAGTTCATCAAATCACGACGCATTTGTATCAAGTCCGAGGCACTATCTTCAGGTCTTGAGCGGATTTTTCGGGATCGTTGAATTATCGAAGCCGCAACGGCACGTTTGTGGCATGCCGGGTTAAAAGAGTTAAAATGCAGGCATCTGCCCGTGTGGGTGGGCTTCCTGAAAACTTGAAACAAAAGGCGGCGGCCATCTCTCTCTTCTGACACGTCCAAAAAAGGCAGACGGTTGGCAACCTCCTCCTCAACAGTAAACGTAATGGTCCCAGCGATGCTGTTGATGTCCTTTGTGAAGGCGGTGAGTGCATCCTTTTTTATGATGCAAAAGCAATCATCAATATATCGCAGGAAGATCTTAGGCCGAGGTTGGAAAGACGCCAGAGATTGGTTTTCTACAGCTTCCAAGGTCAGGTTAGCAGCCGTGACCGAAATGGCCGCGCCCATTTCGCCCAAGGAAGAAAAATTTCCGGGTGTTGTGTACAGAATCCCCTGCGCCAAGTGCGACTATGTTTACATAGGCGAAAGTGGAAATTTTGAAAGGCGTCTGAAAGAACACATGTCGGACGTGAAGAACAAGAAAGTCACTTCCAACGCACTTGCGGAGGACACCGTATCGGCAGATCATGATATCTGCTGGGAAATGGCTTCTATCATCGCCAAAGAAAAGAACTGGCTTTCACGCCAGTATCTCGAGTCCTTGGTGATTCAGACCACCGAAAAAAGACTTAATCGTAACATCGGCAATCTCCCGCCAACCTATGCAAGATGCCTGGGTCGATTGTTGAAGACTATTTAAGCGTCGCGGTTCTACAATAAAAATTTAGTGAACAAGGCTTCCGTATGGAAGCCGAAACGTCTGTTTTGACAAAAACCTTTGGTCGGCGTCTGCCTTTTTTTCTGTTGAAATGAGCTACTTACTACCCGACCAGACGAGATTTCGTCAGACCTTAGATTTCATTCAGTTACGTCGGTCGTATGGCCAATCAGTTATAACTCAAATCCGCCAGTACGTTTTCATGGTCGTCCGGTTATCTTCGTTCAAGGATCATTTGGCTTTCAACCTCGCCTGCAAAGCAAAGAATTTGATTCCCAGATTGGTCCGCTTTCTGCGACCCGTCGACTCCGCATTTGGACGCAGCACCATAGCAAGAGCAGAACGGCAACTTCTACAAGCCAGGATTTTAGACTGCAAAGACACAACCAGGTTCCTTCGAAATAAACTCTTCTTTGCTCGTCGCAGCCTTGAGTACATATGCCCGAATGAGTTCGCGAGCATTCATCTGCATGCGAGCTTACAGTCCCGCCAACGAGAGGTGGCCCAAAGAAACAAG
Source organism: Amblyomma americanum (assembly GCF_052857255.1). NCBI lineage: Eukaryota > Metazoa > Arthropoda > Arachnida > Ixodida > Ixodidae > Amblyomma > Amblyomma americanum. Next base: position 68,751,871 of record NC_135503.1, on the reverse strand, counting down.
CTCATCAGACATGCCTCGCCACAAGGAAGTCAACCCTGCCAATTTCCCTGGCGGCACCCGTTCGACCGTATACAATCTTTCTACCTACAAGCCAGCTCAACCAGAGCAAGCCGTGCTTGAACTTGGACTGAACTTCAACGCTGGACCTGCACTGGAGAAAAGAAAAATAATGTGTGCTACCGAACGTACAATTGGCAAAGTGGACCACAGTCGCCATGATGAGGCACGAACACGGGCAGTGAGCATTCTTGCTAAACTTCCAAGCCGACAGCCCATTCACATGCTGGCTGAGGAATGAAGTGCTGTCAACAGCCTGCGGAGGAACCAGGATATTGTTATCCTCCCCGCCGACAAGGGTAATGCCACTGTCATGTTGAACAGGACAGACTACGACAAAAAGATGCTGGATCTTCTGCAGGACAGGAGCACTTACGTCGCTCTCAAAAAAGACCCTACATCTAAGTTAGAACGAGAGCTGCAGAAACTACTCGTCGACGTGTTTCACTTCGTACCGCCTCACCATAAGTCACGGTACTTCAGGCTCCTCTGCCACAATGGGTTCGCGCCTGCGTTGTATGTCTTGTCAAAGATCCACAATGAGGGCGTCCCTATGCGACCGATAGTGGACTTCACCCGTTCCCCCTTGTACGAGCTCTCGGGCTACCTTCACCGCGTCTTCGCGCCGCTAGTCGGGAAAGGATCCACGTTTATACGGAACTCGTACGAGTTCATCGGAAAGGTGCGTGACATTTCCGCGGATGACGATGACTTAATGGTGTCCTTCGACGTCAAGTCTCTGTTCACAAGCGTCCCTGTGGATCTAGCGGTGGATGTATGCGGCGCTGCCCTTCACTCAGACGAGAAGCTCGGCGAAAGAACACCTTTCAAGGCACCGGACCTGTTGAGGCTCTTGAAGTTTTGCCTAGAAAACACGTATTTCGTCTTCCGAGGCACCTTCTACAAACAGGTCCATGGAACAGCAATGGGCGCGGCCATTCCGGTCACGGCTGCTAACCTGACCTTGGAAGCTATAGAAAACCAAGCTCTGGCGTCTTTCCAACCTCGGCCTAAGATCTTCCTGCGATACATTGATGATTGCTTTTGCATCATAAAAAAGGATGCACTCACCGCCTTCAGAGAGCACATCAACAGCATCGCTGAGGCCATTACGTTTACTGGTGAGGAGGAGGTTGCCAACCGTCTGCCTTTTTTGGACGTGTCAGTAGAGATGGCCGCCGCCTTTTGTTTCAAGTCTTCAGGAAGCCCACCCACACGGGAAGATACCTGCATTTTAACTCTTTTAACCCGGCATGCCACAAACGTGCAGTTGCGGCTTCGATAATTCAACGATCCTGAAAAATCTGCTCAAGACCTGAAGATAGTGCCTCGGACTTGATACAAATGCGTCGTGAGTTGATGAACTGCGGCTACCCTAGGAAGTTTTTGGACTCCGTTGAACGTCGCTTGGTGCGGTCATCGGAACCGGTTGGCAGCCATTGCAAAGCACGTGTCGCCATACCTTATGTACCGGGCATAAGTGAATCACTGGGACGTGTCCTGCGCACATACGACGTGCACGTTTCCCACGTTCCCTCCCGCAAGTTACGGACGAGCTCGTGAATGTCAAGGACAAACTAAAGAAAGAAAAATTTCCGGGTGTTGTGTACAGAATCCCCTACGCCAAGTGCGACTATGTTTACATCGGTGAGGGCGGGAATTTTAAAGGCGTCTGAAAGAACACATGTCCGACGTGAAGGACAAGAAAGTCGCTTCCAACGCACTTGCGGAGCACGCCGTATCGGCAGGTCATGATATCTGCTGGGAAATGGCTTCTATCATCGCCAAAGAAAAGAACTGGCTTTCACGCCAGTATCTCGAGTCCTTGGTGATTCAAACCACCGAAAAAAGATTTAATCATAACATCGGGAATCTCCCGCCAACCTATGCAAGATGCCTGGGACGATTATTGAAGCCTATTTAAGCGTCGCGGTTCCACAATAAAAATTTAGTGAACAAGGCTTCCGTACGGAAGCCGAAACGTCTGTTCATACAAAAACCTTTGGTCGGCGACTGCCTTTTTTTTTTCTATTGAAATGAGTTTTTATAGTGAAAACTTACAATGGGTGAAAAATTGCGCTCGTAATTTTTCCCCGTTCAAAAAGGCTTTTGTCCAGAATTGTTCAGTATGCACGGTTACAGCTCTTGCAATATCCCCCTATAAGCAGACCGCAGCCAGGTCTTGCGATCCGATGCACCGCCGGTACAGCCGCGGGTTGAACCGCTGACCTTTTGATTCAGACATATATGCACTGCACTGGCTGAGCCACAAGCCTACAGCAACAACAATGACGGACGCGAATGCGCAGTCCCCGAGCACGGCACAGATGCCGATACCCGCTGTACTTCTGAGAAATAGTAGACAAAGCCACGACACGTATCTAGCAATATTTGGCGTTTCTCCTCTACTTTTAACTACAATCTAGTGGTGCTGAAAGTGGCAGGCACAACGTAAGCCAATGGGGCGTCCTATTTTATCACGATAAAGCATTCAAACGCGTAGATTTCAGCGGCTTCAGAAAATTTCTTGTTTACATATTAGTGGTCTCAGTGTGATGTTTGTGACGTCTAGTTTACGAGCGGAAATCAGCCGCTGCAATTAGACTGTACGCTTCACAATGAGCGAATATCTAATTGGGTACATTTCGTAAGCTTAAAACAAGCGAACGAAAGAAGAGATAACACAGCTACCTAATCAATGAGCAGCAGGAAAAAGTGGTGAGGTTTTCACGTAGTTTAACCAAGTAGACGTGCAAAAGCATGTGTTTAGTCTGGTTGGTTCATGGTTTTGGTTCGCTGGGTCGTGGGCACGTCTGGCGATGATATTAGTTAGTAGCATTAGTTGACGAAGTCGACGGTGTGCAGTGCACAGTGGGAAGGTGTGCATATCAGTTCGATAGTAGTATCAGTTGATGAACACGACGATGGGCAAAGCGCAGAGCGAGAGTGTGTTGCAGTTAACACCAGGCGTGATCTGCTGCGGCGATAGCATATTACTCTCGTGCAGTGGTCAGAGAAGCTGATCTGTTCGCGCCGCCGCGGGTTCGAATGCCAGTCGAGGCAATATTTATTTCATATATTTATTTATGTTCTGGCCAAGGTCACCCTTGAGGTCAAGCTTCACACAAACTCGGTGAGCCGGCTGTGCAGCAGTGCTTTCGCACACCCTAATACGTTAACACTCGCCATCAGCAAACTGAACTCATTCATCACCGATGAAGAAATCGCAGTCAGCGAGAGCGTGGAGCATCTGCACCCCCCCCCCCCCAAGAAATGAAAAAACAGTAAAGAAAGAAGCCCTGGAAAAAACCGGTACGAAACCGACGCATGACGAATGAACGCTCAGGCATTTGGGGCCAGACATATCCAGTGTATGCCAGCACATACGTGCGGGGGGATGCATCAAGACAGAAATAAACCTGCCGCATTGGAATGGTTAGTACACTATATATGTGTGTGACTGAACATCGTCTTTGGGGATTAATCCTTGATAACCGTCACCGCGTATTCCGTCGTGGTCTTTCCACAGTAAAACAACTGTTCACGATTTAGCGGTAGCACTGGACTGGCATAATCAAGTTCATATTGTTTTTCTTTACTTCGAGAAGGCGCTCGACCGTGTATCTCATCATAAATTATTGCAGAAGTTAAAACCTATACTAAAACACGAGTGCCTACTTTCATGGATTGAAGCCTATCTTTCGTGCAGACGTCAAAATGGCGTCCTTTCTGATGCTGTCCCAGTAGAATACGGTATTCCGCAGGGCTCAGTCTTGGGTCCCCTTTTCTTTCTAGTATTCATTAATGACATAGTTCAAAACGTAATGCTAAAATTAAACTATTCGCAGACAACTGCATAATTTATCAAGAAGTTTCTCGCCCCGAAGATAAACTCCTTTTTGAGCGATTCTCTGTCTGCGGTATAAAAATGGTGCTCCACGGGGCAAATGACTTTGAATTTCAATAAGAACGTAGCAATGACCGTGAGATGTAAAAATAATCCTTTAAGTTTTACATACCGTAAAGCCAATGAACCTCTCTTAGTTGTCAACGCTTTTAAATACTTGGGAATTAAGAAATCCTCTGACGTTCTATGGAACGAGCACATGTCGTATATAGAAGAAAAAAAGCTCTGAGGCAACTGCACTATTTCAGAAGAACGCTAGCACAATCCACACAAGTAATAAAAGCTTTTCGCTTACAAAACATTTGTTCGGCCAATAATGGAATATGCTGCGGCAGTGTGGGATCCCTGGACCGAAACTAACAACCTTAAAGTAGAAAATGTTCAGCGCAGAGCAGCCAGGTTTATCTTCAATTGTTACAGTTATCATATTTCCCCAACAGCCCCACTACAAACCGCAGGACTTGAACAGCTGGCCATGCGTCGTCATCGCGAAAAATTAAAGTTATTCTACTTATATTATCACAATAAAATAAAAATATAGGAAGGAATTTTAGTTGAGCACACATCTCGCTCTCCTACACGCTTCTACCATTCTAAAAAACTTGCCGCGTTTTCATGTAAAACCAACGTTTTTAAATGCTCGTCTTTTCCCATACCCTCGCTAAGTGGAATGGTTTACCCGCTGACGTTGTCAATTGCGAATCGGTGAATTTGTTTTTATAAGTTCTGAATGAAGCATAGGGTTCATATTTATACCTGTTTTCGCCCAAGTTCGATGCCTTCTTTGCCGATTTCGATATCATTGACAGTTCTCTGCCTTTGTAATTGATCTTGTGTTGTATGTTCTGTTTTTGACTCTGTTCGCTAGCTACTTCTGTTGCAATATACTTCTCGCTTTAATTATTATGTCTGTACCCCACTCCTGCCTAAGGCCCGTAACATAGGCCGGCAGTATTTCCTAAATAAATAAAAATAATGAGCACTGGGTTCACCACAATCACGCCCGCTGTTTACGGGCAGTGTTCGTTCACCTAACGACCTTTTTTCTTTTTTCGCCCAGACTACATCCCTCAAAGACATGCACGCGCGGAAGAGTACTTGTACACCACTTGTTCCTGTCGATGTATTTACTGCGGTTTCGCCGCAACCACTGCGACTGGCTGACTTTCCCGCAATGAAGAATGCGGGACTTCGCCGAGGAAAGGGTACACGTGTCGCGAAGCCAGGTGTTGTTCCTTGACGGATGTGCATTCGGCGCTCAGTTGCGCTGGTCTTCCATCACGCTGGCAAGAGCAGACTAACGCGTGCGGCTTTCTGTATGCGCCGAGGCTTCCGTTACCGGGCAGCCGGCATATTGCAGACAGGCCTTATTTGTGATTCCGCCTGGCTCCCTCGACATACCTCCGTCGGCTTCGTACCCGCTCGCACATCGAGAAAGCAAGATTCGATTTGTAAGACTATGCGCAGTTGCGACGACAATTGGACGTAGTGTATCAGTTCCTTCGTTTCACTGCGCCTAGAACGAAACGCCTCATAACGCTCCCTTGATGCAAAAAGTCGAGAAACGTTTCGAAAAGAACAAACCGGCCAGCACGCTTTTACGTGGTGCTGGTTCTGGGAGCTTCGAGAATTTGGTTTTGTTTGAGGAGGTGCAGTGCCGACGCGGTACGTGCGCAAGGATGGGGCTTTGTTGAGAATGCGGAAAAATACGCTTCTATTTCGAGGTAGACTTGGTTCTCAAGCTAGACTTGGTTGCCAATGGACGAAAGCGCCGCGGTTCGTTCATTAAGAGTGCACGGTGTTCCCTGGCCGCATCCGCGAACAGCAGTAAGTCGAGAACAAAGAAGAGCGGTTATTTGAAAAGTATGTACATGCAATCAGTCAGATCGCGTAGGTGGAACATTTTGTGCAATGGAATGAGAGGGTGAGAGGAAACTGGCGTCTTCCCGGTGTTTTCCTCTACCAGAAACGAAAAAAAAAATCCACGTATGAAAGAAAAAAAAGCGAAGTAGTGCATTATCGTGTCGTCGTGGGTGATGACAATTACTGAAGAAAATGTGATGAAAACAAATAGTAAATGCAAAATGGAGAAAACAGACATGAAGCATATCTCAGCACGCACTCGATGACTGGCAAATTAAACGCATTCTAGCACTGACGAGCTTTTATGCCAGTTCCGCCACGCAACACGAGTGCGCGGATACTAACACACATGCACATAAAAGCACACACATACTGCAATATTCGAGATCCGCTGTGTCGTAGCTCATAACTGACAATGCTGCAATGACATTTAGAATTCGGTCAGTCAATCAATAAATCACTTATTCAATCTATACGTAGGTCGGTTAATCTCACTCCTATATTGTCAGCAGTGTTTCTGACACTAAGAGTGAGATTGATTGACCGCTTGACCAATCGACCGACCGAGATTCTAGCCACGCCGTTTGGCTCCTCCGTTGGGCTTGTATAAAGGTCACACACAAGCAGGCAGGCTCGCTGTAACTTTTCTCGTTGCAGGTAGGATAGAAGGCCGGTACGATGGGCATTGAAGGGATGTTGGAATAAATGCGTCGTCTTGTATCAAGGTTCAAATATGTGGACGCACTGCATCCAGTATTGTATGCACGAAGTTGTGCACTCTATTTTGCCCCCACTCAATGCACATTCTTAGCTATCGTAGGTCTATCGCTCGGTGCCTGTCATGCATGGGTATCTTAGTTTGGCGCGTACAAACATTTCAAGAAATTATCTCGTTAAGATCGCGATAAAGTGCTCTGATTCAGCGCTCTGACTCGCACGCTAATGAGATTTGTACGTTAAGATTTGCAGGGTTGCGACCTAGAAAGTCGGGCTAGTTGCTGCTTTTGATTAACTGGCTGCAACATGGTAACTATCGCTGAAACACAAAAGGGACAACGAAAAGATACCGACCATGTCACAGCCAGTTAACCACTGCACAGGCCCCGGCAATGCTCCCACCTCAGGGGCAACTGTCGACAATCCTTTAAAAGTGACGTCACCATTAGCCTGAGCCAATAGGTATCCGTGAACGAAACGTTCGCTGGGACGCGCGAGCACTGACGTATCGTCCACCAGCCAGCACCCGCCCCTTCCCTCTCCCTTTTCTTCAATGTAACGTCATACATGCTTTCAAGTGGGCAATAAAAGATGATGGCAATGACGAATCGGAACATAGCTCAAGTCACATTCCCAGGTGCAAAACTAAGGATCGCCATTCTCACGGTTCTCTGATTCATCGCAAAGAGCGCGCTTTTCTAAGCCACTCTCGCGCTGACGCGTGAGCTCACAAGCTAACAGCACCCGAGTCATTCCGCTTATCTCCATGCCAACTGGCTGCGTCATCCGACGTGACTGTTTGTTTACCTGACGCGATCACAACATCGGGCACTTGAGTTTATACGGGTCGGTTCCCTGCCTCGCACTATAAAAATATCAAGTGCAAGCGACCGATGTTCTGTTTTGATCTCAGTCCGATTGTTTCACCAATGTCGTCCCTTACGCGGGCGAGCTTCGCCAGTCTTCAGTCGCGGAGGTCCCGGCCCCCTTCCGCTAGGCGTGCGTGCCAGGGGCGGCGAGTTGGGGGCCTCCTACATAGGTGGAAATAAAGCCTTAATCCATCCATCCATCCCACCAGATTGTGAGCGTATTCATCACCGCGGCAGGTGGCAGTTCAGTTAAAGATTGGTCGCGAGAGGTTGCTCGGGAATAGCAACCTGTGTTTCACAAGCCCCCACTTGTGGCAGCACCTGCCATCGCAGGGCAGAGGCGCATCTCTTGACCGCTGCACCACTGCTCCAGGAGTGGTATGAGGACTCTCAGGGATGTGTGAATGCAAAGTCGAGAATCATCAATTACCCTTGGATGGGCATTAACCCATTAACGTTATCGTGTCATACCCTTAAGGCGGAGCTTAAATGTCCTCTACAAGTTTTCGTTTTGCCGAACGTAGACTTAACTGGACGATTGCACGCGTATCACCGTGATTAGAGCCTCAATCCAGTTCGGCGCATGGTGTTTGCAGCAATCTTTATATTCTCCTCTTTTTTTTTCTCTCTCTGATCACTTTTCTGTTATGCCGGCAACTAAGATAAGAGAAGCGGCTCGGGTCTTACAACCCGCGGAGAATGAGTTGGCCGAAGCTGAAGGGTGCTGCAGGGTGTTGCATGCAGGCAAGAAAAAAGAGAGTACCTCCAAGGAGGCGCGTGATCGTCTCGCCAGTGTGGCGACGTCGCGACTGGCACGTGAGATCCTTCGTCCAGAGCGCGTGATATTCCGGAACGCGGCATCCCCTTTTATGACAAAAGACACGCGCCCCCTGTCTTTGTGCGCACTCCACCCCATCCTCCTTCCCTCCATTTACCTTGGGAACAAACGCACGCGTGCACACGCACAAAGGCCGGGGTCACAAGTGAGTCTGCATGGCCAGCTGCCTGCGTCCGATAAGGCGACTGTCATCCTCAGGTGAAAGGAGCAAGATAACGACCCCAGCCGAACCGGCGACACAATATTTTTTTTGCGATTTTTCGACTGTCATCCAACAATGGCGTCTATTTTTTTTTTCGGGCTTAAAATAGTGTTGCGACATGGCACGCTGTTTGAGCTTCACTCTTGATACAGTACAGTCGTGCGGGTGGGCCTGCCTCTTTAGACTGCATCTTACTATCTGCCTAAGCTTGGTCCGTCGCGAGAGACATACTAACACAATGAAGATGCAAGGAACAAGTTTTCTTTAGTTTTCTTCGCAAGGACCCTCGCTGCTAGAAGTGCTCGTAGAGGCATGGAGCACGGAGGAATCTAAGGCCAAGGAATGGTGACCCACAAGAGTGTAGCAAAGACTACTTTGTCTTTGAATGAATGAAAGCATAGTTAACGATTCTGGAAAAAAAAAGCTCGTGAGCGGAAAACCGTTTATGAACGCATTTTTTTTTCATATAATGTAAGATTTCAATATAACAGTAAATGCATCCGCAGATTACCCGGCGGAAATCCTGTATTTTTTTTTTCTATTAACGTTTTTGCTATCGTCAAAAGCGTTCGACTAGATGCGATCGATCGAAACACTTTAGCAGAAAGATTTTTCTACATATCAGAAGACTGGACAATTACTTTCAATATTTCTTAAGAGTCTCTTACAATTTTCCAATTTTCAAAATTTTTATCCGAGAATATCGGACAGCGAATGAATGAATAAAACTACTTTTCCGCAAGGCGGCGACGTGAACCAAAGAAGGCCACGTCCTCTGTGTCAGACGTGGTTGTCAGGTTTGAAGGTCCACCAGAACGAACGATTCACCTTGATTTTCATTTTGCCCGCTTACGTGTGACTTCGGCAAAGTTGTCCCTAGATTCGACATCAGTGCTCTTTCTCAGACAAGGTAGGAGCAACGCTTTTGCGATCGCGGAGCCAGCGTTGCACTCTAAAAGGCTCGGGCTATATTCTTCATTTATTTTCACGCCTAACGAGTGGCGTAATGAGCGCACTGCTTTGCCATGGCGCTCTTGTTGGGCTCCGGAGATACTATTTCTGCACGGTGCATTTCTTGAAATTCCTTCGTCCCCACATCCCCTCTTCATGATTATTTCTCTTTATTTTTTAAAAAAATTCATCGCTGAAAAAATCAGGGGGCCTATCGCGATTTGTTAAAATGTTTTCGCCTAATGTGCCTGCCCCTACCACGCCCCTTTAAATTCGGCTCAAAAACAAACGAGGGTGTTTACGATTGGTAGATTCTACGACGGCACAGCTCTCCAATTAAAGAGCCCCGGATAACCAGCTGTCGCTGTAAAATGGGCCGAAAGAAGACACACAAAAAAAAAAACACGCGGACATTTCGATGTGTATACCTTGGGTAGAAAAACAGACATCCCTAGCTGTACGTAGTGCCGAGTAGTAACGGTGGGCGCGTGAGACGACTGTCGGCGCTTCCTGTGAGAAACAGAAAGCTCCGAACACCAATGCGGAGATTACGCGAGCCAAGACACCCGAAGTCCTTGGGTAAAAAAGAAGCAACTTATTGCTAGACGGCTACCCGTTGACGTGGCCGCTGCTTTGCTGCTGCAGCGACTGAAGCAGCCATTACGGAAGGGGGACGGAGGCGATTCTTCGTTCCTGCCAGGAGCGAGCGAGACGAAGACAGCTCCTGCTGTTTGTTTATTCATGAGATCATGCACACTGCAGAGCCAGGAGGAAAGCGTGAGGTGGGATAAGCTGCTGAGCCTGGGCGCAGAGCGGAGGACAAGCAACGTCCCCGCAGAAAACGTTAGCGGTGCGGACCGACAAGCTCTCACTCCGCACCACGGACACCCATTGGTTAGTAGTAGTAGTAGAATTAGTAGTAGTAGTAGTAGTAGTAGTCGTAGTAGTAGTAGTAGTAGTAGTAGTAGCAGTATTAGTAGTAGTAGTGGTAGCAGTAGTAGTAGTAGTAGTAGTGGTAGTAGTAGTGGTATTAGTAGTAGTACTAGTAGTAGTAGTATAGTAGTAGTAGTAGTAGTAGTAGTAGTAGTAGTAGTATTAGTAGTAGTAGTAATAGTAGTAGTAGTAGTTATAATTATAAAAACTGCACATTTGAAAAGCTCTGAGCCGTTTATGAATTAGCGGTGTAAATAAGTTTTCAAACTCGGACGAGTCGGATTAATCGTTTACTTGCAAGTTTCCCTCACTACAGTACCTGGTTGAGAGCTTGCTTTTGAAGGTGTTCTATTCACTTTGCGCAGAAAATTATTACCGAATCTGTCGCTTGAGTGGTAGGAACTATGCGCTAAGATTAGAGAATAAACTATTTATTTGCTTTATCACGAAACTTAGGGCGTACTATTTCCTTACGAACTTTGGGCTTCAGGGTTAGGAAGAACTGCAGATTAGGAACGGCTAACGAGAAAATTACGTATTATGACGGCTAAGCCAGCCCATATAGTCGATGGAAGTTACATCTGGACAGAAAGAACGCATATACTTGACCCATGTCATCTTTCGAGGCACATCGGATCTTTAGTTGAATCAAGTTGCTCCGTCTCCGCACGTAATATCACGTGAGACCAGGTGTGAATCAGACGAGAAACGTTTACTTACGCCCAAAAGTCAAACGGCCATGCAGTCTGCAATCAGTCGAAGGTTTACGCCGAGCCAATATCGTACGCATCAGAGCGCGGATCAAGAACACTTCACACTTTTCGGTATTGTTTTGCCTGTGTCTTATTCATATTACTTGCAATGTAAGATCGATGACTCATTGTGTCGAGAGCTTTGTCCGGTTTGCTGAAGAGGGACTTTCCGTAACACTGGAGCTGTGTATTTGATCAACTGATAATTTAATTGGCAGACTGTTCCGACTGTACGACTGGGTTATAGATCCGAGCAGAATAGGGGTGACTGCAAGCGATGATCGACTCCAATATCTATCTTCTTTTTCCCTTTCGCCAAAGGTCTCCGAAAGACAGATGCCAACAAACGCCTTCCATTTGGAGGCGCACAGTGTGATTAATCCGATTCTATTCGGTTACGAGAGGTGCTTTCACTGAGCAGCCTGTACAGGGCAGATGTCAGGGGCAGTGATCATCTATTGTTGCTGGCAAACGCAGTGGAATACTTATCGAAACCATTCAATCACATTTTTGGGCAACACTTCAACGCGACACGCGACGCTGGAAATCCTCGACGCAATGTCTGTCTGGCTTTCTGAAAACTTTCGGTCGCGCTTAAGTCCTTCGACGTTAAGCACTTTCCTAAACATCGAAAGCCAGAGAGCGTTGCCCGAACGACGTCGTGAACTCCACAAATAGGTTTTCTGGCTTAAGTGGAGACTGTTTCGAACTCTTCCAGCGAAGCGAAGCGCAGGTTGAACCCGTGGCACCGCAAAACGCCCTGGAGAAACTTCTGCGACTTATCGCGAACGAAGCCGCCAACGAAGCTTGACGGCCGCCCACATGTAAGTGGGATTCGAACTGCTTAAGCAAGGCTGCACGCAGTTCGGTGGTAAATAAATTTTGTGCGACTGGGTGTACTAGTGATGCTTAACGTTTCTCGTGAGGTATATATATATATATATATATATATATATATATATATATATATATATATATATATATATATATATATATATATATATATATATATATATATATATATATATATATATATATATATATATATATATATATATATATAGAGAGAGAGAGAGAGAGAGAGAGAGAGACATTTCTGCACCGAAATTCAGCATGCAGCTGCAAGATATCATAGGCAATTGGACCAGCTTGTCGGTTATACTATTACGAAATATTTATTTATCAATATCCTTTTCACCTTTATTCTTCGTGATTTTTGTACCTTTTCAGAAATGTCGTGACCATATTAGCAGTGGCAGAACAACTTGACTGCAGAGCAGAAGTAAAGTACTCAAATAAGTGCTTCGATTACCACACCAGGCAGAGCTGGTCTTCACGAGAAGCCAGCCAGGTAGGGCAGGCAGAATTACCTTGTTCACTGGTAGTCACCGCACGAAAAAAATGATTACCTTGCTTAACATGCGCAATAATCAATGATCAATCTGATTATTATGAGTTGCAGAACAGTCCCCTTAAAAAATGTCTTTAGACAGGCTATAGACTATCCACAGACTTTTGTCCATAAACGTTGTGCTCTGGACCGCCTTGATCCTTGCCTTTTCACAGAGGCCAAGATCCTCGGTACGTGGCCTCAGCAGTCGACTGCCATCAAGGCTTACAAGGCACTGTTTTGTTTTTTTTTACGAACGACTGCTTTGATTGGCAGATTGTGACTGTGTTTCCCGTTCCTTCTCTCTTCCCTCCTTAATCCCCTCACTCCCTTCCCCAGTGCGGGATAGCCAACCCGAAGCCTTTCCCCCTCTCTGTATTTTCTTCTTCCTTATCTATTAGGTCTATACACTTTCTACAAACAAATCCTATAGACTAGTCTATACGAAATACAAATCCTGTAGACAGTCTATAGACAAAGAATAGACAAAGGGAATATCTTCAAGAAGACAATAGAGCCTATATGAAGTCGTTAGAAAGTCGATAGACCATGTTTATAAAAGAGGGGAAACACCCACACAGTGTTCAGCACTAGTTTCCTGCAGCAATTAAAAGAAGAGAAGAAGATTTAATGGAAGCTTAAAGTGGTGTCTTTATTTAATGCGTCAGAGGTAGTACCTAAGACCGTGTGCCCTGTCCAGGATATCAACGGAGAGTCATGGCCAGGCGTTCTCGCTTCTCGCATGAACCGGAGAACTACTTAAAATTTGTTCCGGAACGGTAAAGGAAAAAACTTCCCCGGAATTTTTACCGTCCTCCGAGGCAGAGAGAGAGAGATAACAGCCGCTTCTGCAGCACATAACTTATGCGCGATGATGATATATAGGACACCGATATCTACGCCGCTCTTCATTTATTTTTTTCCCAGCTGCGGCCACAAAGAAACAAAGGACAAAGTAAAAAAGGAAATGATTTAAAGGTGAGACTGAGGACAAATTGACATTGGACTGCATCGACAGAGTGCCGCGTTCTATTCACAAAGAAACCACTCTCCTCCAAAAATGGAGATTTTATAAAATATATGAAGTACACTCTAAATAGAAAGCAGTAAAAAGAGAGGAAGTTGCACTCTAGCGCACACCTTTTGTAAAATGATCTGCTCTAGAGGACAATTTACTCCCTTTTTACTTCCACAAAGGCCAATTTATACTCACATATGGAAGTATTCTTGTTAAGAGTGTATAGAAAAAATGGAATACAGGTGTTACCTCAGTGTCTCCTGTCGCAAATAAAATGCACGCGTCGACACCGATTTTTGAGCGCGGGTAACTGAAGACCGCCGATCGCGCTATTCCTTTCAAAACGGCAGCAACTCGTACTTTTTTCTGCATGGCCGTCACGAGTTCCAATCACTGGCAGGAATTCTTTAAAATTCGTTTTTCTCGGCGAGGAAGGCGTCTTTTGCTGCCCGAAAAGCGTCAGAGCAGCCAGAAACAGCCAAGCAGTCAATTTTTACTAAGAACAACAATTGAATGGATTTGTCGTCAGCGTCGATCCCTTAAAAGTAAAACATAAAAACTGCAATGCGCTGAAACGTAATGCCTTCACGCTAAAGTTTTCTGTTTTTTGTAGCTTACTAAAATGGCCAGTGGACCATCACGCCTTTATAGAGTCGACGCAGGCAAGTAAGTTCAAGAGCACTGAAAGTCTTTCGAAATAGCTTTTAAGTACGTATGCCACCACGCGAGCCAATGTGAAAGCCCTTCTCTACGTTTTTAGTTTTTTTTTTCGGATGTGATGGAGTCCGTCCTACCACGACGATGTCGCTTTGTGCCCCCAGTAAATGTTATGGTGCCCGAAAAAAAGAAGCACAATGGATTTCTTTTTTCCGGGTTAACTGTCTGACCTTTTCTAACCCATAAAAATGCCAGTGCGACGTTCACCTAACGTTTAACCTGAAGGGCCGACTTGGGGTTAGTGCTCAATGACGTCATAGGTGCGGGCCTGTACGCTCTGGAAGATTTTTAGCTCTACAGGTTCAAAATAAGCAAGCAGAAAAGATGCAACCCTCGCGTACATGGTGACTGCGCCAAAAACGTGAGAGATCACTGCGGCTAGCCGCACTGGAAGAATGCGAAAGTATTTACGCCTCCTCAACACTCGCCGCCTCTCTTTGCCCCTCTGAGTCCACTGACGTTTGATCTAAATAATTAAATAATTAATCTATGTCGATCAAGTTTATTTGTTTGATTAATTATCACTCATCAAACACATTTCAATCTATTTTAATCTTTATTTTCACTTCTTTGCCTATTTTTCTACTATTTTGCCGTCCATGGCTGTTTTCCCGTCCGCTCACTATATCGACGTCCGCGCTATTTCGAAGTTTTTACATTAATGGCTTTAATTAATTAACTGCTTATCCTATTGACATCACATTTACTGCGCATCATCCTCACATCGTCCTCTATCGATAACAACCATTCGTTTGATGCTACCTTTTCTGAGAACGTCACAATCGCTGCGGACACGACCCCGTCGACATAGGCTAGAAAAGCATTCGCATTAATAATAGATCGCCATGGGCCCTTCTGCATGTGCCGGCAACGGTCGTTTCAAGTTCGAGGTTACTCTCGAGAAATGCAGTGTACTTCATAAGCTGTACACGTCAGATTCCCGGAGTTTTTAAACGCATATTTGATGATTGTAATTGTTGCTGTCGCCGTATTTCGCCGATATTTTCGTATGTACTCTTCGATTAATAGCGCGTGCAAGTTAAAACGACATCAGCCTCCATATCGCAGTCGCGTGGAAACGTTGTTTCCTATGGTTTATTTAAGAAAAAAGAGGCTGTCGAAGAGAACTGAGTTTAGCCAGCTCATGAAATGCCGCCGACATGGTACATTCGCTGCGTTGACGCGGCCATGAATGAGAAAAAGGCTAGGTATAGAGGGGGCACAGTAAAACTGCCTGTTCCTATTGCATGCCTGCTTGGCATCTTAAATGCCCAGCGGGAGCTGCATCTGCTTGGGAATTAACAGGATGGGTCATAACATAAAGAAGAGTACTGTGTGAGCATTATAAGGAAGTATATACAGAATGTTTCACCTAAGACTTTACAGAATATTTAAAAATCGGCTTTCTGAGTTGAGGAGCGCTTTTTTTTTTTTTGGCGTAGCATTTGCAGCGGTGTAGTACATCAGAATACAGCTGACATACTAACTAGCAGGCTGGTCAACTAAAATTGTATAGTTTAACTTTTTAACTATTGCTATTAAGCTCCTTAACTATTAAGAGGCTTGTAGCCCACCGTACATAACATCCATCTCAGTTCTTATTATTTCGAAAACGCGGTTACCCTCGGCGCTGTGGCCCAACAAATTTTAGCTGCGTCGTGCCGAAATGCATGTGCTTTCGAGAA
Source organism: Amblyomma americanum (assembly GCF_052857255.1). Lineage (NCBI taxonomy): Eukaryota > Metazoa > Arthropoda > Arachnida > Ixodida > Ixodidae > Amblyomma > Amblyomma americanum. Next base: position 68,735,972 of record NC_135503.1, on the reverse strand, counting down.
GCTTGCAGGCAAAACAACCTCTCTAGTGCATGTAACTCGTCGAAACAGCCAAATTTTGTTAGGCCATAGCGCCAAGGGTAACCGCGTTTTCGAAACTCTAAAAACTGATATGGATATTACGTACAGTTGGCCACACGCCTCGAATTAAAGAGACTAACAGCAATAGTTGAAAAGTTAACTATGAAGTATTTCACAACCATCCTGCTATTGAGCACGTCCTAGGTGTATTCTAATGTACTACCCCGTTCAAAATGCTATGCCGAAAAAATCGCTCTTCTAACTCAGAAAGCCTGTTTTTAAAAATTGGGTAAAGTCTTAGGTGAAACACCCTGTATGTATGAGCCCAAGAAATCCTGTAGAAGCCTGCACATTCTATCGAGGCTCTTTTTCTTCTTCTTTCAGGTCTGCTTGGATAAGGTTATTGTTGTTGAGTAACGTTAAAGCGTTGGCTGTTAATAGATTTTGACGGCGTATGTCGTCCGCAGATAAATAGACCTCTATCTTCTGAAAGCTTCAATTCATTCCTCCAGAATTTTATATTGCTCCCGAAACCTATATATACGTAAAATGAACCTTTTGATAGGTGGGGAAAGACACTAGTAGCCAAGGTTGCCAAAGTCTCGCAGAAACTTAAAAATAACATTTTATGTAGTGATAAGCAGCAGAACGCTTCAGCTGAAGTTACTTTCAATTGGGGTATTGACTCATTTGCTGATATATTAGAGGTCAGAAGGTGACAGCCGACCTGTTTTGAAAACTCTCACGCCTCTTGGGATACTCAACATGATAACCGCCCGTATTACTCTCGGTGCAAGTACTTGCGCGTTCAAAGACACGGAGACCGCTCCACAGCGTAGCTTTAATCTGAACATCTGCCACATGTGTGGCTTATCCTGACGATGCGCTGTCGAGCGCTGGTCTCAGGAAGTTGTACTCCGACGAAACAGATGCTGCTGCTCTATGTAGTCAGGAAAAACGCGCCATTTTTCACAGCTGTCGCAGCAAGCACACAGGACTGAACTTAACACAATGTAGCATCAAAGGATTCCTCTTCATAAATGAAATAGCATAATCGGCACGTGTGGAACACGTTCTGAGCCCTGAACTTCAGTGCTGTGAAACCGAAAAAAAAAATTGAAGGGAACACTTAAGCTCCGCCTTAAAAGGTATGACGCGAAAGCGTTAGTGGGTTAATGCGCATATATGCAGAATAGGTCATTCTCAACGTTCATACATCCCTGGGTGTCTTCATACCACTCCTGACGCAATGGTGCAGCGATTAAGAGATGCGTCACTGCCCTGCGATGACAGGTGCTGCCACCTGTGAGGCTTGTGCGGTTCAAGTTGTTCTCCCGAGCGACCTCTCGCGACTGACCTTTAATTTAACTGCCGGCTGCCACGGTGGACACTTTGCTCACAATCCGGCGGGCAGCGGGCGGGGTGTGATGACGCCACAAGGTCACGTGACGTACGTAGACCTGCAAGGTCGCTTCTCCGGGGATTTTTCGCTCACAACCTCGATGAAGGCATCGACGACAGTCGAATTTTCTGCAAAACGAAAGGCTTTGCGCTGTCGCGTTAAGCCTGTTTTCTGACCACGAGATGGGAGAGGATAATGGCTACAGCTCTTTCCCCTAGTCTCATCCGTCGTTTTTGACGTTTAGACATTGTTATTCTTCACCCCCACCTTGCATCAAAGCGGTAACAAGGGCGACAAAGTGTGGCTTTTCTATGCAAAAAGACCTCGCTATGCGCTTCAGCAGCTGGACTCAAGACACGTTGCCGAACACAGCAGAGGCAAAACGTGTTGTTGTTTCCACGCCGCTCACGACTCTGGTTTCGTCGGTAGCAAGGTGCTGTGTAGTCGGCAGAATGCATACACACTCCGCCGACGAGCGCGTGGCTGCGTGTTCCAAGGCGCTTTCGGCTGGCTCGATCCTGTACCAGGCGGCGCCGTAAGCCGACACGTCGTGCGTTCGGAGACACCTGAGCGTTCCTTCCCCAGCGCACGTTGACGCGAACGGTGGTATGGGCTCGAGGCTCTGACGCACCGGATGCGACCGGCATGCACGTGCGCGGACAAGTCGGGGCATTGTAGAGACAACAACAGGAGATAAGGTTGCCCGTCCCGAATGCAGCCTCTTCCGTGCACGCGAACGTATGCGATGTGAGCGCGGGCTGAGAGAGAGGGAGAGGGTGGGTGGGATGAGAGCATTATGGTCATGAGAGTTCATGCTACAGCCGCCGGATGCTCCCCATCCCTCGCTAATGATTTGGTTGCTGTATACCGCAAGCATGCGAGGGTCTGTAGTTCCTTATTAGCCGTTACTTTCTCACTACGAAGGCTCGCGACAAGTAATGACGTATTATTTACTTATTTATTTATTTACTTATTTATTTATTTATTTATTTTGAGAACACTGCAGGCCTTCAGTCTGGTCCAAGCAGGGAGGGCACTAAGCTTGGAAGAAAATGTTTGCATCTGCAATCCGTCCCAGAAGAAAGAGTACTCACAGTACTGAACACATATGTTACTAAGAGAATCTCGAGGACCAATATACAACGGTTAAAGCAACCAAGTACGACAGATAAAATTGAACAGATACAAAATAAGTTATCTAAAAGATATCAAGAAATCCCTTGTCAAAGTAATCAGTCACTCAGTACGTATACGAGGGGGCAGTCAACAAATAAGCTTAATTATTTTTTTTTAGATAAAGCAAACACCCGGAGTTCAGTCGAAAAAGGTTTTTTCGTTTTTCAGCACAGCACCTACCGCGTTGAGCGCAGGTGCACCAGGTATGCAGCTTCACCGATGCATTGATTCCAGAACGAAAACATTGTTCAGGTGCACTTTCTAGCCTCGCGTGCACCGCTTCCTGCACCTCATCGTAGCTGAACTTTCTGCCACCAATCGGCTTCTTAAAAGGACCTAAATCATGCTAATCTCTGAGCATGCGACGAAATAATTGCAATAAATGAAAAAGAAATATCTGATATGGTAAAATTTTAATGGAACCTGACATTTTCATATGCTCTATAAAAATGATCAGCAGCTAATCCAATATATTATGTTTCACTCAAAAACTAGCGCTTATAGTAAAATGCCTTTCACTGAAAAAAAAAAAGAATCACCGAAACACCATGAAATACGGAGCATTTCACTCAGTAACTCGATGTGCGCTCAATTTTCTGTAGAAAAAATAAGGCGTGATTTTTATCCCCAAATTCCGGAAAAAATAAAATCGGAAAAGCGGGGGTCATAGTATAGCTTTGGTGATACCGTGCATTGGCGTTCAGTAGGAAAATATAACTGGGGCCGTATTTATAAGCTGTCCATTTTCCATTGTCCATTTTGTCCTCTGTCATTGGTCACCCAGATATACCCGCGGATTTCAAACGTCTGTGGTAAGCGACCCAACTATTGGGTGGTTGGCGACCGGACCTCACCATTGGCTGCATGTCGCAGCCAATGGCAGCCAGTGGTCATATCCGGTCGCCTGCGGTCGACAGAGCGCTGCGATGCATCTCTCCATTCGCTCCATATCGCCGCCAATGGCAGCCAATGGTGAGTTTCGGTCGCCAACCACCCAATAGTTGGGTCGCTTACCACAGACGTTTGAAATCCGCAGGGAAATGTGAGTGGCCAATGTCAGAGGACCAAATGGATGCGAAATGGACAACGGAAAATGGACAGCTTATAGAAAACGGCACCTGGTGTCTATAACCTCCTAAAAAGACCATCTTATGCCTCAATCAGCATTCTACTCGACAGCATTGCGTAGGTTTCGCTACTGCATCGGCAGATTCGGCTACGGCGGCTTTCTTGCAAATTTATGCAGTGGCTGAGACGGCCATCTGATCGTTTCCCTTCTTTCTTTTCTTGTTCCTTCTCCCCCTCTTCTGTCTTTCCGCGACAGTAGTGGTGGCCTAGTTGGTATCAGCTAACAGGGCCCTATATCCCTCCTCGATCTGCGGTTCGCGGCGAACAAATACGTTGGGCCTATTCGAAGCTTATTGGGGTTGTCCAATGACGCATGACGTTGTCGTATGACGTACCCGTCAAGCTACAGCTTGAATTCGCAGGAAACACATAGTCCGGAAGCGTATCCTGTTGCGTTTGTGTGAATAAATTTCTTTTCATCGATGCTGTCAGGAAAGGAACAGCACTAAGGAGCGTTAAGAACAATCCTAACTGGAAACAACGAGCGTCCGGTTTCCGCTTCCGGCCGCCAGGTGATAAACGTGTCACCTTCGAAAGATGCTAGAATGCACCGGCTGTGCGTTCACCTGTACGTATAGGTCCCGTGCTTCGAGAAACAACAGGCTGGTTGATTCACTAGGTGGGTCTGCAGTGGAACCGCGAAAGTGACTATGTGAAGTGGAATATGAACAATCATTTCATCGGCAACCTCTGCGACTACCTCAGCGCAACGGGTCTTCACTCCTTCTTTCAACTTTCAATCTCCCGCATTCATTCCTCTTTTTTCATCTTATACCTCACGGCACACTTTTCGAATAAAAAAAAAGTTCACTAGATTCACCATTTTCAGTGCTATGAAGTATAATGTGGGGCAGCTGTAAAACAAATAACAGCGAGCGAAAGGTAGTCGCTAAGAAGGTCTTTAGAGGCTTTAAAACGGCAGCAGTTTCACCTCTTTGCATACACTCGAAACACGAAAGGAGTAACAAAGGGAGTAAGCTCTCCTGTAGTGCACTCCATTTACGGGGTAGTGTATTGTGCCCAAGCCCTGGGGTAAATTTCTGTCATTAAAAATACGGAATACTCACGGTTGAGAACGGAAACAAATTCCCTTTTCAAAACGTGCGAAGTTATAGCAGTTAGGAAGGTTTTAACCGAGGTTTCAACCTCCTATGCTTAATAACATCAAGACCTCCGGCTCCACGCTAAAAAGCCTCCTCTAATTGCTAACTGTATGAAGTTACTACGCTTTGCAGTGGGAATAGGCATTCGTTGCCAAGAGCAATAATTCCGTATATTTAGTGATCGAAATCTACTGCGGAACTTTGGCAGCGAACCCTGCCCCTAAAAAGGAGCGCTCTAGAGGACAGCTTACTCTCTTTTCGCTCCCTTATAGGCGTATTTTTGTTTAGAGTGAAGCCTTTTTCGTGAGTGAGTTTGGAAAAGGTTACAATAGACCGGTACGCTGCGTGTTCTGCGCCCATAATCTTCGATAACCCTGTAATTAGGAGAAACCATGTGATAATGGATTCGTTTCGCAAAGAGCTCCTGAGGCACAAAGAGGTTTAACAAATTCACTCCTCTCGCAGTGACTACTAATTTCATCATGGGGTAAACAGTGCTGCTTGCGGCATCCACAACCTGGACAACTTTATTGTTACCCTTTGTAAATAGTGTATATATGACCACTCCCTATGTCCTTTCTTGGTGTCCCCTCACCTCTTTCATGTCTCTTCTTCATACTGCCTGCTATCCATTATTTCCGCTGCCCCAGCTCAGGTGCCGCCGCCACAGTGATGGCAGATGCCGGGGTTAGCAAAAATGTTTTAACTTCCATTTTTTATTATTATTTTTCAATAAACACTTACTACTACTACTACTTTGTGGAGACCGATGCTCTCAGCCAGCAGTGCAACAAAACCGCCATGACATCACCGTAAGTACAGAGCCAGACTGCCAAAGAAATATGATGGTCCTCATGCCTGCCAGAAGCACTCAGCGGAAGAGTGATCATGGCAGCCGCAAGTTAAATAATGACTCGCAGTTCGTCGACAGCAAAAGTGGAATGGGGGCAAAGCCGGTTGAAGCAACCTTTTACGCGACTGAAATGAAGGGTTTCGCAGTAACAGCCGGAAAGCAGCGGCAGTACAGTTGTCACACTGGGTGACGCACGCACTGCTATTAAGGAAGTATGCAAGCATAATTGTTTGTGCTCCACGAATGCGTCATGCGCTGTTTCAACCTCTACCTGGACGGGCATGAGCGTGACGCCTGTTTGGCATATAGTTTCATACGTTTAGGTTAAAGGAAATTCGCGATGCAGCTGTTGATTCACCCGGCAATGCATGGAGGCGTAGAAGTAGAACTCGTACTTGTCTTGGCTAGTAAATGGCTGAAAACGTACACTAGTGCACGTTCAAAGCATATTAATGTACATTCTGAAGCCGAATGCGGCTGTAGAACGTAGACGTGGAAAAGTCTACATAAAAGAGATTTAATTAATATCTATATTAATTATATTAATAAAATCACGTAATTAAACTACGCATGCATGATGTATGTGCATGGAGAAATGGAGATGAGAAAATGTACGACTGTTTTAATGGCATTTTTTTAAATTTAAGAACGCAGCTCATATCCTTCGTGTAAAATTTGGGAGCATGGGCGAATGTTCTAGAAGCACTGTCACTGAAAAAATACTATTTCTGCGCTTTAAGCAATTTGGTATAAAATGTATGATCACCTGAATCGGGGTGCAACCATATTTCAGCAGGCGTACGCCCTTAACAGAAAAGAGTAAAAAGGAGTAAAAAAGGAGAAAAAAAAAGGTGATTATGCTCTTCTCTAGCGCACTCTCTTTTATAAAGCAGTGAGCTAGAGAACCGCTTACCCTCTTTTTACTCCCATATATATAGGTGTACCCGTGTTTGGAGTGTATCCGCGTCCTAGGCCACGCGTTAGCAAATTCTGAAACGAAGTACACAATTTTCATCATTGCCATGTGGGCTAAAGTGTTGTTCAAGAAACTTGAACATACATTTTAGCCCTTCTTGTCTATCGAAGCCGTTCTGTTCTCAAGTCTTATTCGAGCTCTGCCATGCGAAAGCTTGACCGTCGCTATAGAGGAGAGCGCATTGTGGCAGCCCTTCGAAAATGTTTAGGGTTGGTCAAAAGTTCCCAGGCCACAAGGTCTGTTTTTCAGCGCCATATTCTGCCACTTATGATAGTAATAATGGTATCACGATTCTCAGAGGTGAGAATGATACTTCTCCTATCCTTTATACAGATTTTGGACCCCAGGGGCGTCGTAACTGCCTGACTGTTCGGCTTAAAAGCATACCCTGTGGCTTGGGAAATTTTGGCCGACCCTGTACATAGACATGTTTGGACGTCCTAACCAGCTGTAATAAGCAGCCTTCTAGCTGTTCACCTCTCTTCCGGAACGTGTGGAGAATCACCGCGAAGCAGAAATCCAACGAGTGTTAACCTTAAACCATACAGGGCAATCACCAGACCTACACAATCTACCCAGCTGAATAACCCCGCAAACTGTGAGAATGCCTCCACACATGAGAAAGTTTAAAACAATTGTTGCATTCAAACCCATCCCCCGCAATGCGGACTCAATTAAAACCCACAAAGAAAATATCCCAGTACGTCCGAGCGCTCTAAACCGTTCTGCTGAAAGAGTTTATAGAGAACGCTCTACCTCCAAATGTCAGACCTCGACACCTATTACACAAACGCCCGCTACTCAGGAGACATGAGCGCAACTGTGGCCGTTGGTAAACTTCCCAGGACGATGGGCCACAAAGCGGTGTTATCAATACTGACAACAGAAACTCATGCTGTCCTGTAGAAGCCGTCACGCTGTACCAATGCGCGCAACGGAGATCAACGTGCGCTCGGACAGCCAAAGGCCAGTCCGAAACTAATAAAGCAAATAAGTACCCCCCCCCCCCCCTTCCTGCTCACACCTGTTAGTACAACTCTCGATAGTTAGGCCTATATGACGAAGCACCCCAGCTGAATGGGCGCCTTGATGTTAAAGAATAATGCGGAATGGAACAGCCACAAGCACGGCAACAAGGCCCTCCATTCCTATGGCGAGAGATCTACAAGCCATACCTAGAGCGAGAACTAGAGCACTAGAAACGCGTCGGAAACATTGCAAGGCTTATTATCCCATGGTTTCTATAGAAGCAAGCTTAGTTCAAAAGTATAGGTATTGGGTGGCCATATGCCCACTGTCTTTGGTCCGTAGTTTCCAGTCTTGGTGTAGCGGCAAAACTTTCCTTATATATTTGACTCAAGTTAACTAATCTGGCAAGGTTTTGCTTATAGCTATGCCATGGTCAAAAGCTGTGAGAGACTTCGCTTTGCTGATTTAGGCAATTAACTTTGTTGATTCTGGGCAATCCCGTAAGATATTTGAGGATAGAGTTTAGAAAAATCTGCCAATATGAGACAACCTTCCGGGCATCGCAGGCATTACATACCGTTAATACCGGGCAACTCTAATGCATTACTTTTTGCGAATGCTCTCCAAATGAACATGCGTGATGGCTCTGCTCTCTATCCAGAAATAGCGCAAACAGCGCCACCTATCTTGTCTATGCGCTTCCGTTACCGTTCAGACACGGAAGAGCTGGCCCACTCCGCATCAGGACCTACAGCCACTAGAGCTGGCCGTTCTGATTGTCATATCCACTACATAACTTAGTCAGCCGAACTGTCAACCTGCAAGGAATCTACGAAGGTGCGACTTCCTCCGCTTCCTCTGACAAAAGTTCGACGACGACATCAGTTAAGGCAAGAAGGTGGCAGAGTCGATTAATCGAATTTTGGTACAATGCACTGGAGTAAACGACGGACACATAGAAGAGTAGACAGGACAATCGCCGAACCTGCCTAATCAATCGCTTGAGTAGGCAGAACAATCTGTGGACCCGTCTACTTCTGTCCTTGAAGCTGGAAAACGCTGCGAAAATTCGTCGACGATTCGCTGGTCAACTATAGACCGGCAAAGTCTGGTCGAGTCGGCGTGTCGGGTTTAAAACCGCCTGTCGGGCTAAGCGATCGTCGGGTCGGGCTGGGTCAGTCCGACTGCAGGAGCTACGTTTACGGAACAGGACCTGGCCGGCGAGTTGATTGTAAACGATGTCGAATCGAGTCAGGTTAGTGAGAGAGAAGAGTATAAATGGGAACGTGTTTTCCGCTTCCGCCGTCGTGCCTGCGAGACAGCGGTGCGCGCCCGATCTTGGAGGCTGCCATTGAGCTACTAGGCACTGGGCGTCGCTGCAGTTTTCTCGGTCTTGATTCGCTAAGATTGAGTTCGTGTAAACACGCAGTCATCGAGTCGGCTGGGGTACCTTGATCAGCCCGACGCCTGACTCGACCCGCTCCTGCCTGGCTGATGTAAACGAAGCTTCGGGAGTTGAGCTGACAATGAAGTTTATTACTTCTCTCTCTTTTCTATCTGGGCTCTGCACGTCACGCGTGGCGCCACTGAGACTCACGCAAGTTCCGCGTCCTCTTCTCCACCGCATTCCCGGGTGGCATCCTGCGCCAGAGATGGAGGGGGAGGCATCGACAATGGCGTTTTTTTTCTTTTTTCTTCAGTCTCATCCCTCCTCCTCTCCACGGCGCAATAGTACGCGGCGCCGGCGCTTCCTGGCACAAAGGCCACGTGCCAAGGAGCTTGTGGATGGAACAGGACTCTGGCGTCTGACGGACGGGACAGGGCGCTAACTGCTGCGTTCGGTCATCGCGGAAGAGTTCTCCTAGCACAGAAATTTCGTTAGACAGTCTATAGACTGTCCATGGACTTCTGTCTATAGTGTCTATAGACAAACCCTAGAGATTCGTCTATAGGCAATACAGATAATATAGGCAGTCTATAGACAGTCTATAGGTTTATGGTCATACACTTTTGATACACTTTTGTCTAAAGACAGTCTATAGACTATGAATATAGATAAAGTAATATCTATAGAAAGCCAAAATAGTGTATAATAAGTCTATAGACTGTCTATAGACCATTTTTGTAAAGGTCAGAGCACAGGGATACTGTTCAAAGCACCGCTTACGGTCTTGCCACAGCAATGGCAGCGAACTTCGGCAGTGAATTGTGCAGCTACGTTTTAGTCCTAGTCGTCTTTTTCCGATGCCTTATTGTTGCCCTCTATGGGGCACACATGGGTGCCCAAGCCACCGTCCAGTCCAGTTGCAGTTGCTGCTGTTTTCTTGCGTATGCTGCTGCACAACGTCATCGGCGTTGATTTTGTCAATAAGGCGCAGCAACTGACGCCATGCGGTGGGAACCGGATACAGGATGTTCGCCGTTCCCAGTAGAGACACTTTGCAATACAGTTCAGCACCCTTGCTGCCGTGCTAGCAGCAATGAAAATTTCCATTCACGCCATTGCAGCAGAATTTTCTGCCAGAGACAAGTATTTGAGCTCTGCCTCTCAGGCCGCGTTAGCGGAAGTTATCAGAGCATGACGATTGTGTCATGTATGCCGGCATCATTGCGCGGCGGTGGTACCTACATTGATTTCAAGACATGTAGGTAACGTATGTCAAAGAAACATGGCGCTCGGAACCTTTTCCGTTGGGTCTAGATGCGCGCTGCCTCGATACCGGCGTAGCTGGACAGTGCACCCCAGCACACGTGGCAGGAAGAGAGCACCTCCGGTCTACAGAATACAAACACGCGTAAATTTTATTTCAGTGTTGTTCCTGAGGGGACGTAGGGACACCTGCAATTTCTCTGCCTCGCTCTATGGCGCCTATGACTTCATCGCGGCACGTCCTACCGCTTTTATCTTGATTTTTGATATCGTTATTTTGCTATTTCGCTCAAAGCTTTTACTCGTGTCACCTATTAGTACATTGAGACTTGATGCATGCGTGTGTGTTTTGTTTCCCGCAGAACCGTGCAGGACAGGAGGTTAATGAACTTTGAAACAAAACACCGCTGTAGTTGTTAAACTTGGAAGCATACAATGTATGGTACACGAAACGTGCAAGGAAGCGCTTAAAGACCTTCGGAAGCTGCGTCGGCACAGAAGAAGGCCCTGTCCTTTAAAGCAAGGTGTTCATTTGTGAAAAGAACTAACTCTACGCATCAACTTCTTCAATTAAGCTGCATTGCTCATTATTTCCTTACAAAAATTTCAATGAAATGTCTATAGACAAATTACAGACAGTCCACTGACTGTCTAAAATATTGAAAGGACTTCAGGGACTCCTGGTGTGGAACTAACACAAGTACACGGGGCACGTCTAGTTAACTTGATTTAATTTATTTCTTTTTTTTCCTCAGCCAGAAATAGGAGATAAATGCTAAATATGCGATGATCACTTCACGAGTGCAAGTCAAGGAATTCAGTGTGAAGAATTGTCAACTATTAGGAAGCTCAGTCTTATGTCCTTTTAGTGTAATTGATTAGAAGATGAACAGAGTAAGAGAACGGTTTTGATAATACAATGATACTACTGAAAGAAAAATACTGGATGATTAGCCATCTAATGCGTCAATTCTGATAGAGCAGTGTTGATAACCCCCGGTGATTACTTTGATGCTTTTACTCTAATGAACGTTTTTGCTCTGAGCCGAGGCTAAACACGCGGTAGATTTTTACTGCAGGGTGAAGGGGTTCGGAAGTTAGTGGCGGGTGGCGCTTCTGGACGGTGGAAGCTTCATACCCCGATGCTACATAGTGACAGACGCTGGCATTTTTGGCATGGTGGCGCTAGTACTGTTTACGCAGTAAATCGCTTGAACAAGAGCCATGCGTATAGACGTGAAACAAGCGGGCGACGACCTTTTACCTTGCGCGTGAATGCCACCATATCTGTACTCTAGACAGGAATGGAGTAAAAAGGGGAGTAAACTATCTTCTTAAGCACTCCCTTACATAAAAGGGAGTGCGTTAGAGGACGGTTCACCCCCTTTATTACTCCCCTCTGTTTAGAGCGCGGCTGCATCCCTCGCCACTGTCACAGTTCTAGTAAGACGTCAGTAAGGCACGTGCATTAATAAGCCCTGCGGAGATTGAAATCGCTTCAAGCTTTGTAATTTATAACGAGATGTGAGTGCAAATGTTTCTTCCTCCGGCTTCATTTAAAAGTTAAAAACGGATTTAAAAGTTTTGACCCAATTGTAAAGCCAAAGGAAAACATACCGGGGAAAGTGTATGAGATGTGCTTGGTGGTCCTCAGTACATGCAGCATCACAACTGGGCAGCTGGGGCTAATGAAAAGATTGTACTTCGATTGCATTTTATTTTTATCACTTTGTCCTTCGACATAGATACACGCGATGCCATGTTACCGCTATCACTGTGCGTAGAAATTGCTTTCTATGACGAACTGTAATATAAAAGAAAGAAGGAACGGGGCAGGAAGAGAATCATTATATTACCCCGGCCATACGGCTCGTTAGAGAAGAACGTTGTTTCCAAGCCTCTTGATCATTTGCAGCGTGCAGACGCTTGAAGCGGAACGCACTGTAAGGAAGATTCCGCTCACCCCACACAATCGCTCTGCGTGCCTCAAATGAAGATGAATTGCATGTTAGGCAGTTAGCTGAACCACATTCCTGGGGAGAAAAAATGCTCAGAAAGCGCGCGAGAAGTTATTCAACGCTTTTTCTTCTGTAATGGCTGCGCCTTGTATAGCCTTACTTTATTTGCTCCTTGTAGCCGAAACAAAGCCCTTAACGACATGGAGGAACAGGCGAGCTACCCCGCTCCAAGATGGCTACTTCCGACTAGCTTTGAGAAAGGGGGGCTGGGAGATATATGACCAGATTAACGACAAGCGGAGGTATACTGTCTCGTCTCGCGACCCTAACCCGCTATTCAAGACGGCTAAGGCGAGGCATGAGGTCGACCTTGACCGCCGGACATATATAAACAAGCACGAAACAAGCGATATCTGGGGAATTCATAAGGGAAAAACGGGGAAGTTATCCCCATTTTCGCTGTCCCCCGAGACAAGTAGGAGCAATGGCTGAGTAGTAGCCTCAACGAGGGTGCCTACTCGCAACCACAGTACCTCCGCATGGACACGTATGGCACGTCAACGAGGACGCCAATCACCTGGTATATTCGATCTTAGCTCCAAATCATATTGGATCATATTCTTGTTGGCCGGGAGGTCATTTCCAACGTACCAAAACGTTTTACCTAATGGAAACCTCCGTCTACATCTGTCACTGTACAAGACTTGCTGAGTCGGAGGCGCGAAGCACAATAGAGACGTGGCGACAGTCGTAAAGAAGACTTGTACACGTGTCAGCTTCATGTTTGGCGTGCTAGTAAATATCATTGGTCATCGAGCGTTCGTATCCTAGGCGCTGGCAAATTCAGCGCTCCCTGGCAACAATGTCAGCTCATGTACACGCTTCCTTTCTGTCAAAACTATTTCGAATTGGTTCCAAAGCCTCTCAATTGACACTGCTGACGGCTCGCTCTCAGCATCACAGGCTGCCTTAAACACCGTGTTTTCAGGCAGGTCTGCTGTTGTGTACAGGGTCGCTCGGTATGAAAGAGAACACGGGAGCGCGTGGCCTCCGATAGCCGACCAGAATGTGCTGCACCAGGCGCATGCGCTGAAATAGCAGCCGACCGTGCTCATTGGGCAGGGTTATCGATATGCGGGATTAAACGCTTCAATCCCTTACGCTCTGCCTCGCCTCAACACACCGTCCAAGGTTTCAGACGGCATGCAGATTTGTGAAACAAACACTGATTTTCGCTCTTGACCAAACGGGTCACTGAATATAAATTGAAGATAACGGAAGGAAAACACTGCGTAGAAAGTCAAAGAAAACGCACTTTCTTTCATACGCCTTTGCACTTAGAAACTCAAGCACACTTCTGGAGTGCTGAGGGAGAAGTCACGGCCGCATAATTCAAGATGTCGCTGGCGCTCGGTAGCACGAGACCATGAAGCTCGAAACGCACTAAAAGGCGTTAAGGTTTATCCACTATGCAAAAGCTCAGCACAAACGTCGCCATCGCAAACTTTCACGTGCTTACCGCGACCAAACGCACCTTCTCATTCGTTCCCGGCTCGCCTGTCCGCGTAAACCCGCAAACGACAGTAAGCTCTCATGCGGCCTGTCTAGTTCGCCTGTGCAGACGTTATTACGAGGCGCAAGCCCCTGGAGTTCCCGGACTTGCTGCATTATGGAGATTGCTCTCCATCCGAAATGCCATACCGCGGCCAACAACCAAAGCTATGGTGATTATGCATGAACACGTGCGCCGGCTCGGATTTGTTGAAATATGCAGCTTCGTGCTGCCCTGCATACTTGCCTCACCACTGGGCAGCTGTTCTCAGGCGACTAGCTTCTTCCGTCACTCTGTTTTTTGTTTTGTTTCATTGTTATCACCGTCGAGAGCGCTTGTGTCGGCGCGACACCGAATGTGGTCACTGCGAAGTATTTTGTGCGTTATTTTTTTTCGTCGTTTCATCCATTCTGATGCGCAAGACAGAGCGTTTGTCGACAGTGAAGAGGCCGCTGTACACTAGAGACTATAGCTGACGTCCGAATGGGTACTGTTTCCGTCATAAGGAGCTTTGATAGGCAGACAGTGCATCAAAAGCTACACCATGAAGCACTGCTCTGGTATATGCATGTGCCCAACGCTCTACTTATTCCCGGAACATGGGGGAGATGTTCCGCCGGGTACCCACCGGATATATACAATTAGTACAAGCTTTCCTCTGGTCTGGTGCTCGGCTTACCTGAAGAGAAATTCCATTCCAAAACAAAAAACAACAGAGCTGTATCAAAAATACAACAAAAATTTTGTAGTTTTGTCCTAACGAGAGATTTTTCTGTTGTTATGTAGTAATCTTCTGTGGTACTATAGTTCTCTCTGTAATACTTTTCTGTAGTGTGTGGTTATGCAGTACTTTTTTGTAGTAAATAAACAGCATTCTGTTGTCACTACAAAAGCTTCTGTTGTTACAAGTTTTTGGTTAAAAGCATTACAAAAAATCTGTTGTGAGGACACAAATTTTCTGTTGTGTTTTTCGACTGGGATGCTTGGGAAATGGGTCGTTGACCGCACTTTGTGAATACCTTGTGTCACGGCGCTATTTGGCCAAAGATGTCCTTGCGCTATAAAAACTCATCATTATATTTGCTCCAGGAAAAAACTGTACTTACCGTAGTTTAGATTCTGACCCTGACGTCAAAGGCTGTGACCAAAGGTAGGCTAACAAGAGGAATGAAGTTTTTTTTTTTTTTCTGGTCTTCAGGACGTTCGTGGAACAGGCAACAGTGAGGGTCAAAAACAGCGCAAAAAAAAAAACACGCGCAGGTCAAGGGTGCTCTGTGTGTTAATTTGCGCTTAATTAGATCTTCAGTGAACAACCAACTAGCTCGAAATGAGTTAAACAGTGAGCAATTGAATACCCATTGTTTGCCGTCGACGTGTTCACGACGTTATAATTAAGGGCACGCACCTACTACGGCCGAAAAAAGTTATCGCTATAGAACCCGATAGGCTTTTCGGCGTGTGCAAATATGAACATATGAGAGCTAGATGCGCGCATAGGAAGGTTGTGTAAGAAAGTGCAGAAGAAACGAAAAAAAAAAGGAACACGGGGAGAAACTACGAACTCCAGGGCTGTCTACAAGTATTGTATATCCTTCGCGCACGTGTCAAATGCAGTGCAGCTCCCTTTCAATAACGTCGCATTATATCGAGACCTGACAACAGCGCCAGCCCGTGGGCGACGGAACAAACACCGTGTGTGACACTGTGCATGTTCTTCGAGTAGGAAAATGGCGCTCATATGTACCTGCCTGCCTGTCTTCGGTTGTGACATGGCACTCGTTTCTACCTTCTTTTACAGGTAAGAGAGGAAGCGAGCTATTGATTTTACGCTACAACGGGCTCCAGCAAGCAGCTTCGAGCATTGACGTACGCAGTGAGGAAACTAAAAGACAAGCTGCAGGCCTATACCGGCGAGAATCGACATTTAAAACGTTTCTGCTGCCTAATATTACAGACAAAAACAGAAGTGATGTGACATTCAGATCACCCGACTCCTTAATAGTGACATTACAGCGTTTCAAGACGGGCCGACGTCTTGTCGTGTATAGAGTTGCGCGGACTCTGTCTGCGAGGTGCCAAACGAGGGACGACCATCGCGGACCACAACCGCAAACAGCGATTAAGCGAACTCCCGTCTGAGAAGTTCTCGCTATTGTTTTATCTGTTCCCTCGCACCGCAAGCTCGATTGTTATTTGCTTCGCTATCCCCTCGTCAGGCCCCAGAATGGCGCAATCCAGCGCCGAACGACCGAGCGCTCTCGCAAAGACAGCTTCGCCCGTCGGCAAATGACGTCAGTCGATCCCATAAACGGTCACGTGACGACGGGGAGCCCGGGTTTTGGTGTGCAACGCGGTGGAGACAGCCGTCTATCCGGCCGTCAGTTAGGGGCAGCTCTATAGCGCTTGCCCTAGCGGCCGCCGGCTGACGACACAGAGAAGGCGATAAGGCTAAGCCCACGTTATTAACGGAGCTGTTTGTTTTCCGGGTCGGTTACGTAACGCTAACTGCTGCGGTTGGCTTTGTACGACTGGCGTCTGCAGACTCGGCTCTGAACGATGAGTTGTCATTTCTTCGCGGGTGTTTCGCAGTGAGCGTTCATTTCGTTGTTTTTCTTAGCGTTCACGCGTGTGCAAAAAAGTTCATTCGGGTGGAATTTGCGTGTCGACGCCCGTTACAAAAGGATTCTGATGTCGTTTGGTCTTCAAGCTATCCTCCTCTCTCACATTTGTTACGGTATATATACAATAAACAAACCATACACACAAAATATAGTTTGCCGTTAGGTGGGCGACCCAAGAAAAAAATTTGCCCTGCCCGCACCGATACAAAAAATACGAAAATAAATAACAGCAGTAAACTTATTCATAGACATTGACGTCAGCAAACGGGTTCGCATATGTCGAAAGTGCCGACGGGATCAGCGCACTTTCACCCTTCGTGCTCGCTGTTCTTGCTTTATGTTACTGCGATAAGATCCCAAAACCACTGCCCCTTTCTTTTTTGAAGAACGGGAAGGGATTAAATAAGCTCGCAGTTTTATTTCAGAGACGAATAAGGTTAAAACTACAGTCATATTAGGAAGCACAGTGTGGCAGTCACGTTCCGATCACAAGAGCATCATTTCTCACAAGCCGAGAATACCGGATGCATTTATTAAGCTTTTTTTTTCATATTTCCCTATTCCCTGCGGGTCACTGGCAGCCTGTAAAGCAAACGGTGCAACATTGTCTCTCCATGGAATTGCGATAAGTTTGCCGCTTTTTTTTTTCCTCCCGGAAACGCTGTCACGTGATCCCTTTCCGGAGGCGGCCGGAGCATCCGGCGCCGCGCCACAATGGCAGGAAAGATGGAAAGGTAACACGAGGCGAACGGCTCGAAGACGTGTCTTGGCCGCTACTACTGAGAGCGGGACCCGGCGCGCACGATTGCGAGCATAGAGTTTCTTACTTTGTCTACAGGGAAAGCTGGCGGCACTGCACCTGAACCTCCATGGGCGCGCAAAGCATCATGGGGCGATGAGCTACTTTGTGCGGGACAGAAGGTTTTTTTCTGGAACACAAAGTGGCTTTACAGAAATGTTACATTCGGTATCCACGGCACCATAGAGTTTCTTACTATTAACTAGAGGGAAAGCTGGCGCCCCGCCTATGTGAGTTTGCATGGAGCTTCTTCGAGACCACCTGCACCACCATGGGCGCTCTAAGCATCATGGGGCGGAGAGCTACCGACTGCAGAACTACAACTTTTGGCCAAAAACTAATGAAAAAACAAACGTTGTTCGACAATCAAGAATGTCCTAACGTTCAATATCTTGTCTATAAATTGCAACAAACGAGCAGAGAAGCACGTAAATCCAACGATTGCCCAAAATCAGTGATGGCTTGCTCTCCTATTGGACAAGCATTGCAGACTACAAAAGCCAATATTTCGGGCTTAACAGGCGTACTTTTAAAAAGAAATATGTTTTTGAAAAAAGTGTTGTCCTTTCAGCATCTTGAAAGGTTTTTTTCACAGCATTTCGGAAAACAAAAACCTTTTATTGGCGTCCTGTGCTGCTGCGTTCTCGCTACTATGGCTTTTGCGCACTACTTCTATGCCGAAGTCGTCTGCGCGCGGAGCGCGCCGTGGATACGGAATGGGACATCTCTGTAAAGCCACTCTGTGTTCCTGAAAAAAAAAACAACCTACTGCCCTGCACCAAGTAGCTCATCTCCCCACGATGCTTTGCGCGCCCATGGAGGTACAGGTGCAGTGCCGCCGGCTTTCCCTCTAGTTAATAGTAAGAAACTCTATGCACGGCGCTCACCGCGCGCAGACGGCTTCGGCGTAAAATTAGTGTGCAAAATCCATAGTACGAAAACGCAACAGCACACGACGCCAATAAAATGTTTTTGTTTTCCGAAATGCTGCGGAAAAACGTTTTAAAATGTTGAAGCGACAACATTTTTTGCAAAAACATATCTTTTTTTAAAAGTGCGCCTGTTAAAAGCACGAAATATTGGCTTTTGTGGTCTGCAATGCTTGGCCGCCAACAGGAGAGCAAGCCATCGCTTATTTTGAGCAAACTTTGCATTCACATGCTTTTCTGCTCGTTTGTTGCGATTTATATACAGGATATTGAATGATAGGACATTCTTGATTATCGAACAACGTTTATCTTCGTATTATTTTTTGGCCAAAAGTTGTAGTTCTGCAGTCGGTAGCTCTCCGCCCCATGATGCTTAGAGCGCCCATGGTGGTACAGGTGGTCTCGAGGAAGCTCCATGCAAACTCCCATAGGCGGGGTGCCAGCTTTTCCTCTAATTAATAGTAACAAACTCTATGATTGCGAGTGACTCACGCTAATAAACACCGAGCGCTATGCGTGCAGCCGAGCGAATTGATGGAGAGGGCGACGAGCACCATTTTGTAAGGTTAGTGCTTCGAAAGAAAAACTGAAAGCAAGAAAGAAAAAAAAAAGGCGGGAAGAGAGGAGGTTAGTCGATGCGTGGCAGTCGGGTCAGAAAATGGCTTAGTGAGGTGCTCGCAACACTGGTACCAGACCCTCGTTCTCCGCTTGGAGGCGCGAAAATCGAAACTTGGTGGCGGCTGCGACGGGGCGCCATGTTTTTGTCATTCATCCACGCACAGACACTCATCCTGTCAGTCCGAATTTCTCCCTATCTCTCTCATTCTTTCGCGCTGCTTTTTTTGTTTTTAACTTGGCGCCGGGCTTGAGCGGAAGACAGAGGTGAAGAGACGATTGGAGAGGGTCACGGGAGTAGTGATCGTTCGAAGTGATGTTCGGAGGATATGTAGAAAACAAACTGGAGCGCACAGCTGTGCCAGTTTCGACCAGTACGGCGCTCCCGAGAGGGCGCTCGTCTCCTAGCAAGCACGCCTCCTCCTCTCCTTGCAACTCCTTCCTCTCTTCCAGACCCGCGGTGGAAGAGAGCGGAGGATAGACACAATAGACGGAAAGAGTAGTCGAACAATTTTTGTCACTTCGTTGTCTCTACAAGGCTGAATAAGGGACAGTTTGAAGCAGACGGTTAACGAGAAAGAGAAGGGGAGGAACACAAGAAGTGAGGAAAGACACTTCGCTAATTTCTTCTGCTTTCTTCCTCCATCCGTGTGGAAGCGGCAGATCTTAACCGAAGAGCAAAAAAAAAAATGCTTGCAAGGTAGTGATCTAAAGGCTTCTCTCTCCCCCCACTGAAGTTGTCAGGAGCCTAAGAGAAAGAGAAAAAGAGAGAGCAAAAGAGGGCGACTTTGATGCTCCCTCTCTTCTTTGTGCGCCGGGAAAGAAGGCGCGCTCTGGAAGAAAGGAGGAGAGGAGCGCGTATATCTTTCTCCTACGCACCGCTATCCCTTCCTCCTCTTCCACACAACGGCGGTGGCGCGCGCGCTCCAAAGAGACGGAGGGTGAGAGATTCTTTTCCCCCTCTGTTCTCTTCGTCGCTTCCCGCGCACGCCGCGCCGGAGTGCTGGAAGACTCGGCGGGTTCGGCAGAGCGGATCCGGCGCCGAGCGGACGAGCAGTGCTGCCAGTGTGAGCGCGCCGGTCGACGCATGAAGACGGACAAGAAGTTCCTCGAGGCCCTGGGCTCGCCTTTCGGCGTCGTCCGCGCCAATGGCGACTACGAGGTGGCCCCGACGGCCGAGAAAGAGGCGCGCGGCGGTGCGGTGCTCGTAGACGACGAGGTGTTGCTCGATGTGGACGCGCTCCCCGCGAAGCCCGAGTCGGGCGCCGGCGCCGACGACCTGGGCTCCAGCGAAGAGGACCTGCCGCTGCGCGGCAACTGGGGCGGCAAGTTGGACTTCATCTTCGGCTGCGTCAGCTACGCTGTCGGACTGGGCAACGTCTGGCGCTTTCCGTACCTGGCCTACGAGAACGGAGGAGGTTAGTACCCGCCTCCCACTCGCATAATTTCTCTGTGCACAGTGCTGTCGCGGTGCGGTCCCTCTGGAGGGCGCTGTGGCTCGCGCGCGCAGATGTGCTCGGTTTTGAACCTGAAAGTGGTGGCTTCATGGCTCAGCGAACGGCGTCCTGCTCGTGCTTATCGCTCCCAAAACTTGAACTATCGCTGTTCGTGTGCGAAGAGTCAGCTAATCGAAGCCAGCTGCCTCCCCGTTTCCCCACCACTATATGGAGATGTTGGGAAGAAAGGGGTGCAAGGGCGAAGCGTTTGCAAGGACACTTAAAATCATGGACTGGTATTCCTTTAGTTCTAACTGTACTGGCATATCGGGGAAGGCGTGTTTGTAAAAACTGGACGAGAAAGCGTTTTCTCCGCTACTAAACGGAGAGCCTCCATACCAGGAATTGTCGCGGCTGTTTTGAGATACACACTTTCGTTGTTGGCACTGTGCCCTGCTTTGTTGTGTCTGTGCTGTGTTGTTAACGTGTCGTACTTCGCATTCTAAGAGGCATTTGCCACCAGCGGGCGTGCCACTACGCTCCGCCGCGGATTGGTACATGCCGCCCCCCCTAGAGGCTACCCTCTTTTAAGCTCCGGCTCAGTTTTTGATGATAGAAGCAGGGGAAAAAAATATTAATTCACAATAGTCTCCGGAGGACGCCTTTTCTTTTTTGGTTTCCCGGGTATTCGACTAAATGGTCGATTTGGCAGTGGCACGTTAGCACTGTTGCGTTGGGTAAGCGCCACTGTGTAAACAAACCGATGCTCGGGAGGAGGAAGGCGCCGACGACGCTGTCTCGGGTCGGGTGAAAGAGCCAGCGGCAGTAAAGCGTTGCTGAAAGCCGCTCCTGCGGTGACAGCGAGCGGATCGATACTGCGCCCCAGTGTGTTCTGGATCTGGAGGGAAGGCACATCGCGCGCTACTTGTCAATGACTGAAACACACGTCACGACATGGCAAACCGACCATTATCGTAACCGCGTCCTCCCTGTCATTGACGGAAGTGAAAACTCAATGCCACGCCGAGATTTTTCCACGTGGGCAACGGCGTCTCCTCCGTCTGGTAACCTGGCATAACCTCCAGATCCAAGGTCTTCCAGACCGCGAGAGGGACAAAGCTGCGGGTGAGG
This sequence comes from Amblyomma americanum, assembly GCF_052857255.1. Classification (NCBI taxonomy): domain Eukaryota; kingdom Metazoa; phylum Arthropoda; class Arachnida; order Ixodida; family Ixodidae; genus Amblyomma; species Amblyomma americanum. The sequence goes on along the minus strand of NC_135503.1, from coordinate 68,714,656 downwards.
TGGGCAGGAAAAATGAGTTTTTTGTATGTCTCTCGTCTAGGTAAGTCAGGTAGAGGGAGAGTGAGAAGTTGGCTGCTCCGCCGAAATACCGAGCTCGTAGGGAAAGCCGCCGGATCGCGTTTCGGCGCCGGCGTTTGCGCGCGCGCCGGAATACGTGCTCTGCGGAACGGCCCGCCTCCCAGGGTTGTCTGAAGGTCGAAGACGCGGCGCGCGCCGCTCTCGAGTCGGAGCCGCTTCTCGCTTGCTTGGCGGCGCGCCTCCCAAGCTACTCTCTTCTTGTTGCTGCTCGCGCTCTTCTTTGGGGCCCTAGTCTCTCGCGTCCGCTGCGCTCGGGTCTTTCGTTTTCTTGTTCTTGCGGCGACGTGGTGAGCAAAACCTGCTGCTGCTGCTGCCCAGTCTGTCCGTTCCCGTCGTCGTTGTTTTGCGGGCTTTCCCTCCCAAGGTTGATCGTTTGCTATTCTCGTGCCCCCCCCTCCCCTCCCGAATGCACTGCACTGGGCGCCCAGTCCTCCCCGTCTGGCACCGAAAGAGTGATGCCCGGACACCCCTTTCGATGCCCTTTCCCTCTCCACCTAGAATCGGAAAGGAATGCGCTTCGCTATAGAAGCGACGGCAGTGCTTCCGCGGTCGCGAGGACCCGACCGAGGTCGTTACCGTGGCAAGAACGCTCGCACTTCGTGTTTTTGTGCGCTGCGCCTCCACATTTCTTTGCTCCTTCGCCCGGTTGTGTCTGCCGCTTTAATCCGGCAGCTCTTATACCGCCGACGCTATCAATAAATCCCGCACGCGCGCTCAGCCTCGGCCGTCTCCTGAACGGTGGAGTCGACGCTCGTTTCGTAAGGCGGCGGCCGAGATTCGATCGCGAATTCCAGCGTCGGTCGAACGCCTTTGGCACCACGCGACGTCGGCTCAGGCGTGAAGGACCAGTACTGGGCGCAGTGTGTTTCCGGAAGCCGCGTGGTTAATCGCTCTCTATCTTGTGTACAGCCGAAATAAAAACAATGCGGGGCGCGAAACGCCAATCGTTTGAGACGGGCGTAAAACGTGTGTCAGTTTTGCTCGGCGCAGCTGCGAAGAGAGTTCCCGTTCTTTTCTCGTGCCTTCTCTTTCTGTTGCTGTTGCAACTGAACACTTATGCATTACATTTTTTTAATAGATTTTTTACAAAGGGACCCTTAACTTATTGTTAAAGCAACCGCGGCAAAATCTTGCGCTTGCTCGTAGCTTCACCGAAAACTAAAGTGGGGTTAACATTCTAGCAATGCTTAGTGCAACCTGTGCAACATATGTTAATGCATTTACTACGCGAGCTTCGCGACTGCTAAATCTTGCAAATCGTGTTCCCGCTTAACCGCAGTTGAGCTGGTGAGAGACGCCGCGCGTTTTCAAGTTTGCCGCATTGGAACTAGTCACAAGTGCATGGCATCAAAATAGCCTACGGGAACAAGCTAACTGGAAACGCGCATTACATTTGTCGCCTTGTGCGAGTCCCTTTTGAGGAAGGAAAGTGCTTGTCGCAGAGCTGCCGCCACTGCAGGGTATACTTAATACCGTGCACGCCGAGTCTTTTACCTCAACGAGAGGAGAATACTGTGGCCGCTGGCGATAGGGAAAATGATATTTATTTATTTTTACATGCCGCAGCATCGGCGAGGCTATTGCGGAGAAGAAAATAATATTTTCACGGAGGAAAGTAATAGAAATGCCACTGTAAAAACAAGAGACGGTATCTTACAAAAAATCGTGTGAGGTATAGACATACCATTTTCAATTCCAAAGTTCAACAGTCAAGGAAACGAAGCTGTATCTGCACGTATAAGCGTAGCAGTAAAACGAATAACTTTTAAGAGAATGAAAACCCACGAAGGTGAAGGAAAGCCGTTTCACATATGCGCTCTGAGCTGGAAGGTGTGAGATGAGGCCCCGTTGTTGTGCCATGACTAAAATTGTTTCAGAAGCGCGCGAAAAAAAAAAACGGTTTATCTAGCAGCGTTGGCAAAGTGCATGGAAACATTTTCTGTCTGTATAAAAATCTGAGGAAGAGAATATAAACTGAATTCATTGAAACCTGTTCCCAGTAAGGTTTCTTTTCTCTTCTGTTCTGTTCTGTCCGCACTTGGAACAACGCAATAACAGAATCAACGAATAAAGGGATTACATTCCCCTTCGCAAGAACATCGCTCTTTGGAATGGGGGACTTAGCAGAAAATATGCAACATAATGTGCATGCATACAGTCGCGCACGGTATGACCTGCAACGCGTCAGCGGAGACCGCAGTGCGATTCGTGCTTCATAGCGATTTAGTGCACCTTGGCCACCGTGCCCTTGGCACATACTGCATTAGTGCTTGCTCTTTTGATGGGCAGCCAGATGCATAATATTTAACCATCTCCAGCCTCCCACGGTTCCGTGGAGAATCTTCGATTGCATCAGTCATGCTGAAAGTTATACTGTGCGCGATTGTAGTACGTGCGTGCTCTATAGATTAGTGGTCTTGACGAGTGGACACCCGGGCTACACGGGTACGTTCTAATTGAATTTCAGTCTGATGACGTTCAAAACATTTGGAATGGCATTCGGGCTCGACGGACTCCCGCGGTGCTACACGACAATTTCGAAACCTGTTCGAAAGCTCCAGCTCGTTTTCAGTGCACGATAACGTCAGCGGTCGCACTATAGTCCTACAACAACACCGGTACGATTAGTAGCAGCATATCGTTGTCGTGGGACATGTTTCTCAACCCAACGACACCGACAGATCAGACCGGCTCGGCTTGATGCACTCTGGCACGGGTCGGTCCAGTATTGCACTGCCTCCGGGATCGGGCCGGGGCATATTAGCGCGCGCCTTTTCTATCTTTGCTCTCCTATCCTTTACCCCTCTTATTTTCAGCACGCGTCAGCGAGCGTGGCTGGGCTTGAGCCAGTAGCCGTGCACTTTCCTTTTCTTTATTCCTATCAGGAGCAACAGCAACAGCGGATACATTTCACATGTGCATACTTCAACCCTCACTGCCGATAAACGCTTGCTAAATCGTTAAATTTTAATCGCCGACCCCCTTGCCTAGCGGGTCCGCAGTGTTCGGCGCGTGATTTCGGTGGCTGTGGAGAGCGGATTCACAGGTTTTTACGAATGCAAATGGCCATCGGGTGTAGTTTTGACAACTGTGACCTGAAATCGACTATTGCTTACATCGCAGGACGCGCATACAATGAACGGGAAGCGCCGGTGCGAACCATTAGGCGGCCAGCAGCAGTCACCGCCGTCGCTTGTTGTTAACAAATTAGGCCGTTCCAACTGATGCGAATGGTCATCGATCACCATATTGGATAAAGTGATTGAACATCGACTACTGGTCACATCGGTGAAAGCAGGGACAAATAGCGAGATGCGCCGGTCCTGCGTGATGTCAACAACCCGACTATTAAGTGTTTGTCAGGCGGGTGATCGTATTGGCGCTTCTTACCGACTGTCGCGCTTCCCAAGCAACCGCGGGCACAACCGGTACTAAGAAGAAAATTATTTAATAGAACTAAAGTGCACATTGCGTTTTATGTAATACAAACTAGCACTAGCTTTCGTACGCACCGATGTAAACAAGAGTGTGAGTGCAGTGGTCCTCACCGGCGCACTCCTAGGAAATTTCATGCTCACGCGGTAAATGTTCAGTATGTACTATTACATACAACCACTCACTTAGACAGTACACGTGTTATTCGCAGAACAAACAGCAGACGAAAGCAAGCAGCGGATATCGAAGTCAACAGCTATACAGAGCCGAAGCAGTCATTCGACGCGGCTGTGGGCGGGGCGAAGCCATGGCGACGGCTATTGGTCGGTGCGGGCTGTGTTCGCGTTTCGAAGGCATTCCAAAATCTCGAACGTCTCCGCGGAGCTCCGTCGACTCGAATGTCATCTGAACGGAATGCCGTTGAAAAAGTTCGTATAGCAGCGCAAGTTCGTCAGTCGAGTCGAATGACATTCGGTTGGAAGGCATTCGAAACGTCCTTTTAGCAGAGGTATAAAACTTTGTACACCGTTAAAGATGAAAAAAAGGTATTCCAGAGTGTCCCCGGATAAACACCTTTTAGGGTATTCATAAACACCCTTTATCGTATTCATAAACATCCTTTAGGGTACTCATAAGCACCCTTTAAGGTGTTCACACGCTAACACCCTTCAGCATAAAGTCACTGGATAAGAAAACTGATCCAGTGACTTCATGTTAGCCCCGGGACAATAGCGTTGCACCTTCAACGGTGTAAAATTTTTTAGAGCGCAGACGAAATTCATGGTCACGTGATGTTGTTGCTTTTTCTGCAACAATACTTAACGTCCGGAGACAGACAGTTGTCTCATTGTTGCCTCGTCTTTGTGCAGCCTTGTTTTGCACTACCGACGAGACTGACACCGTTCACCCAACTCGCCCAGTTGGCGACCCTTCACATAGCCGCGCGTTCATTTGCCTCATTCTCTGTTGGCTACTCTGCCGAACCTTCGAGATTGCGTGAATTCGCTCCAGTTCCCGGGATGAATAAACAAACAAGGAATGCCGAGGCGAAACACATGCTAGACAGCGGGAGATGTCATCGACGTGACATGCAAACTGCACAGTGCCGAGCGCTTGACCCGCGAATAGTAGGCGGGGACATATTTCCGGCCACCTGCCAGAACTTGTGCCAACGGGCGGCGAGGCCCTGCAACAACGCTAATTACAGTTCACTGACACACACCTCACCGCACTATAGACGATGCGTCGCCCGTATAACCGACGTGCAACTTTTCACTGGAGCAACTCGGCGAGATTATAATAGTATAATCTTCCAATTAATCAATTAACGCTTCAAATGCGGGGTAATATTTTTAAAGCGCATTAGCTGGCAGAAATCCTGTGAGCCAAATGAGCTCTCAGTTGTTGTTAACGCTCTGCGTGCGACTCTTTTGAGGATAGTTTTCGTGGTCAGTTAAGCCTCTCTGAACCGCAGAGAGATACAACTATACTCTCGCTCGAAATGCAAATTACGAAAACTGCATGCCTGAGATGGTCGCAAAGAAAAACAAGAATATTTCTGTAGCGCGAATGCACTGTGACTTAATAAAGAGGATTCGGAGCTTGTCCTTACCGCAGGAATTCGATCTGCATGCTGCGAGCATTCTTAGAAACTTGGAAAATTATTGTCCTGTGCGGCCGGTTTTCCTATTAAGTAGGATTAAACGTCCCGGCTCCCACCTTTTTTTTTTTTTAACTCACCTCCGAGAGTAGAAGTCAACCAACGCGTGGAGTGCCTTTCAGTCGGTTGCGTGACGGCTTCGCTTTTGCTTTTATTTTGCTTTGAGGATTCCGCGAATAAATAGTTTCAGTCGCAGACAGCACAGCCGCGAATTAGGCCCACGGAAATTTAAAAAAAATCCGCCTGAACTCTTTGCTTTCCCAGATCACTCCGCATATTACTACGTATCACTCCGCCGATGGCGCAGCGGCAAGCCGTTACGCGACTGGCTGAAATGCACTCCACGAGTTGGTTTACTCCTCCAACTGGTTAAAGAAAAAAGAAAGGCGGTATCCGGGACGTTTCTTCCGATTAAATAGGGAAATTGGCCGCACATGACAATAATTCGAATTTTCTAAGAATGCTTGCAGCGCGTAGATCGAGTTTCCGTGGTTAATGACGAGCTCAGAATCCTCTTTAGTGCACCTTTAAGCCGTCTTTCCGGCGCCTGCTGAACTCCGAAACTACGTACGAGCGTGAGAGGTTGGTAGTTAATTAATCATTCATATGTGATATCTGTACTTTTCTTCGTAGCTATATGTGTGTAAGTCGACAAGATTTATTAGTGCATAAGTGATTCAGGGAAGGTCTGCTCCTCAAAACGTTTTCCAAGGTCTCTTAAATTGATACGAGGTCATCATGACTTAATAGCCGGATGTAAACGACAAAAAGAGCCTATGCATGGGGCAGCCCTGCGGCTAGATTTCACGAGTTAAAGGCTAACCTTGCCATATTTACGACTTTGCCTTCTTTTTTTGAAATGCAGAAATGCATTCTGCGAATTGCGTGCCAAATTTTCGCAGCACCCCTTTAGCTTCGCAAATGTATTGCTAGCACGTATAAAATCCAGGTCTTAGATTACGTCGATAATACTAAAGAGCATCCATGTTTTTGTACGCGTTCACTGTACGCGCGACCACGCTTAGCGTGCGCTGAATACATGAAGTACGTGCAGAGGTTATCCATGTCATCTATAGGTGAGCAGGGACGAACAGAAAGTAGAGGACACAGAAAGAGATTCTATGGAAATGAAAAAAAGAACAGAGAAAGAGCGGGACATTTCTCCACTAGTCGATCGCAGGGGCAATCGGTGAAGATATATTTTCCGTCGGAGTTGCCGCCCATCGGTTAACGAATGGATCGGCATTTTTTTTTTCTTTTTCTGCGACGCGATGAGGCGTACGGGCACTTCGCTTTCGCCACCACTTCATTTTGGCTCCGATCTTGGCGCCTATTTGCATGGAGATCTCTTACGTGCCGCACCTTAATGCGGACATGTCTCTCTATCTGTTCATCTTTCTCGCTGGCTTTATTCATTGATGCCGGATTGAAACGTGCGCATTCCGGTTCTCCGTCGGCGTTAAAAGAGACGAAAGCTGTAACGTGCGCTGTTGAATTGTCGCGAGCAAGGTTCTCCCGACGCTCGGCCGCTGTACGCAACTCAGGTCTTATCGCATTCAACCATAGAACGGCGCACGCGACGCGGTCTGGGCGGACCAAGGTAGAGTTACCGTGCAGCAAGCTCTAGAGAAGCGCTCTCCGCCTAAACGCCGGTTCCGGCCGCCCCGTGAACAAAAAAAAAAAGCAAGCAAGAATAACAGAGCCCGACTGAATCGCGTAGGTCGCCGCCAGCATGCGTACACGGATAGCGTACGATGCACACATCGCGCCGGATCGACCAGTGAGGGAAGCGGAAAGGGAGGAGAAAGAGTGGGGGAGGTAAAAGGGAGAGAGAGAGGCAGAGAGTGAGCATCAACATGTGCGCCGCTGCTCACATCGTGGCCCAGTCTCATTTATAACTCGGCCCCTTTGTCTGTCACGTGCTTGTTTTCGTTGTGGAGCGCGCACCGCGGCACCTGGCCGTTACACCGCCGACACAACAGGGGGAGGGGAAGAGTGGGGGAGTGGCGAGGGGGTCGTGTACGGCAGCGCGCCCGCATGCCGAGCTTGTCAACAGTTGCGCGCAGCACTGTGTACGCCGAAAGAAGAGTGCACAGCCGCGAAGCCGTGCGTGTCGTAGCCACGAATCTAGATATAACTGTGACTGCATTGATCCTCACCTTAGCCAAAACACGCGATGGTTGAAGAAGGCAATGTCCACACACTACAGCAGTGGGACGAGCCATAAGCATATATTGAAGAAAGTTGACCAGGGAATTTGTCGAGACGTGCGGTCGGTGAGACTGTTCGCGACTCGGCTGTGAAGGAGAGGTCTCGTGTGGCGACGGCGAAATAACGGTGTTCGACAGGTCCGTCTCTAAACGGAAGTACGCGCTGTCTAGTTCCCGCCTCGTCGGTGGTGCACTGAACTAGTCGTGCGCGGCAGATCGCTCGTCGTACGTGTCTGTCCACTCTTAGTTCTTCTGCCATTGATCGATGCCGGGCCAGCCTGCGCCCTCTGTAGGGACGCCGACAACCACGACCGGTGAGGGCGCCGCAGTCAATAACATCTCGGCTGCCTTCCTTGCAAACTCGTCAAGGCCACGGTCGCCTATACTCGCGGTTATACCTAAAACAAGCCGAGACCCGCTCGATAGCGATCGCGGAATGCTGCAGTGTCGGCGACAGTCTGGCTAAGAATTCCCGCCAGACGAGGTCAGAAGGTGGCGCTTCTGTGCGTGTGCCGCAGTTCTTTTTCTTTTCGCCGTAATTACACTAACCGCACCGGCGTGCGTCATGAAGCGGAATTGCTGTCGTTCTTGACCCTGTAACGAGGTATACAAGACTCCACCGCCGCTGAAGAATGTCTAAAAACTGAGCGCCCCTAACAATTTGCGTGATTACAGGGGCTGCGTTTTAAAAGGCGGGAAACCATGCGTGCGTTGCGAGAGAGTATACTTTTTTTTTTTTACCGCGGCGTCGATCGCTTCGCGCTTCGGTACCAGGTGTTTCCTCAGCGTGCGGTGCCTCTAATGGATGTCACTGGAAGCGTCGCGCCCATTAAACCGGACGCGGCGGTTAGAGCAGGCCACTTACACATGTAGTACGCCATGTAGTGCGTGCAAAACCAAATGCTAAAGAGGCGATGGATGCCTGGACATCACAGTGGTTGCCAACGGCCGTCTTTTAGCGAGCATAGCACAAGATGCTGTAGGGCAGAGAGCGCGTATAATTGCTTCACAAGAATGCTCAGGATATCAAGAATTGAAGTGAGCGAAAGTCAGTGACACTCTGCTGCACTGGTGTATACGTACTTGCACATTCGTTACCTTAATTGCTGCGACGTGTAGAAAAAGTGAGTGGAAAAGCCTGGTCGTTGCCTCGTATATGAAACTGCTTGGATAGCCTGGTATACGATCATTACGAGTGATGAGTAAAGATATTGTATATAAGCAGGACATATATAAAAGGCACATAGCAAGTGCTCGAACCAGCAATCGTTATATTGCCTTCTGGCGCTTTGTATAGCTGGCCTACTCGATTAGAAAGAAATATTGACGCATATGTAAGCAAGCTTATATAAGGAGCGGACAGGCAGTAAAACGATCGTCTGCCGGTCAGCGATGTGGCCGCATCTCTCGTTTCTTTGTGCTTACTTAGAGGATTTTTTCTTTCTTTTTATTTTTCTTCGGCGTAAGCCACGTGTGCCATCCAATCTGCATGAACATAATTTTGATGACACTTTGCGCCCATCTGACACAGCTATTGTTCAGAAAGGCGGAACTCCCTGTGCACGGGACGACACGAAGTGCGCCATAGAGTTTTGTGCCAATATTTGCGCTTACAGTGGTACAATTATTGTGGGAAGTAAGGGAGTACGATGCTGGCTTTTAGTTAAGAGCTATTTGGCTGAACTTGATTGTGTATTAAAAGCATTTAATTGGATGCTGAGGATACCTTTCCGAAAGTTGTAAAATGATTAAGGGAGGCAGGCGCTTGTTTATTTGTTTGTTGATGCTTGAGTGTCGTTACAGGGAGGGAGTACAATGCAGCACAATTAAATCTGGAACTTCATAGCGTCATTCGAGTTCCTTCACATCTGTTTCATTAACGTCACGAGACAAATAAGCGTTCCAGATTTCACTGACCTTAAGAAAAAAATGGATAAAGAAAAAACGTCAACACGTGCGTCATAAGGCTCGATTGCTCTGTTTTCTGTGGAATTATCCAGCACGGCAGCCAGTTTTTGAAACTCACAAGTGACAGGACGCATTTTCTGCCTCCAACATCGTAGTTCTGAACTATGAGCTATTGCAGGCGGACGCGGTTGTAAGCTGTTGTAACCTGCAACAATTGAATATCGTTGATTAGTTACAGAATGCCATTAATGCTGACTAGCTCACGGAAGAATTGTCAAGAATAATTGTAATTGCGCAGGTTTTGTGCTGCCTGGAACACCCCGTGCGCACAGATAGCAATACTGATCGCAGGTGTTTCTTTCAGGTCACAGTTTGCAGCTATAAAATTCAGATGCCTGTAAACATGTGTATGGTAAACATTAAAAACAAAACGAAATACGACAGCGTGGGCCCCAAAATCCGACAAAATGTTTTGTCGTCCTGTCGTTATGACAGCTTTTTCTGTAGTATTGCGAAGTAGTCTGTTGTCGGGAAAGAGCTGGCTCTGTCGTTACGACAGGGGACTACACAATACTACAGGAGAGTCTGTTGTGACGACAAGAATTTCTGTCCTGAGGTCCCAAAATACTACAGGAAAATCTATTGTGATCTGTTTTTTTTTTTATAGGGATAGGGTAAACGGTCATGACAATTTACGTTGGCGAAAATTTGCAAGCAGAGGCTTATCTACAGTAACCCAGACTTAACGACATATATCCAATATGGGGGCTGTACTTGCGTTGACGCAGCATTGCCTTGCACTTGGCAACTGAGTGCCCGACGTGTTTCGTTTTAGTACCTGCTTTTTTACAGCGTTTATTTAAAACACCGTAACTCCTGAAATGTGCTTGTAACAAATTAAAACTCTCGTTCGGCGCCGTACATGTCTCTGGCACTTGCAGTGACTTGCCACCGATGTTCGGAGAGCAGATATGAGTAGACTCCTTGAAGAACACTGCACGCCTAGCCTTTAGGTCAGAATGCAACATGCTTTCTGCAGACTTGCAAATACTTTACGTATCGCGCCATTTTCCGGTGGTTAGTGTGCTTTGTTTTGTTTTCAAACCTCAATTGGATGTCTAATCGGTTGCATATCACGAAGGTATATGAAAAGAGCGATGTGCTGATGTTCAAAAGTGCGCGCAAATCGTGAACCTCTGTTGTTTCTCCGTCGTTCTCTGTTCTCTTTTGTTCATCAGTGCAGCCCGCGTCATGTCCTCGTAATTGCTTTGAAAAGTTCACCCAGCTGCTATTAAGCTCGGAGCGCTGCTGCAGGGATGCACCGTAGCTGGCTGCATTTATATTTCTACATAACGTTCGTTATCCTGAAGGACAGAATGCAGCTGTCGTTCCGCAGACTATGAAACGAGGTCGCGCCGAGTTTCGTAGTGGCTCGCATTTTTAGAGGGCATGCTTCACGAAAGTTTGGTACTTAGCGGGGAATCGCCTTGATCGTCGGACGTCCATCCTGCATAGAGAAATAAAAGGACATTAATGTCAGCCAGTGCATCGCTTGTGACGCGGTCAGTGCCCTGCTGGGATCAGCCATCTTTAAACGCAGATGGCGAACCAGTAAAGGAATAGAATATAAATAGAACAAGTGCTCGTAAAACTCAACGCTGAGTCAACATTGTCCGTCAGTTTCACGACGTTGTCGTTATTTGTAGTGGCCTCGAATACACGGCACGATAAATATGTATATATATACCACAAGGTTAACTAGTCGCGCAGTGCAGTGAAGAAGTCAATACTTACTTAGACGAAAATATAGGAAATAATGGTTGGTGAAACGCAAAGAAAAAAAGAACGATCAACAGGGATACGAACGCCCGGATTAGAGCAAACCAAAAGCAGCACCTCCGCTATTCGAGAACGGAATAAGAAAGGGTGAACAAGAAAGAGAAAGGCAGAATAAACACTTAGCTTAAAGGAGTGGAGACGCCAAATATTTCGGGGTGAGATTTTTCTGAAATGATGCGTACGACTCGCCGCGTGGAATTCGTCAGCGCTCAATAAATAATTTGTAATTGACTTTTTTCTTTTCTTCTGCCGTTTCAGTTTCGGTTTCTGTTGGCAGGCGATGGTTGCCTGCGACCTGGAAACTGTATTTTGACGGCTGTAATGCGGAAACCAAACCCACGTGGAAGAATAAAATGAAATATAAGTGAAGGACTGAGCGTACGCGAAGTTCACGTGGTTTTTCACTTTTACTAATGTCGTACACATCATTCGAGAACAAAAATATACAGCAAAATTTTGGTGTCTCGATCCCTTGAATATAATAGCCTTCAAGGGACCTCGGTGAACTTGAATACAGCGGAGCGAACGGCCGCCCGTGTTTGTGCGAATAAAATGACATCTCTCTCTCTCTGTATATATCATTTTTCAAAAGTCATCCAGTTGAGTGTTCCAACATCGCTTTGTTGTTCCCAGTTCGTTCACGGACGCTCGGGTGTCTGGACGGTGCGTAACAGCCGTTCTGCAGCTGCTGTCCTGGCATGTCTCTGCACAAATGTCTAGCGCTCTGCAAAAGCAACGCGAAGCGAAGGAGAGCAGATCGGAAGATAAGAGGAGGCAAACGTGACACGGTGCACTCAGGCGCAAAAAACTTGTGGTGAAGTGATACAACCTGTCAGAACACGATTTCTCTTTTATTTTCTTTTAATCTGATTAAAAACAAAATGTTGTTTGTGACCTTTGCTAGGAACAGGAAAACAGAATGGATACTGCGCCATTTCCTTTCCCCCAAAAAACCAATTATTATTATTATTATTAATGGTCCACGCGTATAAGAGCGCGCAAGGTGACGTTCAAAGCAGTCGGTAAATCAAGATCACTCACTAACGCGAGAGTCTTGGCGGCTGGTTTTTCGTATACGTGCCACTCGCAGTCACATCGCTTCCGCAGTTAGTATCGCGTTGGTGCACGAAGTGTAACGAAAGAGATAATCGCTGTGCCCCATTCTCTTCTTGTTCAACATTACCCTTACCTGTAGTGTTTCCGTTCAGTTCATGCTCATTGTGCGCACTGGCTTTTCTTGCTTATCTGCCTGTCTGCTCTTGTTACGAGATAATAGGCCAACATCTCTCCTTATTTTCTTCCCTTTCTTGAGGCTTGCGTTTCATTATGGGAGTAATAATACAACACATCAGGGAAGACTTCGTTATTTAGGTTGTGAGCTGGAGCGCTACCTCCCAGATCAATTACCTGTTTAGCCGTAGTAGGGAATGCGCAGGCTTCAGACTCTGAGAACAGGTTCGCTGGAGTTATCTGTGAGAGAAAATTACTCGGGAAGAATTTACTGCGAGTACAAACACGCACACATACTAGTTATAACTAGTTATAGCTTAGCTTAGTTATAACTTCTGGCACTTAGTTCCATTGGTCCTTTTGAACCATTGGCTTCCTGCGTATCCGCTATAGGTGTACAGGTTAATCCAGCACAAATAAATCCTATTTGCAAAGTTTGCGGGCATAACATGCGTAACGGACGTTGCGAGAGTGTGGTTCAAGATATGTTGAGTAGTAACATGCGCACTGCACTTAGGCGCAGGATGCCCAATGTTTATCTCACAACACTGTTCACAGTGCACGTCGCTTCGTTCCATGCACAACGTTCACTGCCTAGAAAAGCATTCCAATAGAATCGCTGCCGTGTAGAAGCAAAAACGATAACGTTGTTGTTGTTGCCTCAAACGTTTTCTGCACAGCGGTTCTGCCATGCGTTTTACGGATCTTGAACCTCGCGAAAGTTGTGAAAAGAAGCCTGCCGGGAGAGCGTCCCAGTCACGCTCTCTAAATAGCCTTTGTGCTCACGGGTGTCAAGGCCTACCCGAGCTTAAGACGAGTTGCTCGAAAAACGCCACGTGCTACCACGGCGCATTCCAGGACAGCGCCGGCTTCAAGCGTGGCAACAAATAGTTATGTTCTGAGTGGCATGTGGCGACGCCAAACGGACTGAAAAGGAACAAAAAAAGGCGCCATGCTCGCAGCTGGCGGCAGGCTGCAACCATACATCGAAACGGGCCGAATTCTGTTGATGATTCTCCGCCGAGCACGTCGTTTCGCTGTCTGTGAGCCTGACATGTGGCTGCGCGTAGCTTTTTACGCCGGAAAGATGTCGCCACTGTTAGGATAATAATAATAATAATAATTGGTTTTGGGGGGAAAGGAAATGGCGCAGTATCTGTCTCATATATATCGTTGGACACCTGAACCGCGCCGTCAAGGAAGGGATAAAGGAGGGAGTGAAAGAAGAAAGGAAGAGAGAGGTGCCGTAGTGGAGGGCTGCGGAATAATTTCGACCACCTGGGGATCTTTAACGTGCACTGACATCGCACAGCACACGGGCGCCTTAGCGTTTTTCCTCCATAAAAACGCAGCCGCCACTGTTAGGAGGAGTATCAAGATCAACACACACTGCTCGCGCCGCGAGACCGGTCGCTACCGGATGTGACGTCGCTCGTGTGGCAGAGGAAAGCGCGCAGGCCTAGAGATATTTGTAGGTAATGGGAAAAAAACTCACCGGATGTCCTGACGACGTCACCTGCAAGCTGTCGGCGATAGTTTACAAACGGGCTGAGCTGTAATGAAACGCTTCAGCAATATGAGACATGCAAGAAAGGGCGGGAAATTGAATAACAGAGAGCGCGGAAGAGGCGTAGGATAGCCACGTTGATGTAAATTAAGCCAAAGTTGACAGTCTTTGATGCGTAAAAAGAAAAAAAAAACAGCCGTACAGGTCGCGCTGTTCTTTTTAAAGTCATAGAAAGCTTCCAGCTTTTTGCGTCGGCTGAAAATCAGCGAGACTGAAAGAGGAATAAAAAGCGGAAACAGGCGAGCGAGATCTATCAGAGCAGCATCCGGTTTCAAAAAACGGGGTAAACAGGATAAAGATAAAGACTGCGCGAAGGAAGCGTATTCCACAGTTGCCCGAAAGTTGCATCACGCGGAACGTTCGAAGAGACGCGGAACGAGCCTAGTCGTACTTTTTATATCGGGCGTTACCGACAGCAGCTTGTAGAGCAAGAAAATCTCCGACGGAATCGCTGCTGCGATGGACGCACGCAGAATGCGTACGTTATTAAGTGGCGCGGAAGGAATCCGTGACATTATTTCGGCATATGGTAGAAATAACTGTTAATCGTCGTCGATTGGTCAGGCATTACCGTGTGAGGCGGTGTGTACATTCAACTGTGAAACGGGCACGGCAATAATTCAGTGTGCGTCAAAAATGTACAGTCCTTCACAAGCGTTGAGAAGACATAACCCACACCCCACTCTGTACACCCACACCTATGCCGACCGCTACTCCTATGCGTGCAAGATTTGAAACAAACCCGAAAACGTAACCCACATTCGGTGGTTCTGTGGGCGTTTCCGCAAAATATCAACCCCACAGCATGGAGCAGTGGCAGGCACTGATGCGCAGCTCTATACCTGCCGTTCAACCGGCGGTATTCACCATCCTGCCTACTTTCACCCTAATAATATAGTCTCAATCAATCAATTAATCAATCAATCAATCAATAAATTCACTGTAGACGTCACTAGAGTTCGGACGCTCGCGCCGCACATGGCACCGATTCTTTGCATAAACACTTTCGCTTTTGTTAAGTTCCTCCTGAGTCATTGGAGCGCGCTACAGCATCCCCAGCACAGTTGCGGTAGGCTGACGACCGCAGTCAGCCGTGAACTTTTGTTATGTGCTGCAGCTGCACTATACATAGGCTGTGAATGGCTGAAGGTCGACGTTTCATCGAGGACTCACATCGTTGCGTATGTGGCCGAAATTCCGAGCTAAATTTTCGGGCACTATACGTATTGACTTGTTAGTCTCTGCAATTTGTACCGATCCTAGCTACACGATTCTTCTGCCCGCCTGAGGTAATTTGATAGCTTGTGTTTTCGTGAAGAGCAATTTGTTTTCTAGTCGCGTGCCCCATCTTCCCTGCCTCATTGTTCGACGCGAGATCTGTCTCGGCTCTTGCAGTGTCGTGGCGCAAGCGGAAAAGTCGGAACGTTTCTGCGGTGCCACAGGAACAGTTTGTCGGGGCAACGTCCGTTCATCGCGGTTCGAGGGGCATCGAAGCGAGCTTCTAGTTGCAGCTTCTTATCCAGAAGCTTGTCAAGTGCACAGCTCGATCGGGCGACGTTAATACGCACCGCGTGGCCCAGTTTCTCGCTCAAGGGGAGTTCTCGCATTTCACTCAAGGGGACATATCTTAACTCACTATCACTTTTCATCGAGGGCTCCTTTCTCTAGAGCTATAGAAGGGAACTCCGAGAACCTGAGCAGGGCAGAATTCCTCTTAACATTTCTTCTTTTGATTGGTGAGTTTTCTTCATTGTGTTTTAGGCCCGTCTCCTTTCTCGTCCACTGTGCAGTTGAAAGGCGTTCTATCAAATGTCAGACCAACCGCGCGGCATTTTTCAGAGGCTGTTCTTATCGCGTCCCGCTCTTTTCAACCTTGAAACATGAGCTGTAGCGACGAAGCGTAATGAAAAGTCATCGGCTTCTATAGCCCGTTAATCCTCTCTCTCCTGGCAGCGGCGAGCATGTTCCACTTATAGAGCCGTTGCCCAACCGTACGGTGCGTGTTGATGGACAGTGGATTTTTCATATTGCCCCACAAAAATGCTCCGAGTTCCGCGGCAGTGTTGGTGGGACAGGATGACCTTATAAGCGCACAGGAGTGCGTCGAAGATCATTTATACAGACTTTACAGAATTAAAAAAAAATAGGTTTCTTGAGTCGGAAGCGCACTTTTTTCGGCATAGTATTGTCAGCGGTGTAGTTCATCCGAATACAGCTAATACTTGCCAACTAGCGGGCTAGTTAACTAATATTGAATAGTTAACTTTTTAACTATTACTGTTAGGCTCATGTATTTTTGAGAGGCGTGCAACCTACCGTAAGTAATATCGATATCAGTTTTTTTTTCTAAATTTCCAAAACGGGATTACCCTCGGCGCTGTGGCCCAACTTTGGCTATTTCGATGAGTTACGTACACTGGAGAGGATGCTTTGCCTGCAAGCTTCTCGTAAGCGCATGTATTTTGGCGCGATGTAGCCAGAATTTGTTGGGCAACAGCACCGAGCGTAACAGCGTTTTTGAAATTCTAAAAACTGATATGGATATTACTTACGGTGGGCAACAGGCCTCACAGTAGTTAAGGAGCCTAACGGTAATAGTTAAAATGTTAACTATTTAATATTAGTTAACCATTCTGCTAATTGGCACGTCCTAGCTGCATTCTGATGAACAACACCGCTGACGATGCTATACAAAAAAAAAAACACGCTCTTCTAACCCAAAATCCGTTTTTTAAAAATTGTGTAAGTTGTTACGTGAAACATCCTGTATATATAAGCGTCGCATCGAGCTGTCACCACACTCGCCGCATTTAGTGCGGGGCAGAAATTGACCAGGCTTTCCTTGGTACTTCGTTACCTTGGCTACCTGAGTACGGTTTAAAGGAACGCTGCGTACAATTTCCTTTAATTATTTTTGGTCGCAAAAATTTATTTTCCGGCTCTTCTGGTACATTGACCTTTGTACGGCAGCAAAAGACGAATTTATGGTTGAGAAAATAGAATTTAATAATTTTGCCGCCACTGGATTCAAACTTGTGACGCATACACCGAGAAGGACTGGTTGCCAGCGTTTTGAACTGCAGGCCCTGTGACATAGCCTCTGGGATTCGCGCTCACAAATTGGTGTAGACGCATGCAAAATGCTTGCTAAATCGACCGGTGATGGCGACGCGACACCTTTATTGAACGTATTGAAGGCCTGTTTTCGGTTAAAGTAGTCTCTTTTGTGATTAGAAGTTAGAGCTCAGTATAGCGATTTAGGGCAACTTCAGTTTATCCACCGTGTCCCTTCAACTGTACACAACGCAGCGTTAAAGCGGGGTGAACGTTATACCGAACGGTGTTGCAAATCTGTCCTCCCTATTAATTCTGTGCATGCATGCCATACATTTGGGGGACCGAGGCTTAGTGCCAACCTTTCGTATTTATAACGCCTGGTGATAATCAGAGCAGCAAGTTTAGAGGTGTGACTGAACTGCAGGCATAGGTGTGGTTCACTGTTCTCAGTAACGCCCAATCAGAGCTCTAGAAGCGAAGTTGTGGTTATGAGGTCATCGAAAGGCGACAGTGTCACGTGGTATAGCTGAAGCTACTCCAAGCGCGTCGCCTCTCTGTTTCGGTCGAGATCTCAACAAGTATAAGGATAGAAGGGGAGGGAAGACCTGCGGCCTGAGGTAAATATGGAACAGGGGACCCGCTCCTCTCGCCCGAACTCTGGGCCCTCCCCCTTCTTGTGAAGCGCGCTCTATTTACTGCAGCGACGCTGGAAATATCCGGGCTGCGGGGAGAGGGAAACACGGAGCCAGCCACTCCTGGGAAAACCTCTGGTCGAGAAGAGGCTTAAAAACAAGAACAAACAAAAAACCTGCGGCAACGCAAGAAACAGGCCAGAACCTGGAAAGAGAAATCTCAGTGCCCCACCCCCGTGCGTGGGATCCTGACGTCAGCTCCAGCACTGTGCTGAGACAGCTGACGAAAAGTACAACCGGCTGCGCGTGGGAAGCATCAACAGCTGTAAACAAAGAGCGGGCACTTAGCACTCGCTGAGTAAACGGTATTGCTGCGCCTGCGCACTACTTTCACCTTTGCGTCTTCTGTCGTCGCTCACCCCGAGGCCTGCTTAGTTTTTTTTTTTGTCCTTAAACGTTAAGTGCTCGTGGGTGGCATCAAGCGGTTTCCAGCCAAGTATTGGGGTAGCCTGGCCAAGTCTTCCATGTCGTGTGCCGATGACGGTCCCTCATCGGTCATCAGGCAGTCAAGCGTAGAGACGGAGCAGGGAGTCTCTAGGAGTAACCGGAAGAGGTTTGACGCGCCTACCCTGTTGGGAGAGGGGTTGAGTGAAAGGAGGGAGAGAGTGAGGGAAGCAAGGGTCAAGACGAGAAAAGAAGTGAGAAAGAAGGCGGCGAGTGGAACTACGCATGGAAGAAGAGCTGCCGATCTTCGTCCTAACACGAAGCTTCCAAGACATGAGAGACCGCAGACAGCAGACATGAGATTTTCATAGTTCGAGCGAAGCCGGCTCGAGAGAAGAACGATAGACGCCGACGGAACGAGACACGTCAGCAACGTCCTCCCACGCTCTGCAGATCCGCCGATCATCCTGAAGTTTTATAAACAAGTCGGTTTTAACCGAGTATCCGGCCTCCCCTGCTGTTGCTTTCATGTCCAAACGAGCTAAAAGATGCAATAAAATGGAGTAGCCATATACGGACATCCTCTTCCCGTACTAACTGCGAAGACAGTAATCCGGAACCACTCTCACCCTGCTAGCGACTCCCGGTGGCTCCCTCTCGAACAACAAAGGCCGCACTCGGCAGCCGCCAGGGGCAATTTCCTCTCCGGACGCGATCGCTCCGCAAGCCGTCGGCGGGCGGCGCTCTATTTACATTGCCGAGGTGCGCGCCAGACGTGCTTGCGTCGCCGTACTCTGCGGCGCCTACAGCGGCTATTCTCGGTCACGCGGCCGCCGCATCCTTTGAGAATAGTACACTGCCGGTGGCTCGCGTGTGCGTGCGTGCGCTGGTGTGAGCGCGCTACCAGGCACACGCCCAACGAGCCTTTCTCCTCCGCTTTGCTCACTTGCTCAAAAGCCCCGCGCGGTGCGGTGAATGGGGGAAAGAGGGGCGCGGCGAGAGAGAGGGCAGAGATAGACGGTGTGAAGCCTTGGCTTCCCCCCCCCCCCCCCCCCCAAACCCCTCTTTCACTCGCACGTGCGCTCTCCACGCCTATGGAGAGTCGCGATTGGTACAGGACTCTCCGCGTGATGGCGTAGATCGTCACTGCAGTTGTGTTCGGTGGAATTGTGCGGCTCCGTCAAAGAAATGCACCGCTCTTGCGTGTGCAGAGCGTCTACACGGTGTAGAGCGTCAAGAGTGTTGCGGGAACGTTTTGCTGTCATAGTGTCTGGTGCGGAATTTTGTGGTTTCGACAACGAAATGCACCGCTCTTGCAGGAACATCTTAAAAATCAACGACGACGTCGAATAACTGGTCAGAATTTTCGAAGTGCAGGCGTGTGGTTGCTCCAGTTTACTGCGCATCGGTTTTCGACAACGCACGCGCTGTAAACCGTTAGGAAAGAGGAGTTTGAACGGAACACAGAGAAGACGCGGCTGGAATTCGTAAAATAGCAAAAGCTCGCGAGGTTCCTGACCACCGGGCGCCAAATAAAGGGAACCAGACACGTAAAAGAAAACACGAAATTAAATGTCTACCTATTAAGCTTTCCGCGCTCGAGGTCTTCTGTTTGCGATAGACCGCCGGCGCTCTGCCACACGATCTCCAAACACTCGAGAGCTGCCATGTTTCTCAGAGAAAGCTTCATTAACTGCGCGCAAAATGATTAATGGCCCAAAAGAACGAACACTCGACGCTGTTAGTTTTAAAACACTGCTTTCGGCGCCTGACAGCTTAGCAGCGGCTTCTAGAAAAATAAACAAGGAAAACAACCCTGTGCTCCTCTCTGTTAGGCAGTCACTGCAGAGAGCGAGGGCGCCGGAGGGATGGGCACTGCAGAGAAAACCGCTCTTTAGACCTTGGCGCATTAGTTTTCCTAGTTGTTTTCTGTACGCATTCCACCACACGGTTAGTCACGGTAGAGACGTGTGTGTGGCGTAATGCTCGCCGTAATGAGGCAGAGAATAACGTTCGCTGGCCGATTGACGCTATTTGTAAGCTTATGATCCGTAACCGCAGAGGGGCAACATACCGCAGAATGCTGCATGCTCTGGTCCTGCTTTTTATAGCGTTCTCGATTCAATATTCCGGTCACTTTTGACAGCCCGCTCATTCGGTCCGTGCTTGTTGTTACATCACAGTGGGCCTCTTGTCACTTCTCCCTCGTATTTGCATTTTACTTCGCTGGTGTGAAACTCGCGGAAATACAGTAGCCGGAAGGTGGAGCAGCTTAATCTTCCCGCAGGTTGCTTCTTCTTTAAGACTGAGTGCAGCAGACGTGCATCGCTCTGTCCGGCAGCGGAAATGACATCACACGGACCCTGGGATCGTAAGCCTCATCCCGCGTGTGTACCGCGGACCGCCGACCTTCAGCATACCGTGTTACCGCTACCGTGACCGCAGTACCGCTGGTGTCCGCCAGTGAGCACGCGCTGATTGGTCGCGATGCGGAAGGCGTACACGCAGCTTCCAGGAACCTGGCGCCATCTAGCGCCCACAAGGTGATCTGCGCATGCGCGTTGACGGCGTGTGGGCTCCTGGTACTCCGGTAACGCTACCTGTAAAACGGTACGCGAAATGCTAGAGGTGTCTAAATCGAACGGGGGGCGGCGGGGCACTCGTGCACCAGGACTGTTATCTCGCACCGATGCTGCTCGGCGGAGCAATTTCTGGCACCGGGCCTGCGCGCAGGCGTGCAAGAGCCACGTGGTCCGGCACTCTTTTTTTCGGAGCGGGCCGACGGGAGCTAGATTGGGCCGCGGCCGAAGCGGCACGGGGCGTCCGCGTAGAGTGACAGGGTGCGGAAGAGGGGGAAAAAAAGAAAGTAAAAAAGACAGTGAAGCGAAATGCGGAGTGCGCATGACCCTCCTAGGCGCCGAGACTCTGTGGCGCCACTCGGTGGCGACGAAGACAAGCGGTGGCGAGGCGTGACGCTTTAGAAGAGGACTTTTTTGCTAGATCACATAGCCAACCGGAGGAACTTGGTGGAGCCCGTCGCTTGAACTACAATGTGCAAAAAAAATACTAAAAATAAGAATAGAGAAACGACCGCGAAACTCAATCCTTGCGACAGCCATGGAGGTTCTGGCACGGTAGGAGTCACTTGGCTAAGAGCACTTACAAATGGAAAGGCCTACTGCGTCTCTTTCGAAAGCGGCGAAGAAATCAAGTCGGATGGCTTTAGCAGCCCCAGATAAGCGGAGTCGAAGCGACATGAAATACAGCGTTTACCGCCTGACCAATAAAACGGCACGAAAGCGCCGGTTTTCTCAAGGGACATCTGACATTAACGCCAGTGTCCGGAAACGATCGAGGCGAAATGTCAAAATTCAAAAGATCAAGCCCAGGAGGAGAGTGGGCTAAAAATTGAACACGTACACGCCCGAACCGAGCTATTACGAGATGAATGGCCGAACACTGCTGTGCGGCCGTACCATCATCATGGGCGGATTAATACAGTTGGCACGAGAATGGGGGATAAGTCAGAACTGAGTAAGAGTCCTCCAAGAATTATCTCCTGCCGAAATTTCAATAGATGCGTTGTGAATTTCTTCACTTCAACTCCAACAAGACCTCCCCCGACCACCTCCACATTGAGTTGCCCCTTCCAACATACGCACATGAATCCGCCCCTGACCACCAACCTCCGATTAAATTGCCAGCAAATCCGAGCTACACACTTGGCACAGTGCATTTGCTGAGTGCATTGATTTGTGAAGCCTAAGTTATCTTGTGAGCCTCTCCTTACACATCGATTTATAATTTATGGTCGCGAGGTGCTTTGTGTATCCCTTTCTCTAGTTGCATACAGTAAATTCTTGGCCGCCATGCAGAATACCTCAAAGCGTTTAAATGTTATTCGCAAGTTGTGTGAGTGGCTCGTGACAGGGGCTTTTGAATCGTGCTTAGCGAAGCTTCTTATTGGCCTCGAGCTTTAAAAAACAGCGTCTATATTCGTTAAAGGATTAAAGCGCGTATGGTTGTCAGGTCATCCCTGGTAGCACAGTTAACTGCTCATGACCAGCCAAATGCTACGCGAAACTGCCGATAGCTTACGCCATGGCGTTCACAGGCGGTGCTGCAGGGCGTCTTCAGCCTTCGGATACTCGTCACAGAAAATTGCCGGATCAGATCTTCAAGCACAGTTTTGCGTTTGGAATAAAGAAACTGTTCTGGGTATTGTGGGCTGTAACTGTTATGCCGTTTCCTTCGTCCAGATTTGCATTACTGTGTGTCGAACAATGAAAAGGTACTGACTTGTGATGAAAACTATGACGTCGTTTCCTGGCGTGACGCATTTTCTGCTGCAAATATAGCATAGAAATAAGTAAAAAGAAATACATCTGTGCACCAAGAATCACCCCGGATAGAACCGTTTCTGCTCATTCGCGGACGGGGGGAGGGGGCAGTAAGCTGCGTATCATGACGTCAGCACAGTCATAATAATAATAATAATTGGTTTTGGGGGAAAGGAAATGGCGCAGTATCTGTCTCGTGTATCGTTGGACACCTGAATCGCGCCGTAAGGGAAGGAATAAAGGAGGGAGTGAAAGAAGAAAGGAAGAAAGAGGTGCCGTAGGGGAAGGCTCCGGAATAATTTCGACCACGTGGGGATCTTTAACGTGCACTGACATCGCACAGCACAGGGGCGCTTTAGCGTTTTTCCTCCATAAAAACGCAGCCGCCGCGGTCGGGTTCGAACCCGGGAACTCCGGATCAGTAGTCGAGCGCCCTAACCACTGAGCCACCGCGGCGAGTAACACACACACACACAGTCATAACCTGGGAATCGAATTGCCAGCTGTGAAACAGAATGACGGGAGTCTGCATGCGTAAATTGGCACGGGTGCATTGGTATACGCTTTCCGACTTTACCGGCTGCATTTGGCATTTCCGCGTTTCGTGCCCTGCCTTCGGGGTATATATGGGTCGGACGCGTGTGTGCCGAGTTCTCCTATTTCCACACGTGCCGTACAGAACGAGGCCCCGACTAAGTGAATCCAAAAATGTGAGCTTCATTTCGTACACACGCTGTAGCGCGTGTCGCTCATCATGCAGCCTTTGTCGAATGTGCCGCGTGCCCGACTTTGCCGAAAGCGCCCGCAGCTGGTTTTTGATCGCGCAGTTCATAGTTCCCGTCCACTCAGCTCGAAGCGCCGAAGATGCGAAAAATTGTCGATGCTCTCTTTCTCGTTTCATTAGATGTTTTTTGTTTTTTGTGCACCTTGATGCTCTGCCTATATATAAGCCTTCTTTTCGGCGTGGCTTTCGGAGGCCTTTGATAGCGTCGCGTTAATTTAGCACATGTAGCCGGCATCAGGTTTAACAGCACTAAAGAAGCTCTTGGGGCTCATCTTTGACCGAGCGAGCGACCAAATCCGAAACTATCATGTCCGCTCAGCCGTGTGGGCTGTTTAAAGGGCACTTTAAACACACTTTTAGCCGCTAATCTTGTCTGGCAGTTGCAAGTGTTAGAATAGTGCCCTGTCGGGAGGATTTGCTGAAAATGCAGAGCAATATGCCTCAGCTTTCGTTACCAGACGCCCAGCAATTCTCGACGAAAGAGTTTTTCGACGAGAAAGAGTTTATGAACGCAATTTTTTTTTGTACTTTGTAAGATTTGTAAGATGCTCGGGAACTCGTGCTCTATATGCGCCGCGCATGTAGCACGTCTTAGCGTCTGAACTTGGTTACTGTATACGCGCCATTCAAGAAGGCTTTAAACTGCGAACGTCGCAGCACATGAGTGAGAAGTTCCTGCGCTGTGGACAGTGACGTGTGCAGCATAAAAATCCTCGAGTTGGCATGCCTCGCTGAATCGATACATCGTCGTCACGTTTCCTTACGCAACGCGATGTGCGCGCAAACGGGCTGATGAAAAGAACTCCGTTTCGCGATCCCCTATAAGTCGCCATACTGGAAACGAAGTGTAGGGCTCCGTGCTTCTGTTCGCTTCTTTCACACTGAACCGAGGCGTCAATTAGTCGTCAGCCTGACGCGTACCGCATTCTGACTCCACGAAGCCCAAAGTCTGTCGTCCTGTCGTTACGACAGATTTTTCTGTAGTATTGGGAAGTTGACTGTTGTTGGGGCATGACTGGCTTTGTCGTTACGACAGGAGACTGCTCAATTCTGCAGAAAATCCTGTTGTTACTACAAGAATTTCTGCTGTCAGGTCCCTAAATAGTACAGGAAAATCTATTGTGACAACAAAAAAAATTTCTGTTGTGTTTTCCGATTGTTTCCTCCTCCCGAGCTTTTAGTTAGAACGTGTGCAAAACAGTTGCCACCTCCGTAGGATGGGTCTTGTCCGAAAAACCTGCCAGGATGTGGCTGGTGCGGGGCGGGGGAATTGTTAACAGGCCGTGAATGAAACATGGGGGGACGGCGGCATCAACGTCGCACTCACCACGAGAATGTATTGTTTTCAGGTGCGTAAACGACAGAGGCGCACACGATCATTTGAACCTCGAACATGTGTGTGTGTCTATGATGAGCGCGCACCTCAGGTGTGTGTGTGTGCGCGTGAAGGTAAGGTTGGCCGGTCAAGGTAAATCCCGAACCGGTGCATTGTCGCGAGTAGTGCTCTGCTGACTGTTTCGCATTCTGTTCCAGCCAAAACACGCCGACGCTTCGACGTCATCGGCGCGAGCGTGTGCTCGCCCACTCTGAATACCGAGAGATCATGTGTCGGTCACTCTGTCACTCTCTCTATATATAGGTATCTATCTGCACGCCCATACTATATATACTGTATATATGCCATGTATTCACCCATGTCCTCCGTGTTCGAAACTAGCTTTCGCTATTTTTACTCTTTTTTTTTGCCCTCTGGTGCTCTGCTCTGCCACGCGCGTTTCATATTTCGCCAACAAAGCCGGGACACAAGGGCCGCAGATTTGCCGCCATGGGCAAACTCGCTGTAGCGAAATCACGGCTATAACGAATAAAAGCGGCGCGGTCGCAAAGGTCTTAGCTTGTAGGTTGCAGAATAAAAGCGGACGCTTTGAACACAAAAGTTTACCCTGCAGAGTGGATACATTTATCACCACTGATATCTTTAACATACTGCTTACAGTCTCTTACAGGCTTTATCAAAAGTAAGGAGGTCGCTTCGAGCGCTGCCGAAACTGTCCTCGCTGCCGAGGCTTGCGTGGCAGTCCTGGAGTTCTAAGCTCTGGATAGCGCGGTAATGGTAACTGTCCACCTGTGTGCCCTGAACTTTCGAGCGCACTTTGCTTTATGCGGCATTGGAAAAGTAAAAATATCTTTGACGCTTGAACAAGGACAGTGTGCTCATCTTTCATTTCCACCAAGAAAGAAATTTTACGCTATCGCTTAACACGTAGTTATACGACGGTGACAAATATGGGGTCGTTGAGTGGTGGTTTACATCGAATCATCAGGACGACTAAGGCAGTGCACGTCTGGGATTACCGAGGATGTCTCGCCCATGTAGGGCATTATGTCGTGAATTGTAAAATAAAAAGTCAATTCCTTCTACAGCGGCCCAAAGATAGCCTTATATTAGCTGTTACTGGTGATTCTGTGTGTACCTAATTCAGAGCTTGTGTTTGACGCCAGCCTTGCTTGCTAAATAATGTGTCGCATAATTTCCCCATAAAAAAAAAAATCCGCAAAGAGGCACTGCAGTGAGCTAAAGAGTTCCTTTCTTTTATCGGAATTATAAAGAGCGTCCTGTTTACTCTAGGACGCCGTTCCTCCGCGTCTATCTCTAGCGCAAGTTCAGCCAGCGCTGTCAGCAGACGCACCGACCAGAAAGAATCCTCGCGAGCAAAACGTTCAAGTCTAGGCTAAACGGCAAACCATAAGAGCTTGGTTAAAGCGCCGTCCTAGTACAAAAGCTTGTTTGCCTGTCTGCGACCCTTGACGCGTCCTTCAAGTGGCGGCGCGGCCAATAGTTCGCCCTATAGCAAGGCCAAATCCGCCGCTGTCTGCAAGCAGTGCGAGGCGGACGCATCCCGCCTTGAACTGGATGCAAGGACGCGACGGAATGGAGTCGTCTGGATTAATGTGCGGTGAGAAAAAAAGAAAACAAAAAGGAGCCATTGCATTTTCATGCCAACGAAAGCGCATCGGAGTATGTGTCTGTGAGGATACAGTTGAGGTCAGGAGGCGTCCCGTGGAGAGCCCTGTCGGCACGTGCGTGGGATTCTTGTTTTGATCGTGTCGCGGAATGTGCGCAAAGGTCGCAGAAGGTTGGCATTACGCAGCAGGCGTGCCGAAAGCTCGCCTGCGGACAGTATTTGACATGCCACCTGCGCAATGCACACAATAGAACAATCCATTCTGGATCCCCGCAAACATGTAGCTTGAAGGAACTCTAGAAACGCATGCCTTTTTTTTCTCAAACAGCACTACAGGATCGATATCAGCAGAGAGCATTGCCCGAATGTTGAAGATGCGTCGGCAAAAACCGGCCCTACAAAGGACCAGCATTTACCAACATATTTCCAATGTTGGGCTAATGTCCTGTGCTGCTAATGTATTTCCCTTACTGCTTATAGTGCGTGAGGTCGAAACAAAATACCTGCAGGTGAAGCGGTAGTACCGTGCTAGTTAATTTAAACTGAAGGCTGTGACAGGAAATGGCGGTCTAAGGGTTAAATGGTAGCAGCCCAAGGATGATTAGGTGAAATTTGTTCGCTTTACGGGTTGACTGATCGTAGATGCAGCATTTCTCTGGGGCGCACGAACAAATTGATGCATGAATCAGCCAGCCTGGTCTCTCTGCACCCGTGTGTTTGTATAGCTGTATTTCTGCAAGCGTGTTTCTACGTGATACGCGGTGCAACATGTGTTAGAAAGTTGGGTTGTTGGATGTTGCAAACTAGCAGCCGCCTAAACTAGGATTGTACCGTGAACATTTACTATACAGGCTCTCTGAAACCTACTTTTGCGACTCGGCGGGTGGAAAAACGGTTACTTTTCTCGAGGGCCTATGCACATAATCTGCGTTCCATACATGGTGTGTGTTAAACATGGTGTGTATTCAGGGTGTTTTACTTAAAGCTAGTGTTTCCTAGAACGTGCAGGACTGTGCAAGTGTTGTATTTTCGCCACACTATAATCACTAAAGCAACAAAAAAGTTCTCAAGCAATAGCAATGCCCTGTCTTGTAACATGACAGCAGCTTTTTTTTTTTTAATGATCGGCCGACAGGGTTCTGCTATAGTCCTTAATTCATGTACCTAAGGTGGGTTATTAGAAGGCCATAAGAATCAATGCATGTTCAAGATGTGTGCACATGTTATGATTTTTGGTGTCGTTTTTCGAGCGATGTGTTTCACCTGAAAGTGTGTTTGCAAATGTGTCACTAAGCTACCGACGTTTGCCATTTGTTCCTGCGCGACGCTGAAACAGTGCAGAGAGCCCCTAGGGTGTCACAGAAACCAGGCTGGCGGCCGCTAAAACACCATCACATTTATAGAAAACGTGGCAGAGCAGACAACGGAGTGAGGCAGACAGGTGGTTATTACAGTGATCCCCCCACACACCTGGAACGAAACACGTGTTTTGCGGCACTTTATTTATTTATTTTTTCCCCGCTTCCATTGGCGATGTTTTGTCTGTGCTTCTCGCGTTTGAAGACCGCGTGCAGCACGCTGTATAACACGCGTAAAATGCGCGCGGGGTCACGAAAGAGTTCGTGGCCCTAAACTGCGCTCCTCTCTTTTTAGGTCGGAGAGGAGAGAAAACTGTTGGTCCCCCTCTCCCCGTTTCTCTCTCTCTCTCTCTCTTCTATCTCCCCATATTCCCAATGCCTATGCATTTCGCTTCCCTCATTCCCACCCCACCTCCCTAAGACCTTATCGAAAACATTCTCCCCTTCCCATGAACAACGTACATGGAAGACGTGCACGGTCACCTTCAAAATATACTTCTTCCCTACTCCGGCTCCTTATGCATGCTGAGCACTTTGTAAACCGTGAAGTCTTAAGCCATTAACCATATTTCCTTTTTTTTTTTAATTTTTTCTGCCATTATTCAGTCCTTGGCCCAGCACTGTTTACGCTTTTAGAATGACCCGCCCGCACCAGCCGACAGAATGTTACTGCCGAGAGTCCGCTGTAGCCATTTCGTGTATGGCAGTGGCCTTCACCGGCGCTAATTAGGTCGCCGGGAAATACAGGGACGGACAATGGGAGAATGGCGAACGCAGCGTTCTCGTCGCGGGTATGCCGGAAAATCGGGTTATGTCCCGGCTCTCGGGTGGCTGCTTCAGTTTACGAGGTTACCGCGCCGGTACTAGGGACATCACCATTCAGGAGACGCAAATTACGTTATCCCGCATGGCGATCGAAACGCCGTAGTGGACAACACGAAGGTTAGTAGTAGCGTGCGTCACAGTAGTGGTAACATACGTTGATGATCGTTCTTAGTGCTTACCGTGGCATCAGCGACGAAAGGCCGTTATTCTTGTCGTGACAGGTCGTTAAGCTTGTCATGATTGATCAAGAAAGATGCGATCGAAATAAAGGCAGCGAGTGATCAAATATTTATTGCCCCTGTGCGCAATGACTGCCGAGAAATATATGCATTATTTATCAAGCTTCTGGTTATCTCCGTCATTTTTTACTAGCTTGTCGCTTTGTAGTTTCAACGTGCTAGTTACTATGATCATTGCCGCTTTAAACTTAACGTACTTTGGCAGTTGGCCTTCCCGGTAGTCCTTGGCTACGCTTCTGCAGTCGGTCAGTGGCCGGCGGCTACGCACTAAGGCTTTGATAAAAGTTCGCCTTGCGTCCTCCGATCGTAGTGCTGGAAAGAAGTCTTCACTTCGGAATTCATTGACGAGCTCAACTCCCGTATAGCACGCTATGCATGAATAAGCCTGCTCATCTACGACTGTCACATTTTCCTGCCCTTTTTACCAAGAAAAACACCCGCAGCACTTTCCAAAACCGGAACGCCGCCTTTCCAAGCGGACCTAACACCCTCAACTTGGCGCTCCCGTCCGTTGCTTGCTATCCTTCGACAGCGCAGTCCACGTGTCAGGCTCAGCTTAATCGCGTGTCTAACTTTGTTTGCTTCTGGATCCGCGCTCGTTACCCGCGTTCTCCCAGGCGCTCTCCCTAATCCCGAAATCCCCGGAGCGCACGGGCGGTCACGATCCTGCTCTTCCCTTTCCCGCCTCGCCGCTTCCCTTTCCCTTCCTCCCCGACCGACCCCCCTCTCCCTTCTTCTGAGGCTCTCCCCCTCTTTTTCTCTTCCGACGACGGTGGCTCCTCCGTGCGATGACGTTGCGCGAGAGGTCTCGCCGAAGACGGTGGCAGCGTCCTCGAGCGTTTCTGTGGTGGTGGGTGTTTTGGGGACAGGCGACAGAGCCCCGCTCCGAGCCTGGGGCTCTGGCACCAGAGCGAAGCTCAGGACGAGGAGCGAAGAAGCGGGCCGTGGGGGGCGCCACTCCACGGCGCGCCTTTTCCTCCTCGCTCACGCCGCTCGCAACAACAGGTCAGTCCCTGAGGACGCACCACAGCCGTGTTTCTCTCTCTCTCTATCTCTGACTTTCATCTTTCTCTCTCTGTCTCTCTATTTTATTTCTTCTCATTCACTAGCGCGTGCAGCATCATTTCTTTATAGAACTGGTGAAAAAGGCTTGAAGAAAACTATGTGAAATCATATGCCAGCCGTATGAAATAGTACTGACTTCCTTGTAGTCCTTATGGGTCTCATGCGAATTCGTATGGGTTCATTAAAAAAAAAAAAACTTGTTTTTGATAGCATTCCGAAAACAGCTACACATGCTGTCCCGGGTATGCCTTTGTGGCGCCCTGAAAACCCAAGTAGACATGCGTTTTCGTTTATTTCTGGCTCTTTAATGAATGCGACAGACCAAACAAAGCGAGGCCACCGAATTGCAGAGCGGACAGGAATGGACAAAACAGTCCGTGAAAGCAATTTCCCAAATCTGCATTTCAACTGAGTGCGATTTAAGGTCTGATGTGCTCGTCGTAAGTATTACGCTTTCTGCATACAATTAAGTGTCCTGTGCCTTTCAGCCAAAATTCGTTCCTATGTCTTCCGTTACACAAGTTATGAAAATTTTCAGCATCTGCATTAACCTGGTGTAACCGGCGCCTGAACGGGGCTTTAAACAAACCTCTTTTGGTGCCTTGAACAAACGCTGTGTGATGGCACCACTGTGGTGCCTTAGTCGAAATCTCTTTTCCTATGTTCCCCCAAAAGCCAGGAGCAGATTCCTCTGCTGGCTTTAATTCTTGAGGGCTTGTGAGGCTAACAGGGCCTGTGTGAAAGCTTTTCAATTCCTGCGAATAGCTGCTCCAAGAATACACTGTTAGTGAAAATTGGGTTGACTTCTATGATCACACTTCTTTTTTCGAAGCCTGTCGAACATTACGCTGTTATACTCCACTCCTGAAGCACTTGTGGCCTGGTTTTATTTGATCTGTCGCTTATTGCGCATAAGTAGAGTAGGTTATAAAAGCTGCAAAAAATTACGCGATGGTAATAAGTTCAGGTCATATCTTAAGGAAAACTTTTCAGCGTGGAAGAGACACAGTAATGATCATATTTTCTCCCTCAAGCAAGTCGTCGCTCGTGGCTTTCTTGTTTATTGCAGTTCCTTCAGGTGTCAGACATCTTTGCACAGCATGCTGATGCGACGGTATCTCGTGCGCAATACCTGAGTCAACTTTTTTCTTCTTGGACAGTCGCTATTTTAGCGTTATTTATGTGCGCAGTACGCATAAATTGAAACGCGAACTGTCAAAACTTCTTCCTGTATACTATTCATCGTCCACGTCAGGACACTAATCATATCAGTTCCTTCCGATGGCGAAGGTGTGAGCATAACTGGGATTATTCTGGTCAAATTAATTTGTTCGCGTTTCGATATATGCTGACAGCACGTGCGAAAAGAATCGTGCGGTATTGCTTCTATGCAGGCAGGCAGCTCAATACCAGACAGTTAAGCCAGCAGTTGAAGTCACGTAAAGTGGCGCGCTGGGTGGCTCGGACCAAGCCTTGCCAAGCTCGGGCTTATTCAACTAAACTTCGCAAGCAGGCCCACCACAATCGCCTTATCTGCATTCGCCAGATACAACCACTCCTGAAGGGCTCCTATTATGAAGTGGACTTTAATTGGGCGAAGTCTATACTACACTAGGTCAGCTGACGAAGCAGCTGAGCTAGGAGCAGAGATGAATTCAATTCAGTTACTGTAAGCAGTGCTCCTATAACTGCTGCAAGGCTCAAGCTTGGCAACTTGGAGAACACACTACTGAATGTTTATAAGCAACGACAGTTGCTTGCTCAGTTTGGTAGGGTGCTCATTCTACACCTGACAAGCGGAAGCAATCCAACCGGTTTTATCATTGAGCCAAGGCACACTTTACGTCACTCGACTGCACCTGCTGACTTAGGCACTTGCCTCTGATGAGAGAGAGGAAACCTAAGGTCTCCCCACAGAACTCTGCAAAAATAAACTGGATGGGGGCCCAGCTAGGTGGTGCAACTGCGCCGTGCTGTGCCAAGACAAAGACAGATTCAGTCGTCAAAGAATCTTGGCGCCGGGGAGCTTGGACACAGCTTTAGAAGCTTATGTTACTCTCATATCTTTGTTTTTTTTTCTTGTCCTTGGTTCTAGCAGAGCCGCTTGGCAGAATGTAGGTTATACCTAACAGCCAGTTCAGCAAGTAATCTTATTTCAGTGCGAGCTTTTTCACACTGACGTTACATGCTTGGTATGGATATGAAGCCATGACGACAACCACTGGTAGAAGTCCTGACCACTAATAATGTTGCATTATGTAACTTAAAGAGGAAGATTAATGGAGAGGCTTTGTTGCTTAAACTGTAATGCGCATTTTAGGTATTAACTTTTCAATGAAAGCATGAGGTAACTAATTACCACTAAACAAACGGAAGCCTGGAGCCGCAAGAAAGCGATACATGTCGTAGAAATCTATGTTAAAACATGCAATGACATCTCTCCGCGTGAAATGAAATGCGGCTTCACCTAACGCAGGCAACCTGTGTGTCAATGCCAGCTTGCAATTAAGGTTGGAAGGAATAATTTAAGGTGCAGGGCTCGACAAATTATGGAACAGCGAGAAGTAAATGCAGTTGTTCTAGAAGATAAGGTTCCCTACCTATATTAGTTATTAACTATGTCTGGATAGTATCTAGAAGACTACTTTTCACTTGTAAAGAAGCAATGCTAGTAGTAAAAACTACAGGCATCAGTGCAATATGAAGGATTCAGTGCGGTGCCTTGGCTACAATGTTAACCGAATACAATTACAAACATTGTAACGCCAGTTATTCTGTCTGAAGGCTTACATTTAGAACTGAAATGTGGCATACGTTTTCTGAAGCAGCAACCAGTGCCCATAGCCATTTTTAGTTGCAATACTTCTATATATTTGATTGATAACAAGCGGTTGAGATATCGTTTAACTCAAGGAAAACCTAAATTTGTACTGCCCAGACGCACAAAATGTGTGGGTACAGTCCCCTTCTTTCTTGATATGCTTGAAGTAGTCTGCATTTCTTTTTACCTGGTTCATTACATTTGCTTTTGAATGTTGTGCCCTGTGGTGTTATACATGTGTTGCACTGCCGCAGTCACTTGAAGCCACTTGCACAAAACGCAAGATGTCGGTTTAACTCTCTGACTTGTTCAGCGACCGTCCTGTAAAGGTCGCTCAGGGGACGGTCATGCACGCGGTGCGTAGCGAGCTTTTGCTGGTTTAAGAAATTTCATCTACCTTTATGCATACTGAACAGCTACGCAATGCAAAATTCCTTCTTTGCTTGCGTCTTGTTGTGAAGGAAAGCACATCAGAATAGCAAAGTAGAGTGCATGGAATCACTGGCAAACATACCCGGCAGCCTAATTGTGCGATGTCTTCGAGAAGTTCGTTTCTTACAACCCCTCCAACAACTAATTAAATAAGCAGTGATTAACTGATACCCCAACCTCAACATTGGCGATATTGGAATAAAAGCCGGGATGTCTTAAACGTAATTTCGAACGTGTGGCAGCTGGCCCTAGTTTTCTCCGCGAATAACCTAATACATCCTCGTCTTCAGTTGCGCTGTCATCAAAAGTTCTGGATTCTTTGTTATCGCTGAAGCTGCCTTATTCCACTCGTGTTCCTTCCGAAGATTGGAAAAAGAGCTCCAGCCGACCAGTCACTACAGCTAGCCTAACTCAGCAAAAACGTTTAATGCTGCACCAGAGCAAGACAAAAACAAGAGAAAAAAAGCAAACAGCAACCCACTCGCTGTACAGCTTCCTGGTGCGTGCCGCTGTCTGACGGAAGTCCGAACGAGCAGAGGCCATTTGTCTGAAGCTTCCGTGTGCATCCGTGCCATGGCCCTTTGGCTTCACGCGACTGCGACAGTGCAGCGGCGCTGCTTGTTGTGTCTTGTATACTTTTGTGGGCCCCGTGAGGGCCGGTCTCTCTATTAATTCTCTTTGCGGGCTGTTTCCTTGCAGAGCAATCTAGACGAGCAAGATGTTGTGGGGATGTCAAGCGCGTCTAACTAGATTGCATACACCCGGCGATATCCGCATCCCGGGTGCCTTTAGTGCGGGACTTTCTTCTCGGTCCCGCAAGCAGGGCGCGAACCTTCGTGCCTCTGGCTATTTCTTTTTTTTTCCTTTCCCTTGACGATTTGTGGCTGTACTGTTCTGTTACCACTGTGTACATGTCTTGAATGGGTGGCGGGGTTGCCTTAATTTGAAAGGTTCCTGGGGGCTGATTGTGTGGACTGTAAATTAAGAATGGTTTGGCAAAGCGGAATCAAATCTTCGGATTTGGTAGAACCGAATATAAATCAACTGGCAAGGCTCAATTAAAAAATATAACCAGATCACGTGCTCCCTACGAACCTTTCACTCAAGTGGCTGTGTATGGTTGTGGCACTTTTTTCTTTTGCAGTGCTTGATGCGCCAACTGTGAATGATTGAATGCGTGTCTTTTCTGTGCGTGATTTTATAACTCTGTGCCGAGTTGCGCACACATTCAACGTTTCTGACTCTCTGCTGTTCTTGTGCGTGTTTTGCGTGCTTCGTTTTACAGGTGCTTTCCTGGTGCCATTTTTTATTAGCATCGTCCTGTGCGGAATACCCTTGTTTGTTATGGAAGTCTCTATCGGACAGTATCTCAACACGGGAGGCGTCGGTATATGGAACCTCGTGCCTATGTTCAAAGGTAATTCTTTTTGCAATACTTTCGCTCTTACGTCTGCCCTCACCCTCCTTGCTAGACAAGGGCGCACCCAGACGCTTAATCATTTAAGAAAGGAGGAACGCATAGTTAAAAACTTATCTTTGACCTCCTAAAGTTTATGATTTTTCTTCTGCTTCCATTACTGGCTTTTTTCTTGTTAAAACGCCCAGACGTCGGGTTACAAAGTTAGAAACATCCGAGAAACGTTCAATTCAGAACCTAGAAGTTATTGCACTTCAGGTTCGCCACGGACGCCCGCGTGCTGGACACGCCCCAACAAAGATTGAAGGGTCCCTGAAAAGGGTGTTTTAGGTTGCCTATAAAATGCTCGCATTATGTAGAGTACAGGCCAATGAGCGTTCATGCCGCGTACAACACCTCAGAAGCGAGTCGATAATTTACAATACAACCTTTAAAACTACCGCTTCCGCGCCTCGGCGACCTGCGGTGCTGCGCTTACGCCCGAATCCGCGCTAGTTACACGTCAGCATTCGCGCTCGTTACGTCATGTAGCTCTCGTTACGTCAGCAGGGGACCTAGCATTGGTTCGCGCGTCGGCAGCCTGCGGAGGGGGCGAGTGCGAGGGGTCGGCGGAGGTGCGCCTCAGCGTTCAAAAACTGATGAGAGGAGAGGGAAAGGCGCGAAGACGCGGAAATTCAAATTTTGACTGCAGATAACTCAGCTTCCACAAAACGCATCTAAAAAATCATTGCTTGAGGATACTTGTGAAGCGGCGGCCTTTAGCATCCTAGGAAAATCGCATCTTTGTTGAGACTCCCTTTCACAGCCCCTTTAAGAATAAGGGGGGGGGGGGGGGGGGGGGAATCTGGACTTAGCTTTGTGGTGGATGACTGCAAGAAAAAAAGTCGATATCGAACGTGTTCAATGTTCGGCGTCAAGAGTGGTTATGCACGAGGAGAATTCGTGCTCGAAGACACGCACGCTCTTGGCGTGGACACATCACGCCTGTTAGCTAACTGAATAGATATTCATCTCGCATTTTCTGCGTGCGCCTCTGTTTCACTTAATAAGAAGGCCATGTAATCAAGACGCAGTGCCCTACTGCCGTCGCAAGAGTCCTCTTTCACCGCCTTTCATAAATGTTGTTGGTTCTTTTTCTATTACGCGCAGGAGTCGGATTCGCGTCCATGACCATGATCGGGCTGAGCAACATCTACTACATCGTGCTCATCGCGTACACGCTGTACTACCTGGTCGCCTCGTTCCGAAGCCCGCTGCCCTGGGAGCAGTGTGGCAACGACTGGAACACCGAGCGCTGCCTGGGCATCCGCGACAACCTCTCCAGCCTGGCCGACCGCAACCTCACGGCCGCCCAGGCCGTCTCTTCCGTCAAGGAGTACTGGGAGTGAGTGCATGACCTTGTCACAGGCTTTCAATGCATATATGGACCGAGGATGTATGGGGCCGTCGTCAGACCTCGCATAGATAAAGCGGGCAAGGAAATGCAAATTCTTCTTGAAATCCTCAGCGCGAATTACGTTGCCAGCGCTTTAGGTTCGATATCGTGAATCACTATGGGTGTCCCAAGGGCGGAGGTAACCGAACTCAAACATTCTCACCCTAGTTGCCGCCGCTCCTATGCAGTTTTTTCCCCAACTTCAAAGCTTCCCTAGGAGCTTGGCACATCTTAGCACTTCATCGTTGCAAGCTGAAGTAACTGATCTATCTAAGGCTGAACTTTATAGTGATTAAAGCGTCATAGAAAGGCGTGTTTGAGCTTGGCTTTAAAATGCTTGCACTATGGAGAGTACAGGCCACCGAGCGTCCATGCCGCGTACGAGACCTCAAAAGCGAGCCGGGGAAATTTACAATACATTTTTAAAACTCCCGCTTTCGCACCTGGCGGCGACGCGCGGTGCCGGGCTTTCGTACGAAAACCTGGCAGACGACGTCACGTCTTGCAAATGACGTCAGCAGCCGGGTGTTATCATTGGTTCACAGCGCCAACTTCTTTCAAACGTCACGCGCTACCGCGGCCACTCCGCGTGCGCCGCAGCTGGCGGAGGTAGGGAAGGGGCCGGCGGAGGAGCGCCGCCGTTTTGGTGTGCGAGAGGGAAAGGCGCGAAGACGCGGGAATTCAAATTTCGACTGCATATAACTCAGCTTCCACAAAACGAATTAAAATAATTCTTGCTTGGGGATAATTATGAACCGTGGTCCTTTAACATCCCAGACATATCGGACCTTTATTGAGACCCCCTTTCTGGGTCCCTTTAACAGTGAGCAGCTACAGCACTCTATACCGCCCACAAACACCCGGATGATAACCTATAATTTTTCTCGTGAAGAAGTTTTTACTGTAGGCTATCAAAAGTACAGGAATTAAACCTGATATTTGGGAAAGTTGTTAAGTATTCGTTGTGTTGTTAATGCTCAACAAAAGCACAGAAATCTTGAAACTGAGAAAAAAAAACATACAAGTGGCTGCTTTCTTTACCCTCAACTTGGGTCCTATCTGTTTCCATTTTTGTTTGACTGCTCGAGGAACGGATGCAGAAGAAAGAAAAACAACAGTCCTGCTGTTTCGTTTTGATATAATATAGGTCGCATAAATATATAATAATAAAAAAGCGAAAATATGTTACGGGCTGTTTACAGATTCTTCCAGTTGATGGGCCACTTCTGGGCAGGTTTCACTGTTTGGACCTGCCCTTCCATATCACTGGCTTCTCAGTCAATTAACTGCTGACATAATTAACAGACTGCTAGGGGACAAATGTCGTTGCAGTAAATTGAGTATGCGATGAATTTGTCATCTGTGTCATGCTACAATGACGTGGGAGCCTGAAATCATGCTCAAGTGACAGTAGAGCATGTTGGCCTCCAGCACTATGAGCTGTAAGATAGAATGAAAATGTGAAATAAAACAAAATGAAAACTGTACAGATAATAGCTTTAGCTCAGTATCATAACTCTGAACGGGTGTCTTGCTTGTCACAAATGGTCGACCTCTGCTGTTGGGTGGAAGAAACACAAATCATTTATCACAACATGGCAAACTGTTGCGCCTTCACTTGACAATAAATGCAACGAGCAAGTTCTTCCTCTTGTTTCCAGGAACAATGTGCTGGGAATCACTAATGGGCTGGAAGAAGTTGGTTCTCTGCGACCAGAACTTGCCCTCTACCTCCTCCTGGCCTGGTTCCTCGTGTATATAGTCATCTGGAGGGGCCTCCACCAGAGTGGCAAGGTTGGTCCCATGAAGCTCGTTGCTCAACAAATTATGAGATGCCTTTTCTGGAAGAGGTACTATTGGTCACAATAATTGATATCATAATCTTATCCTTTGCTTTTCGTGCAACAGCGTACAGAAGGTCAGCTCGGACGGGAAGTAGGCAATGAGCAGCACCGCCTCCCACTGCTCAAAAGTACTGAGTTGCAGACCTGGTTTAGGGGAGATCAGCGAGGCAAACCGATAGGATGTGGGCTCTATCAGCAAAAGCATTTAAATATCTGAAGCATATCTCATTTTTTTTCAGAACGAGGGCACGTGGTGCAGCCACCAATGCTGGAACCAGCCAGCACTTTCGTGTTATGGTCGTTACGGTTGCATGGCCGCATGTGTTAGCAAACCAGACCACTTTGAGATGATGATTGATTAGGAAAGGGAAAGCGCAGTAGCTGTCTCACTCCTCAGTGCATGGACATTTCAACTGCACTGTGAGGTAGGGTATGGAGAATAGAATGTTAAAGAAGGAAGAGAGAAAGGAGTGCAGTACGCAGTGGATGGCTTCGGATTAAATTTAACCACTATGGGCTCCTTAACATGCACTAGCATTGGTCAGCATTTTGCATTTCGCCTCTTATTGGGATGCGGCTGCCGCGGCTGGGATTTCATCTCCTGCGTCCTCAGGCTCAGCAGTTGAGCGCTGTAACTACTGAGCCATGGCAGTGGATGCCACTTTCAGCCAGAAATGTCTTTCATGTCGTTTAGTATGTGGTCTCGCATTTGTTGTGACCCAAGCAGCTGCCAGGACAAAGGAGCTCTGTCTCGTCCTTTCGTCTACTGTGTCTTTGTTTTTCACACTTTATTAACCCGCATAAGGGAGAAGGAAGTCATAAAAGGACAGGCCGAGAGTTGGGCTGGAGACATGCTGTTCTAGAGACTGATAATCTATGCTGGCTGTCAGAGAAGGTGTAGGAAATGGTTGCAGTGGGATAGAGAAAGGGTGTGTGTGAGGTTGCACAATGTTGGATAGCTATAGCGGATCTATTTATAGTTGGTAGACCAGTTACATGCCGTGTGAAAAAGTAACGAAGGGTGAGACATTGAGCCGAATACAGTGTCTTCAGTCTGGAGCAAGGCATTGCAACAAGCCGAGGCAATGGATAACGTCTCTTGTTCATGCATTTGTTTGCAGTCCACTGACTTGGGGAGCTGGCACGTATCTCAGTCTGGAAAATTCGCTAATTCCATAAAGTGCATATGCTGCCGCACAAATGCAGCAATCACAATTTGTTAATGGCTGATGCAAATGTGAGCACAATCTGGATAATACGTCCAAATTAAGCTTTCAGAGAACATTTGTGAAGTACCTATATGAGCATGTTTATGATGCTAAGCTGGTTTAGCATGTAGTTGCAGGGGATGAATATACATATACATGACTTAGCCTTAGATAAATAAATGGCTTAAGTGTTTTCATGGAATGCAGAAACAAGAAAGCAGTTTTTCTTAGTGTAAACTTCTGTGCCTCACCTATTTTGTGTTCCTGCTTTGCCTATTCCAGATTATTTGGTGCACAGCACTCTTCCCATACCTCATTCTCTTCATCTTATTCA
Organism: Amblyomma americanum; assembly: GCF_052857255.1. Lineage (NCBI taxonomy): Eukaryota > Metazoa > Arthropoda > Arachnida > Ixodida > Ixodidae > Amblyomma > Amblyomma americanum. The sequence goes on along the minus strand of NC_135503.1, from coordinate 68,675,528 downwards.
TTCGTGGAGTCACACTTGAGGGTGCTTCTGAAGGACTACTCTACTACCTGCGTCCTGATTGGAGCAAGCTAAGAGATCCAAGGGTATGCTAAGCCCCTTTATTTACTGGTGGTGATTGTGGAGAAGTCATGTGATGCTTTCGGGCTCTTCATGCCCTGATGGTGTGTTCAAGTTTAGCATTACTAGCATGATAAAATTTAAGAAATGTTGTTACAACAGATGTATTTTAATACCACTATTTCTTGACATACAGCCTGGCTTGGTGTAGCACATAAATAGGGCCAGACCCATCGTGTGTCATTTTTATTGACTTTGGTTGTGTTAGTTTTTTGTATGACTTGTGTCACACAGGCAGCTTCATGTTGATAAGGAAGCTAAGAGCAAATGAATACTTAATTGAAAGCAGTGCAGCATTGAGCAACCCACAAGGTTCACAAAAAGTTCATACAGTTTGTGTTCATGTAGCCTTTGCATCACTTGGCCTTCAGAGAAGTCATAGCACCTGCTCATTACACACAACGAATACTCATTCACACTTACATTTCACATGCAAAATAAGCACGAGCTAAAATTAACTCTCTTCTGGTCAAGGCAAGGCAGCATTCACATTGTTGACAAAGTGTTCACTTTTTATTTGCTATTTTTCTTCAGTGCCTTGCATATGCTTTGTTGACAATGGGACTCCTTTGTCGGAGGATGATGAACTCTTGAGCAGTGGATGACAATAAGAGCTGACAGCCTAATTTGTTGTCATGTCTTTCATGTCTGCAGGTCTGGATCACTGCTGGGACGCAAGTGTTGTTCTCGTATGGCATTGGCATTGGTGCGAACGTTGCACTCGGCAGCTACAACAAATACAACCACAACTTTTACAGGTTGGTGCTGATGGCTACACTCTCATTCACAGCTGGTAACTGTGGTAATGATGGCTGCAGTTACTAAGCATGCTTTTGGACTTGGAATTTATATCATGCATCATAAGGTTTAATGGTAGGTCGCTTTAAGTGGGGAATATTTCCATGTTTTCAAAATTTGGTGAGGAAGAGCACAAAAGTAACTGTATTTCTGTTTAACACTTATGAATGTCACAGTCTACCAACACATTTGGGAATGCACAGGCTGAATGCTAGCTATATTTGTTCTAATCAGGTGCCTTCTTCAGGTCATTCAAACTAATACACTGCAGATGAGTACTTTTCAGTTCATTTGAATGCCTGGCAATGGTGCAAAGAGGTAGAGAGTAATGGCTTGGCCTCATAGTTCAGACATCATATACTAGCCACAGTAAAGGGCATGAAAACAATATCTGATTTTGCTCTTATGATCACATGCAACATTCCTGAATTTGGGTTTGTTGTTTGCAGGGATTCCATGATAGTATGCTCCATCTGCAGTGGAACGAGTCTTTTTGCGGGCCTGGTCATATTCTCAGTTCTAGGTCACATGGCTCACCTTCAAGGCAAGGATGTCTCGGAGGTTGCACGATCAGGTAGGCTGGTACTGACTGCTTTGCGCACAGTTTTTAGGCAGTGACTTGAACATGTGACAAGTTAGGCACAACTATGGTCATGACCAGAGCAAAATTGTTTAGGTTTTCCTTGTAATCTTGTTTGGACAAAGCGAGGATACTACCTTGCACTTGCTGCAATTGTATAAAAACAGCTTGTATAATTGCTTTAAGTTTTAAGAAGTAAGGGCTGTTCAGATTATTTATTTATTGATTATATAATATATTGTTGCTTGGTTTGCACTGGATACTATGCTGCTTCAAAATTTCATTTGCCAAGTGCCTCTAACAATCCAGCACCCCAAACATAAGTTTTTGTTTTTTGTCAACAAGTAAAATACACGTGATTCTTTTTAGTTGAATGTGGTATAAATTAGTTTACAGCACTGTTCAACACATCGGAATATATTACCACACGAATATTGTCTCAGTGACAATGTGTAAGAAGTTTGTAATAATGAAGGAAAGGAGAGGCTAAGAAGAAGCAATATTTTCCAATCCTTCATGCTTAGCCATTAGCGATTTTAAAAATATAGCCCAGCTCATGACCAGGTCATGATGGAGCATAGCATGCGCAGCAGACTAATGAGCTGGTGTCTATATCTCATTTTTAACAACTTTGAGTGTCTAAGTGGCACCTAGGCGGCAACACCTCATGCAAAGTTTAGCTGTGTCAGGCGGAGAAATAGCAGTGGAAATGTCTCCCATTGTGATTTTTCGGGCTAGGCTGGTCTATGTTGCCTCCTGTCTCCTGCTTTCCTCTATGGGCATAACAAAATAAGGGGTATGTGGAAAATGCTTGTGCGCAAGAGACGAGCTGAGGTGCTTTCAGTGGTCCGGAAGAAATACAGTAATCATTTCATGATATCGCAGCATGTTCTCACTTTGATTAATGGGTTCAGTGGCACAAAGTTGTCAGAATAAGTCAAGTGAGTAGAGGGAGAAACTAGCTTTTATTCTTTGTTTTCGTGTAACTGGCTCATGAATACAGGTGGTGGACAAGTGCATGATGGGAATTTATTGAGACATAAAGCCAACAATTGTAATATGCACATATGCACCAGAAATGTAAGAGGATGACATTTTCTTTGAAAATTCTTTTAAAATTTAGAGATGTGTGTCAGAATGCGAGGGTCTTAGATCAGGCCCAGGTACAGCCTTCATACTAGGCAGCATAAAAATGAAAACCTGCAAAAATATCATGAAAATTCATGCTTTCTTGCATTCTTTGAGCGTCATCACCACCAGCTTGGGATTGATGCTGCACTACGAGAGTTCAAATGGTGTACTCTGAGTGCATCTAAGTTTTTTTCACCAGTGAAGTGTGCATTCACCCAAACTGCTCTGCATTTGCTCACTGTGCAGGTCCTGGCCTGGCTTTTCTGGCCTACCCCGAGATGGTGGTGCAGTTGCCGTTTGCACCGGTCTGGGCAGTCCTTTTCTTCCTCATGCTCATTGTGTTGGGGATCGACAGCCAGTTCTGCACCGTTGAGGCACTCGTCACGGGGCTCGTTGATGAGTTTGCCTCCACCCTGAGACCCTACCGACGCCTCTTCACCCTGAGCGTCGTCGTCATCCAGTTTCTGCTGGGTCTACCCCTGGTCACCCAGGTATGTGCATGGCATGTGTGGCTCAAGATAGTAGCAGTTGTGTAATAGCAATGGTCATGTACAGTAACAGTCTGTATTGATTGAAAATTGGTTTTTAAGAAAGTATAGGCAACAGTAACTGTCTCACATCTGTGTGGACACCTCAACCGCTCCGCTCCGCTCCGTGATGAAAGGGAAGAAGGGAGGGATGAAGTAAGGAGAGAAAAAGGTGCCGTAGTGGAGGGCTCCAAAAAAATTTGACTACCTGGGGACCTTCAAGGTACATGCAATGACATCGCACAGCACACGGATGCCTTTCGCATTCCGCCTCCATCAACATGTCATAGTGATGTGACATCCTATTGGAGAGTGGAGGTGAATAGTATGCAAGCATCTTGGATTCGAGAAACCGAAACTATGCCGCCACTTCGTCTCCTGACGATATACTTACATAGTTCCACCTTTATCCACCATATTGGACAATGACATCATCATTGGCACGCAGCAGGTGGTTGTTTCTGCAATGCTATTGTAGATGGCACTACAATGCGAGATGTGCTGTTTTCTAGTTGCTACCACAGATCACGCTGCGATCTTAGGGTGGTAGCAGACCCCACGAAATCTGGAAACGTGATGAGTAGTTGCTACCGCAGATGGCGCTGTGATCTCAGGGTGGTAGGAAACACCACGAAATGTCGAAACGTGATGTGTAACAGCTAACGCTCTTAAAAGTAGCGGACAGGTAAAATTTATTGAGCAAGATGAGTAGTCGGGCAACTTGGTTCATTGTAGCGTAAAGATGGGTTGCACAAAAGGGACAATCACATGAAAGAAGGCTGGACAAGCACAAACTAACAACCGATTTATTCAAAGAACAGACATTTAAAGATATGCATGTCAGCGCAGGCAAAAAAGGGTTTCACAAGCATGCCGAGTGAAAAAATAAAAAACACATGTTTACGTCCTCATGCTTTCAAGGAAGTGTGCCTCTTTCTTATATAGTCTGATTGATGTATAACTTATGCATTCTTGTCCTTTCTGTTTGATGAAAAACACTTGTTGAAGTTCCCGTGCTTTCTTATCTTTGCTCTTGCGCAGAGTCTTAAATTGTTTGAGCAGAGGCATGCATTTGTGATCAAGGCAGTGCATCGCCAGCTGACGCTGCTCCTTGTTATCAATGGACCGCTCATGTTCACAAGTGCAAATATTCTTGGTGCAGCCTATCATGTCTGGTTGTTTTATAAGTCTTAAAAATAAAATTGACACCATTTTCTGTCCTACACAGAAATTAGTGCTCGTAGTCATTTACCTGTTATGGAAAAAAATAACCCAATTAACCCAAATTCTCCATCTTTTTCTTAGATAATAAAATGTATACCTGTAATCAAACTAAAGAAAAGGCATCTTTATATCCCACGAATTAGGAAAAAAAGAAAGAAAACCTAAAAACAAAGGGCTCTGCCTCCTGTACCTAATGAATAAATGTGCTTGTCTTCTTTTTTGCTGTTTTCCAGGGAGGCATGTACATCTTCCAGCTGATGGACTTCTTCTCAGCTAGCGGTGTCTCACTCCTGACTGTCGTCTTCTTTGAGATTGTCGGCTTTGCCTGGATTTATGGTAGGCAGGCGCTGCCCTTTGGCAGCCTTATGTTTTGCTGTTGCCTCATTCTGCCAGAGAAGCGTCTTGAGCAACCCATGCATTCCTGCAGGTGCAAAAAGGATCTACGCCAACATCAAGGACATGATAGGCTTCACGCCAAACAAGTACTTCTTCTTTTGCTGGCTCTTCGCTGCTCCATGCGTGATTGTGGTGAGTGTACACTTTTTGTCTGGCTGCTATTGAACATGCGATTTCTCTTTGATCTAAACATCCAGAATTGGTGTGCATATTGCAGTGTGCTTGACTATACACACTGAAACATCTTTTGCACCTGCAGCTCAGTGCTCAGATTATCTGGCAAGCTGTACTTTGCGGTCAGATGTCACATAGATTTATTTTAAATGTAAGAGACTCATGGCCTATTAAAAAAATGCTATTCATTGGTGTGCTACATGCCAGCATTGTTTGTAGAGTCGTTTATGTGACGGCTAATCACGGTCCTGCCCGCTATGGTGCACACTGGTGGTTTTATCACCACAAAGAAGCAGCAAAGAAAGAATAAGGGATGAGAAAAAGATGGAATACATACAACTAATGTGCATTTAAGAAGCATGAACTTGAATACATTTTAATGGGAACTTGCCACTGTGCACATGCACACATCAAAAGTACAATGAAAAGCCAAGGAGTATGCTAAGGTGATAAAACCACCCACATTTAATAAGTGTATTCTTGAGGAAACAATGAAACAGAGGCTTGGTAGGGACGAACATGCCCCTTCAGATGCCTCTGCAACCTTTTGTGCCATCTAGCCTCTTCAGTTCTCACCACCCACAAACCGAGTTGAGCATCACCCAAAAGATATTAGCTGCCTATCACTATGGCTTGCTTGTTGCACATGTGCACCATAGCATGTAAGGAAACATCACTAAGTGCATGTGGTGTAGACCTTAGAAACAGTACTGCTGCATTAACACTCATGCCAGTGCTATGTGATCATTATTTTTAGGCATGTCAAACTGGGCAGCAAGAACCGGAAGATGTCAGCATTGTTTTAACTCCATTATTTGTTCGTTCTGGCTCTGTAAATGGTTGAGAAGAGAAAGAGGCTGCTAAGTTGCTTACTTCCTGCTGCTCAGTGACATTGTAGTACCTCTTGCATATTGTTATCTTTGCTATTCGCTCTTTTGCTTCAACCATGCCTTGGAGTCACTGAGTCGGTCAATGTTCTGATTTCAAAGGCTGCCATAGGACAGGATGGTAAAAAGAACCCAGGAATGGAAGTGTAGAATTTGGGTGCAGAATTGAGTGCTGTTGCATTGCAATGCCACAGTGTCAGCTGCCTAAATAGAGCTGGCCTATAACATGATCGATGTGAAGAGCTTTATTTGGACCCCTTTTGGGCTTTATATAGGGAATTAAGTTGGTATTTATGGAAAGAGCTGTACAGTATTTGCAAGCAAAAGTACTAAAAATTGATATTTGTTCTAGTGATCACTTGCTATTCTTCATTTGTTTTAGCATCACTGACCACAGATTCTAAGCAGTTAAAACTCTTGCTCCTTCGCAGGGTATGCTGGTGTTCTACATAGCTGTGCCTGAGCCGGTCATGTATTCTGACCACTATGTTTATCCCTGGTGGGGTGAGATGATCGGCTGGGGCATGGCACTGGCTTCCATCATCTGGATTCCAACCTATGCCATCTACTACCTCTGGAACAGCTCAGGAACCCTCCTTGAGGTGTGTGCAAATATGCTAGTGTTCTTTGCTTCCCCGTGCAGTGAAGGAAGACAGGTTGACATTTCTGCGAGTGATGTGCATGGGGCCATGGACATATTAATTCATCACTGAATCTGAATGTGAACTGATATAGCCAGTGCTCAAGTTCAGTATGTGAACTTTACAAGAAGCCGTCATACTATAATGAGCTGAGATTCTGCGTGGGATTCCTTTGCTTGACTCCTTACTTTGAATTCAATCTTTGAAATTTCTGTATTGTGTTACACATGCTCATTATCGACTTTAATGTGCCAGTTTTATTATTGGATCGATCTCAACCCACTGCCACAAGACATTTTCGTGAACTTAGCTTCGTCCGTTATTATACTTGTACCAACGCATTTGAGCACAGCTTTTTCCCTCGTACCATCGAGGCTTGGAATATGCGTCCTGGTCCATTCTGCACCCTTCCTTTACATGAATTTATTGACGCAATTGCCACTTATATTCAGCCATTTGATCAACCTCTTAAATTGTAACCAAATTTCTAATTTGTTGAATTCTTATGTTTTCTTGTTTGTTTCATTGCACTGTATAGCTTATCTTGGATTTTCTATGCACACCTCCCACTCCTGCTATAGCTCCAAATGGAGCTGCAGTATGTAAAAATAAATAAATAAATAAATACCTATATTTTCCCCTCAGTGCATGGTAAAATTCAGTTGTCAGGCTGCTTATTTTGCTCAGCTTTCCAGCTGTTCCAGGAACAAAAAGCATGTTGAATGCCTGATGGGCACACATTTATGTCAATGGGGGCAACACTTGCCCACCCGTGCATATTTTACATGTCGGTATAGTTTGTTCTGACAACACACTTTCTAAACAAGCTACCAAGGAACTTGTAGGCGTAGGATAATATATACAAGGAGAAGGCGGCACAAACTTTGTGCCATATTGTTCTCTGCTACTTAGAAGACATGGACGAGCACTACCGTGAACTTTGGCCACCTCCTTATGGAGAGACCTGTGCGTATCTATATTCTTGTAGGTTGCATTAACCAGCACTTTTTTAGTGTGTGTTGGATTAGTTGGGAAAGCAGTTAGCACATGACACAACACGGAAAAACTGAACTTGTGCACTGTGTAGGTTTGAAGCTCTGTCTTTTTGTTTTTACTCTTAAATGGTAAAAATGTATACTTCTGTAAGGCATAGTGAGGACAAATTAAAGTTTGCCTGTATCGATAGACTAAAGCAGTTTTATCGAGAAGAAGACCACACTCGCCACAAATGACGCTTTTATAAGCTAGAAAACACCAAGATATGAAATACAAGTGTTGTCATCACTGGCTGATTTTGCAGGTGAACTGCGTGTGTCAGCATCGAATTTCTTATGCGGATCCCAGAGCCTATGCCACTTCGCCATTCACTTCAAATCAGCAGCAACCAATCCTTCTCAGTGTGCATGTCACTAGCTTGAATTGAGTGTCGGGCAAATTTTTAAATTCAATTTTCTCATCCATAAGTGAACTTTTTGCTGCTGGACAAACGTTAGCAGAACTATAAAGAGCCACATAATCAACTACCGGGAACAATAATTAGATGGAGTTGACCTTAATGCATAAAGCACATGCTCAGCAGCAATGCGAAATTTCATCTCGACGAACTCTGTTCCCTTGCCCTGTAACCGTATTTCAGGGGCACTCATAGCTAAAAGAGAACAAAAAAAAGAAAGTGGCTATAATGCAGCCCCTTGCTGTTCTTTTTGCAGCGCATCAAGAAAGGTGTGACCCCACAGGTTGTGCCACGCAAGGTCCAGGAAGGCAGCCCCACATCGGATGAAAGCCTGGCCTTAGAGCCACCCACCAACATAGTCCGAGTGCTGCTGCAGGAAAAGTCCTGATCACAGTCACCACACCACCAGTTTCTTGGTCTGAACCTCAGTTGACTTGTTTGCGACAACCCAACAACGTGCGGAAAGGCGGGGTCGAGAACCGGTTTGGCGAAACTTGACAGCGGCTTGTTTCTCTGCCTGTTGGTTCGGCGAGAACACGCTGTCTTCTCTTCACCTTATTCCCTATTTTTTTTTCTTCACCACTCTTACTTTTCCTGTTGTCCTTCTGAAATTCGCCAAACACGTGTAACAGATACAAAACCAACAGCAAACACCGGTTCGCGGCCCGTTCCAGTCCTTCCGAAGAAGCAACTCGTGTGCTTAACCAAGGGCCACTCTCGCCCCAAGGTGCAGCAAAAGGCGTTCAGATCACTTGCTGCCACCATAGATGACAACAACATCGATCGATTGTTGTTCACGGTTTTAGAATACCCTGTCTCGTGGTTAGTGTAGTAGGATCCGGAACACTTTTGTTTCTGTCATAGATGATGTTCCGTGACGGGGGTAGCGGGAGCATGCTACTATTTTGAAACTAAGCCGAAAAATCAACGAAGACTGTCACTGCAGTGGTAGGCACTGATTACAACAACCAGAGTTCAGCTATCTGAAGGTCTGCGACACAACAGTGTTGTTCCTTGTCATTGCCATACCATTCTGTAATGTGCATGCAGAAAGGGCCATCAATGTGTGGCTGCAAAACAGCAGTACTGAAACAGCATGCTGCATGCTATTATCTCACTTGCTGCTCTCACGAAGGGCATGTGAAAAGGTGGTGATGAGCAAAATGGTCGTACCAGCGAGAATGTGGCGACCAAATCTGCTGAACTTGCTTCCATAAATTATTAAAACATTTAGATATCGCGCTTCCCTGCCCCTTGCTGTTGTCATGCGCTATCACCTTGACTAGAGGCTGGTCTTCCACTGCGGTAGATATAGGGGCAGAAACTGCTGGCAGTGATGGCAAGGGTCACAGAGTAAATTTGTTTGCAGCTAACATGTCATAAGTGACTCAAGATGCAGCAATGCAGCAGACACGCATTGTGGCCATGTTGTGATAAGCCTAAATTGCCATGGGCCTGGGGGTTAAAAGACGACAATAGCCACATTGTCATCGCTGTTGTTATGCCACGTAGTTTCCACAGTAATGTCGTGCATCACTCCAGGTTTCCAGTTGTCATTGTGATACAGTAGTATCGGCAAGTAGATTGTGTCGATTAGCTAGGCAACTTAGTGTGCGCTCACAGCTCACATGGCAAGTTGTGATTATTCCTCCAAAGTATGCGACGCTGCCACTGTTTGAGGCTGCGAAGCAATGATAAAAGCTCAAAGAATGCTTGTGCTGATAAGAATTTATGCCTTGGCTTCTTGGCAAGCCAACTGGAGAAGTGGGTTACATTCCTCTGTGTGGGCAAAATCCAAGGCTGCTCTGGGACACTGCTTGGTTGGGTCGTGTTAAATTGTGCTGCAGTGTTTTACTTCTTTCATGCACAAAATATGCATGCGCTTCTAGATTTTTCTCGAGATCCAAGGATATGCTTCTCCATATTTCTAGTGAAATTTATGTTGTGACACAGGGCAGCAGTATTTTTACAAATCCTATGACTTGCTGATTATGTCTGCCATTCCATAGATGCATCTCTGCTACGCATTAGCAGCTGCTAAAACAAATATATATGCATCATTTGCTGCTTTTCACCTGTCACCAAAAGAGAGACAATCAGCGATGCAAAACTTCTTAAAGCATGACCATTTGCATACCTGGATATCATGCGTATTGCATCTGACAAGCTTGCTATTTGTTGTCAGCAGCAAAATCCAACTACCATTCAAGTCCAAAACTAGTGAAAAGCCAGCATTGCAATATATTTCACTTGATTGCTCAAGTTACATTAAGTAACCGTTAGCCATCCTTTTCAGACGGAATTACATTTTTCTTTTCATCACTGTTGTCCTGTGGAGCATATGTGTATATGAATTGTAAATAGCATGGAAAAGTTATCACCAACTCGTGTAACATGCACCTCTGAGTGCATGAATGTGTAGGGACAGCATGGAGCATTTTGTTTTTGTTCAGTGTTGTATCGAGACTTATTTCTGCCTATTCTAGCTAAGGTGGGCAATAGAGTGATCGACATATTCCCTCTGTATTGTAGGTAGTGCACTTAAAAAAAAAAGTGTCCAGGACAACGTATAAGTAATGGTGCTGGATGGTGATATCATGAGCACTAACACTTGAGGCGGATTTATTGGAAAATATTTCTATCATGACAGCCATTCAGTGAGCTGAAAGTGGGGACATGATTATGTTAAATTAATTCTAGCTCGTGACACAAGGCATTGTGAAAAATTTAGGTAGCTGGCTGCCAGAGTACCAATGAATGGTCTGGCATTTGTGAAGATGAAACATACACAAAGGAAACGATGTTAATATGCAAACAAAATTAAACCTCTGTCTTCAGTAGCATTCATAACCACGTTGTCCCCATGAAACCAGCAGCTGTAATATTTGGTTTGCATGCTGCAAGAATGCTTTGGCTTTCAAGTAGTATTTCAGAGTGGGAGTGCTCTGTCGTGACAATTTATAGAGCAGTACGGCATTTAAAGACAGTTCCTTTTGTAAATTCTTGCGTCATTATTCACTTATTGAGATACTAATTGCAAGAGAACGCAGCAAACAGGGGTAATATGAGGCACATGCTGTAAATATTAATCTTTTATCATTTTCATTAATATCAGTAAAGGCATATTTGGCTTTCATTAACCATTCACAAGCACCAGTTTTATTTTTGCATTCAACTTGCTCTGCTGTGAAAAATGCTGTGACCAATGAATTGACATTGGAATGATCTACTTGTGTATTTCTGGAATATGTCTCTGCATTTTCATTTTTGTGACAATCCTCACTGCTTTCTGCTTTCTTTTTGCCCAATTTTGTATGCATTTTCTTGAACAGTAGCACATCACTTGAATGAACTTCAGTGGGTCTATATATTCCCTATTATGTATATAGTACAAAATTGCACGAAAAATCCATGCATATTTTAGTCCAAGAACAGGCAATACAGAAGCACTGTACTATTTCACTTAAGTGCTAAAAGATGACTTGGCATTGTAGTCACATTTTAGGAAATATTATGCACGAGTTTTTTGCTCCTGAGGGACAGAAACAGTACTGAAAATCTTATCTTGTGGATTATCTCCTTCAGAGGAAGAGTTTGCTACCCAGATTCTTTGTTTCTATGTACACTGGTTTTGGCTTGGTGTCAGTGAGTTGGTTGAACAGTCTAGGTACATATTTAAGGGTTTATAAAAACAAACCAGAGAAGCATTTACCCTGAAATGCTTGCCACGGTACAATGCATGCAGCTGTGATTGGCTCTAATTGAGTGTACCAGAACCATAACACCACAACAGTCACCTCTCATTAGTTCACTGCTTCTAAAGTGGAGTGCATTCAAGTGAAGTCTGACTGTTTCTGCTCACTTCTGTCCACTGTGAACTTTGAGTGGGACACTCTGTACATAGCAACATTTGTATATAAGTCGTACATGTACCTGTTTGTGCTCTAGTAGCTGAAGTATCAAATAGGGACAGTGCCTTGGATGTAATTGATGAAGACAGAAAAAATTAAACAGTGTTAAGTATTTTGGTAAACAAGGAGGACACCATAGTAACTTTGTACTGTTTAGCTTGGCGTCTGACATGTGAAAAGGTGCTTGCTGAATTGTTTGATAACATACAATGGATGGGCACACAGCCAAGAACTGTAAACAAAATGGTAAAGCATATTTGCTGCCATTATTCGGTGATGCCCCCATGGTTATTCACTATCAGTCATGATGGTTAAGTGACTGCGGTGTTCAGCGACTGAGCAAAAGTTGCAGGATTTGATATTGTATTGCAATGGAAGTGAAATGCACAAAGGCTTGTGGGCTGTGGTCTGTGTGCATATTAAGGGCAGATTGCTGAAAGAGTATGCAGTTGAAATGAATTTTGTGTCCTTTTCTGTAAAACAACAAGCTTTACAGATGGGTGTAGTCTTGGGATATAAATATTGTGTCTGAAATATGTGAAGAGCGGGCATCATCAGATGCTTGTATCTGTCCCTAGTCTCCAGTGCGATAAGCATCTGATAAGTGGGCAAAGTCTGCTGTGCAGACATATGACATGGTGCTTTCAATCACCATATCTGCATTTATTGTAAAGGTAAACCAAAAGCCCTGAAGTAGAAATTGGCCCTTAATTCCTTGATGCTGATTTCAAAAATTGTTTCTATGAAGGGAAACCCTCCTTACATTCTCTCTGAACACTATTTACTGGAAGAGGCTGGCGATTTGCGATTTGTTTACAGCTTTCAATGCCAATGCAGTGCATGTGCAGTCATGAACAAATGTAATAATCTGTGGCCAGTAGAACTGTGCTAATCCTTGCTGAAGTCACAAAATGAACTTGTGATGTCAGATGCAATGTGTGTCTGCAAACTTGTTGCAAGTTTATCGAGAACAGCCGTACAGTTCTGTGTAAAACAGAGAAGCATCACAAAGTAATCTCCTTAATTGCCATGCATTTTTTGGAGTGGTACAGTTCTTAATTCATGCAGAGCTCACTAATCAGAATGGTATTATTTAGTGGTCTGACAAATTAGGTTGCAGGCCGGCCAACATGAGTTGCCAGAATGCAAGACAAAATGCGGGATGAAAACTGCAAATGTTCGTTGTTTGGAACTATCATAGGCATTAAGGACAAAGGTGAAGGGAAAAGAGGTGCTTGTCATGGAGTACATGACGGTGGCTGTTGGCTTCCGTCATATATAGGCATGAAGTGTGAGAGATGGTAGTCATGGCCTACTGAAGTAAGCATCTGTTTTGCAGGTAAAGAAATGCTGTATAGTGCCACTGTTGACAGAGCCAGATCAATAATCGCAAATCGCTGTTTACCTGTGCAGTTGAAAAGTACATAAATGTTATATAGTTTTGAAGGAAAATATTTGCGGTGCTATTATACACTGCACAGATGTACTACACACTGGCTAGTCAGACAAAAAGTGTTACTTGTTACTCGACAGGCAGTGCACTGAGCAACATGATGAATTGATCAAGCAAGGTGTGATGTTTTAGGCTGATAATTTATGCTAGTACCTTTGAAATTTGATTGCAGTTGGCTTTCCTCTGTGAATATAGGCATTTATTTGGAGGAACTCACCTTGTAAACAGGTACATTGTTTTGCACCACTTGTATCTTCAGTCCCAAGGCACACGATGTACATCCCTTGTAGTCACCCAAATAGAAATAAAATTGCAATGTGAAAAGAAATATGCTGGTTCACTATTATGTTGCTCTACTGCAGGTCTTTGAATGCAGTACTGATATGGTTTTGCTAGAACCAAATAACAGCACCGATGGCCTTTGGACACACAAAATATAAACCTTGTTTTTTTTTACGACGAATATTCGGCAATGTCAGAGATGTTTCAAAAATACAAAATTTATGCCCATTACTATATGTGGTTACATGGGCTACCTTACTATGATATAGGATATACGGTGTCAGGTCTGTATGTTTTCTCACATACGAGTAATCCGTTAGAACCAAACTTTGAAGAAATGCAGTCAAAACCAAAATATATCCGATTTCGAATATGTCAGAATACAGCTAGGCCATATCGAATCGTCACAAATCTTAAAAGTCACATGCTATATTGTAGCAGTATTGTTCTCGTTTGAAGAACTCTTTTCCAGTGGAACAATTAATATATGGGACAAAACGCCGTGCCCCTGGAATTGCATTGTACACCATTCGGATGGTCCTTTTTTGCGTGTAAAGCCGCGTCGCTGCACAACCTCAAAACAGGAAGGATTGAGCTAGCGCAGCCGCATTGGTCACGCATTGCCTTGGACGCCTGTGACGAAGGGAGCATGAAGGGCAATTGGGTGTGAAATGCAACTGAGCACGAAGACAAGGCAGGCCAGGGCAAGTGGTTTTGTGTCGCAGCGGGCAGTCCAAGTATGCTACCCCACGTAGCACAGAAACTACGGTACAACAGTGTTACTTTTGTTTTTGTCAACTGTTAATGCATTTTTCTCAATGTGCTTTTTTCTAACATTTCAGAAATGTTATAAATAAATATTGCAATATCTTTGCCCTGACTTTAATTGGAGCATTTAAGCAACACAAATGCAACTTTCTCTGAAATGGTAGGGTAACCTTGCAAGAGCGTGCAGCCATGCCAGTCGTGGAGGCACACAACTCAGTCAATACTTTGCAAGAGTGTGGGCGACACTTGAGTTCTACAATACCGCACAGCCGACACATACAACTCACTCACCTCCAAACGAATACCATAGAGACAAGCTTATATTTATATATATATGTATATATAATTCAGGGAAAAAGACTTCTTGGCACGGTCAGTAGTAGTGAATAAACAGAGACCAACGTTTGAAACAATGTAATTTGACGTTTCGGCCATGGAACGGCCTTCATCAGAATAACAGAATAGGAACGGAGGACACACAATATGACGGAGGGTGAAAAAAAAGTACAAACATATAATGCACAGAAGATTAAAAACGTATCACACACGTGACTAGAACGCGAATGTGGGTCACAATGGCTGAACAGGAGGGCTACATTGCGAAATTTCGTGCGTTAACACTCTTAGCTACAGAATGCAATGACAGATGATTAAACGTGTCATGCTTACAGTGCAAAGATGAGAAACCAGAATTACTGGACAGCAAAATCTTAAGAAGCCAGAAGTTGCACACTCTAAAAACACTAAAAAATACTGTCACTAAAAAACACATGTCACGATAAAGCAGCATAAACGGTAACAGTATTAGCTTTTATTCCATCCTGACAAAATAACTCATGACGCTATCTGCCTGTTCTGTCCGAGCACAAGAAAAGAATAAATATGAAGCATACCCGTGCGGTGAGGTAAAAAGATGAACATAGCGAAATTTCAGCTATATGATGGAGCAGCAAGTTAAACATACAGGCACGATTAAACGCAAACGCAGGGTGCGATATACAAGAAGAAAGGGCACAAACAGAATAGCACTTAACATCGGTGGATATCAGGGTGTTTGAACTGGTAGGGAGCTCAATTTCCCCGTGCTTTCGTTCAAACCAGAAGATACTGTATTAAACTTATAGATCAGGAAAGACTCTCTAATTTCTCGGTCGTGATTAGATTTAAATGCGGATTCCAGAATAGTAGCTGTAATGTGATCAAATGAATGACCTGGGAGCTGAACATGTCTTGATAGGGGCAGGTTTGGGAGGGATTTAACATGGGCTTTGTGGTTATTGAAGCGTAATCTAAAGGGGGTTTCTGTCTGGCCTACATACTGAAGGTTACATGTCGTACACTGGAGTAGGTAAATGACGTTTGCACTATCGCAGGTGAAGTCACCCTGAATTTTTAAATGAAAGTTCAAACCCGTACTGCTAATGCTCTGAGACGTAGTCATGTGCGGACAAACTTTACAGCGGCTCTTGTTGCGAGGGTGGCAGCCTGTGGGTTGCGGAGGACTAGTTTTTGAAGACGTTAGTATGTCCCGTAGATTTCTCTATCTTCTATAAACAGCCCTTGGTGGCTCTACGAATATTTCCTTCAGGCGAACACTTTGCATGAGAATATTATAGTGTTTTTTTAAGATTACCGAAACTTTTGGTGCGGATGCAGATTGAGTGAGAACAAGGTTGGTATTCGAGTGGGAAGTATCTGGTTTTTCTTTAGCGAGTAGAATCTTTCGGGATTGTGTATCTGCACGCTCTATGGCGTCATCGATCAGCTGAGGGGGGTAATTTTGTTTAATGAGTGCGCTACGAAGTGTGGCGCAGTTGCTTTTAAAATCAGATTGTTTCGAGCAGATACGTTTGAACCGAAGTGTTTGACTGTAGGGGATGCTGGCTATAACATGTTTGACATGGCTACTATCCAAGTGCAAAATATTGCTGGCGGTCAGTAGGTTTTCGGTACACCGTTGTAGTTAATCTGTCTTCGTGAAGCGAAACGGTGACGTCAAGAAAATTCACTTTACATCTAGAGTACGTATGGAAAAATGATATAGAATGATGCAGGTTGTTGAAATCGGCTATAAATGAAAGCAGCTCGCCTTCTCCATGGGGCCAAATAAGAAATATGTAATGTAACGCCCCTAGTAAAATGGTACTAATGACCGGATTTTCAAAAATTCAGTTTCCAACAAACCCATAAATATGTTTGCATAATTAGGCCCAGTGCACGTGCCCATAGAAGTTCCACTAATTTGAACATAATGCTTTCCCTCAAACTCAAAGTTGTTAAGTTCTAATATCAGTTTAAGTAAGGTAACCAGTGTACCACCGTCCACTATCTTTTCAATGCGAGCTTCATTGTAGATGGCCACAACTGCCCGGATACCATCTGCATGCGGAATGTTCATATAGAGTGAAGTGACGTCTAGGGTGACAAGCAAAGAACCCTGAGGAATGACAAGATCAACGATATCGGACAGGAAGTTAGTAGTGTCCTTTATGTAGGACGGAAATGTGGGTGGAATTCTATTAATTAGCGTATCGACGTAGCGGGATAGATTTTCCGTAACAGTGCCAACACCAGAAACGAATGGTCGACCCGGAATGTTTACTTTATGGATTTTTGGTAACAAGTAGAATCTACCAGCAGCCGGGCTAAGCGGAATGATTGAATATATATATATATATATATATATATATATATTGAAAGTGACCAATCGGTAATAAGCGAAGTTCTCTAACAAGATTATGGGTTGTGCATGCAATCTATGCAGTGCCCAAAGTCAGTGGGGTCTCGAGGGGTTTCGACCCCACACCAATGTTAACTGACAAGGGATCTGAGACCCCCATACCAGAGTGCAGAGACTGCATAAATCCGAGGCAAGCATCCATTTTTCATTATTGTCGTCAGTGGTAGCCACAAATATTTCTTCTCTATTGTTTAGAAAATTTTGCTATTAATTTTAGAAAAAATCGGTAATGTGTTTTTTAAAACTCGAGACTGGCAAAAGTACGAAGTTGGCAGCACTACATCAAACCAAGCAATTCTGGACAGAAGAGCAAGATTCCGGGCTAGTTGCTAATGCATTGTACTTAGAAACAGTGCGATGAAATGAGGACAACACGAAGAAACGACACACACGAGCGCTGTCAGTGCTCGTGTGTGTCGTTTTTTCGTGTTGTCCACGTTTCATCGCGCTGTTTCTAAGTACAATTCTGGACAAAGACATTTTTCGACGGGAAAGAGTTTATGAACACAATATTTTGTGAACACAATATTTTGATATATTGTTAGATATCACTATAACAATCAATAATCCACCAATCTCCCGTCAGCAGGCTCGCATTCGCATGCCGGCAGGTTCGGCAATACAGAAACCTGGCGAAGGGTACATTTACAAAAAGTAAAAATGAAGTGGCCCGATGGCAGAACTGCTATTGTTCCTCAGTACTGAGCCGGGAAGCACATTTTGCGGTCTGACCAATTAGAGTTAAAAACTTCTGCTACCATGAAAACGATTTCAAGTTTTCAGTGGAATGAGCTTTTTCACCACATCACATGCGAAGTGTGCTTGTGACTGCACTGGAGGAACTGTGAGGCCCTTGGCAGCAACAGAAAGTATTCACAGGCCGAACAAAGGTAAAATATTGACCCTCTATGAGCTGTTTAGATGGGTGAACAAAACTATCAAGTGTATTGTAACCCTTTGGGGGCTCTAACAAATGATTGAAGAAAACAAAGGTTAACTCAGTAGGCAGTTTACAAGAACACTACCATTGAGAGGAATACACAAGTTTCACCATATCGAGCCTTTATCTCTCTCACAATGGTGCATGCTGGACTTACATCATGCTCGTGCTGAAAGTGTCAAAAAGTAAATGAACACGTCAGCGGACCTTTCAAAATCAAAATATGAGGAGCATCCACCTGGAGCACCGTACAGAGCTGGGCTTGAATGCAGGGACACAAATTGCAAATTTATTTTCTTGCTTAAAAAAATTGTTCCAAATAAACATCTGGAAATAAATCTCACTGCCGTTAGAAAACAAAGGAGGACCACGTCACCTTGCAACAGATGGCTGAATATGCCTCAGAAATAGAAATTTTTGCTCATTTTCTTTCACCTCTGAAACATTTTTATCAGCTTCTTTGCCTTTTGTTGTTTTTGTGCTGGGTTTTATGGCACATAGGCAACTGAGGCCATCATGCACCAAGCACAAGGTATTGGAAAAGTTTTTTGTTGAATATTATAGAAATGTAAAAAACCATCCACATATTTAGCACTTATTCGTTTAATGCAGGGTTTCAGAAAACTACGCTCAACAACACACAAATTGGGCTGCAATAATCCTGTGCTGACTACGAACTAGCAAGGATATACAAATAAATGAGGATATGGTTAGGCTATGTACCCTGTTTCATGAAGCCGCTTAAAGAAGAAAAGAAGGGAAAGTGGCCCAAAAGAGAATCTAACATACAACATAAAAAGAAGCTTGCTGAAAAACATAAACACACCTTTGCTTCCATATTGCTCATGAATATTTCCCAGTGGAAACAAGGTGAAAGCTGTGGGCTCCCATGTGGATGTTTTCCCCTGCAGACATCCATTTAATACCATCGATTACAGACGGCCAAAATTAATTAGGTCACTTTGGCCACACAATGAACATTTAAGAACTTGAAAAAGCGAGCTATATATACCTAGCTTGAACGGCACAGGATTCCTTAAAGGGGCCCCGAAAAACATTTTCAGTGCATTGCCTTGCCTGTTGGTTGCATAGAATGAGTTATAGTGATGCTATTTGCCTCGGTCGTACCGCGTATACTGCGGTTTTTAATATTTTAATTAGCTCGCAGCTGACGGTGTCACCATAAGTGGCGGTTTTTAGCAGTGGATATGACATCACTTAGTGGGAACTTGATGATTGGACAAAGAGTAAATATACCGCAAATTTTGTTAATAATAATAATAATTGGTTTTGGGGGAAAGGAAATGGCGCAGTATCTGTCTCATATATCGTTGGACACCTGAACCGCGCCGTACGGGAATGGATAAAGGAGAGAGTTATAAACTAGAGGTACGTTTTGTCAAGTTTTTGTGTTTTATATAACATTAACAAAACCAACTTGTTTGCCCTAGATAAAAGCACTGTAAAGCAAGCAAAACAAAAATATACCACCAGAGGCTCTGGCTACTTTTTGTATCGAAGGACTTTGATCCTCTCTGTAAACATTCTACGACCTAGCACTCAACACTTATGGCTACTCTCTCTATATCTGAGAGCGGCTTTGCAGAATCGACCCGATCAAGCCATTGAACTATATAAGCGTTCGTTTCGGTCCCAAGGAAGTATGTGTTTGTTTCACATTCCGCAGGGAGTGCGCATCTTCAGCTTGTGGAGGATCACCGGGCGGCGGCGCCACATGGCGCCACGTTCCCGTCAACAACGCGCGCTAGGAGTTACGGGCGATGGTTGGCGGTAAGCAGTAGCGGTACGCGCTATGCTAAATGTGTCTGATATCTTGCGCAGGCTGTCACACCATCGTAGTATCTTGCGCTCGAGTTCAGATCCATATAAGTAAGGTAACGTCACTGATCAGTGTCCCGTTCTGCGCCGTCGACGTGACGACGAAGCATCGCTGGATCAGCTGGGCGTTCACAGGGTTGTTGTAACTATGCAAACGGCGCTGCCAACCTTGGCATGAACAAATTACAGAGAACAGGCAACCATGGAGTGCAAACTTCCGCCACGTGCTCAGATAGGCTGTTTTAATTGGTCGCACTAACTGTCGTCATTGGGAGAGTGAAATGGGAACGGGAAGCTGCGCGAAAATCGAGTTGAGGGCAGCATTTTGTTTGCTTGCATTTTGAAATTTCTTCATTGAATAACTCCCGTGCCTATGCATCGATTCTCGTAATTCTTTTTGAGTCAGCATCTGTTTGACATAAAGAATCCATCTGAAGTGTAACCGGCATCCGATCAAGCGGATGTTTCGCGGCCCCTTTAATATAGGTGCCGTTCTAAAAACAACTAAAACCAAAATAGATGGTAGCGTCAACAAATTGCAAAGCGACCTTATGCACAAAACTACCGGCAGTGAGCGCTTGTGCAGCAGACAAAATTATATGTTTATCTCGGACGTCACGCATACGCAATGCATTTTACGCAGAGATACGGTACAGTCCCTACGCACAGCTGCAAAAATTACCACGCGCGAATAAACCGCAGGGCAAGCAATTTGACGGAATAGCGTTAAACGGCTTTAAATTTGACAGAACACGCATACTAGAGCTCTTAAGGAGCATGCGGCAGTACTCTGCAAGATTCGTTTCGTCAAAACAAAAAGAGCTGTGTGCTCAATGATTCTCGGCGAACTCTGTTCAGCGCTGCTTCTCTTCCTAGGATACAAGGAAAGAGCGGCCTGACGCACTGCAGATCTTGGCACTTAGGTACTTAGAAACGGCAAGCCCTGAGACTGCTCTTCCATAACATATCCTTTGTAAAATGGGAACCAGCATGCACGAAGAAATAGGACTGCTTACAGGCAGGTGCGTGGTAGGGCGCCGTCAGCGTTCGGGAGCAGACGACGGAGCGAAGGCAGTCTGTGCGTGGTTTGGCGTGGTTCGTCTTAGGGTGTTTCAGTGAGGTTTGCTGCGTGTCGTGATTCTTTATGCTTGCTGCATGCTGGCAGAAAGCCATCTACGTTTGAGAAAAAGGTTCAGAGATGGCGCTTTTGTTCCCGGGTACGATTCTGGTTATAAATGTGCTCAGAAAAAGTGGCGATTTTCCGTCTGTTGGCTTGCCCTAATCTCTTCTCGAAGTGGGCGCCGCTATTCCCAGAGACGACAATTCGCCGCAGGAGAATTCACTTGTCTGTGAAAGACGGTTTGACGCAACTTATGAACCTTTAGCATTTCTACGTATGTTGATGCTTTGAGAAAACTGGTGTCACAAAAACAACGTTCTGAATTAAGCTCTGTAAAGTTGACGTTATAATGGCGTGCTGCACATCTCTCAACTTTGCGTTCGTGATTTGACGGCAGCAGTGTTCCAAGCACTGATTTTTTTTCGCTTTTCGTCTCTGTCAACCGGCATATCCGACGAAAATTCCTGCATATTGTGAACGGCACTGAGCTAGTGATCCCACTCGACGTTCCAGTTTTAAGACATGATGCAGTGCCTAAGCAGATGCCATCATCCGTACCGCCTACAAACATGCGTTAGGCCTCCCGATGTACACGGCCAACTGCCACCTCGAGGACCTGGGACTGACCAACACAATAGAAGAAATTCGAGAAGCCGTCCTAGCATCGCAAAGGAACGCCTCCTCACCACCAAAGCTGGACGCGCAATCTTGGAAAGAGTGAGTTCCCCGGCTGACATACGTGCCGTCCAGGACAACCGAGACCTACCTTCAACTCTGCGAACTCCCGTGCATGTAGCTCCACTCCCGAAGAACATGCACTCGGACTCACAAAAGGGACGACGAAAGGCGCGAGTGGACTATCTGCGCCGCACACATCGACAGGCACAAAATGCTGTATACGTGGACGCAGCCACGTACCCCGATTCAACAAACGCGGTGGCGGTCGTCTTGGACACCAATTTCAAGGAAATCGCCAGCGCCTCCCTACGAAACTGCTCTCCCACAGTAGCAGAAACTGCTGCAATTGCCCTCGCAATCCAGCACGGCGATGCTACGGGAAATGAGTTAAAAATTATTATCGACTCCCAGTCCGCGTGTCGCCTCTTCCTCTCTGGCAGACTTCCACACTCCGTCGGTCCCATTCTGACTACCCCACAAGTTCAAAATTCCACATGCAAGCTCCAAATCACTTGGACTCCTGGGCACGAGGGGCTCGAGGGAAACGAGGCCGCGGACAGTCTAGCTCGAGGATATACTAACCGAGCGACTAACCTCCCCGACCTCACCCCTCTCCCCTCTACGTACGGCGAGCGCCTCCTCCTCCTCCGAACACAAAGACAAGTCTATCCCCCACCACACCGTAAGCTAACGGCGGCAGAGGCGAGGGAATGGCGACAACTGCAGACGAACACGTTTCCTAACCTACACAAGTACCACATCATCTTCCCCGACAGATATGACAGCATCTGCCCCTGGTGTGGCGGAATTCCAACAACATATCATGTAACATGGGGCTGCTCCTGTCCCAAGCCCCCCGAACTAGACAAACGCCAATCCGAGGAACAATGGGAGTCTGCCCTGCTCAGCTCTGACTTGGCGACGCAGCGAAAGCTGATATCCCAAGCAAAAGCAACTGCGGTGGACATTGGGGTCCTGAAATAAGGACTCCACCCAAAATCTGTATTTTCGCCTCTCTATCCTACCTTTTTGGAATAAATGTTTTCTACTACTGCTACTACTACCCTCTTTAAGAGCCTGCCGAAGTGCATTTCTAAAACATTGCCGATGGACAGGCAGAGGCAGACAAGCAACTCGCAGAACTGTTCCATCAAGAAGAAGCGCACAGAACCAGCAATATCAGCATGTTCGCAGGAATTGTGCAGAGGCAATAGATGTTGAGGAAACGGTTGGCGGCGATTCAGCCGAGCACTTCATATACAACCTGCCGCGTCCATCGGAACGCTGGTCTATCCAGATATACAAGAACAAAAATGGAGTTTCACACTAAACTGCAGAGTATATCGGCACCGAGATATTTCACCCGTTTTTTTTTTCCAGAAGATTGTTTTGTTCGATCGGCAAGAAGAAAAAGCCTAAATGCAGCGTATTTCCATCAAGCCTCTTTCATTTTCGACGTGATATTCAGTGGAAAAAAGAACAGGAAGTTAGACAACCTTAATTTCATTTGCGTCAGCTGCACGAGGCACCCCACAGCAGGGCCAGCGCACTTTCGGGGAACAAGCGCTTGGAGAGACTCTGAAATCTCTCACCGCGACCCGTGTGATGGTCTAATAATGCTTTGCCAGGTAGAAAAAAAAAAGAGATTTCAGAATAAACTTCCCGGACGATCCCATGCTTTACGTCGATCGCATTCACCTAGGAGTAGTAGTAAGTGGTTTTATTTAAGTATAATAAAAAGGAAGGGAACGATTTTTGCTAGCCCCGGCATCTGCCATCGATACTGACGCACCTGAGCTGGGGCAGCGGAAATAAAGGATAGCAGGCAGAATGGAGAAATGAAATGAAATAGGTGTGGGGACAGGAAGAGAGGATAGGGGAAGAGGTAGTATACACAAACTATTTACACATTAAGAAATGTGTACAGGTTGTGCGCGGGATCAGTTCATGATGGAGGAATAAAAACACGCGCACAGCACTAAGGAGAAAAAAAATATTGCGTATATAATGGTGAAAAACGCATTCTGTCCTAGGAAAGCTGTACGAAAGCGCACTGGCTTTAAAAAACGTGCATAAAATGCGTGCTTGCTTTAGGCCACCTGAAAAATTGCTTAAAAGTTCGCACAGGTCCCCAAAAATGCTGTTGTGCTACCCCATGCTCGCAAACCACATGACAGCAGTCGCCTAATATAAGCTTCGCGATGTCTTAATAACTGCGATGGCTGTAAAATCTTCGAAAGTTAGGTAAAGCGCGTTTCCACTGCAGGCTTATCCCCCCGCGCGCAAGCAGACACGCCGCGCGCGCTGACGGCGCCCCTGACAACAGCGCCGCCGCGCGGCATTCACGCAAATGGGGCCCGGTCTTCCCGGCCGGTTTACACACCTCCCCATGCAGACACCTTACTCTTTCATGGATGCGTCATGCCTGTTCGCTGTTTTCCGCAAGCCTTCTCAGCCTCCCGTCTGCGCGCGCGTCGTCCTGGCGCCGCAGCTTTCGAGCGAAGAGACCGCTCGGCTTACGCGCCGCGCTCGTAACCCGAGCAATCTTCGAAGGCCCGCACAGGGACGGTGGCAAGGCATTCGTGGTGAGGTGATTCAGAGAGGCGGGAGAGGGGCTGGAGGGTGGCGTGTTATATGTTGGATAGGCGTAATGCCCCTAGGCCTGTAGCATTGCTCTTCATAAAATTAAACGAATCAACAAAATGCAGCGGTGATTGAGAGCAACACATACCGATGAGAGGGGCATAGTGCGGACTGCAGGGTCGGATCCAAACCATCGAAACGCTCGACAGATGTTTCTGCGGTCCAGTGGACCTTCGGCTCCCATTGGCGCCCTCACGGTCCACACAGCGCGCCGGTTGCGAATTAAACGGACGGATGGAGATGTTCGCTTCAGGTTCTAGCAGTTGTAGCTCATGTTCTCTGCCCGGTGCAGTGCGGTGCATAGACGATGTTCGCCCGTTTGCCCAGAACGGGAGCTGAAAGCACTAACTGCCTAAAACGCCCTCATGTTATGCAATGCAAGTGCACGTTAAAGAACCCCGGATTGAGGAAAATAGTATGGAGCTTTCCACTACAGCGTCTCCGATAGCCCGGTTTAGCTTTCGGACATGAAACGCCGCATACCACAGCATTTACTTTTTATGGGTTGCAAAGGCACCTCCTGCTACTCTTTCAGTCTTGGGGAGCTACGTACGTCGACGCAACTTTTTGTTTTCCCCACTTTGCGCTTAGAGTTACTCAAGCCCTTCTTAGGGCCTAATTAACTTCAGGTCTCCACAGTTGCCTCTCTTTCAGTTGACACAGTGGTTGCTTCAAGAAAAAGCTAACTTTGGTCCTGTTTCCTGTGCGTGATTTGGTGTGTAAGGCAGGACGATTTGGCGCGGACAGCACTCCGATCGAAAGATATTGTCGCAAGACGTCAACGTAATGATTTCTCTATTCACTACGATGCAGTTGTAACTGCTTTGCCTTGATATGGATTCAGTACAGGAGCACGTTATTATGAAAACAACCAATGAGCCCCTACATTCACGGCATATGTATTATTCCAACAATTTTATTGCCTTTTGTAATAAAATCAATCACATTTTTTTAGGCTGCAAGTGAACCAAACTTTTCTTGCCGCTGCATGTATGTTCTTGACTGCGAAAGATTACACAATGCCTAAAAGTGAAATCCTAACGAGGCCATACTATCGGCACCATCAGCACGTTTGTACTGCTCTCATAAATAGTTAAGTTTGATCGCCATGTGCAATGTAGCCTTAACAATCGCAACTATGCATTAAGAAAACTTCGATAAAACGCCGAGCATGCATCTAACTGCTTCACATGTGCGTGGGAAGTTGTCAAAGGAACTACGCTAACATATTTTGTTCCGTAAAGCACATGAGCTAGGGCAATATTTTTTTTTTATTTCATCTTCCTCATTTAGTCGGACATGCAGCACTGAGGTGAGGCCAGCTTTACATTTTTTAAAGGAACACCCTTGCACCTCAACGGCACTACAAGGAATATTAGGGACACATGCACCCGTTGATGGGAGCATGTGCAATAGAAACACCTTATTTGACAGGTGTAAGGGTGTGGATGGAATTTTATTCCCTTTAAAGGTGTGAATTTTTTTACAGTGATGGGCAGCTTTAAGTTGTTGGGTTTAGCTTTTCATGTCCGTGTAATGTGTACGAATGTAGGAATACCGCCACACCAGAGACATTTATCTGCATATAATGTCGGGTGAACGCGATGTAGGTGGTGGATATTGGGGTGAGTGTTGGGATACGTCTTTGGTGATAGGAGTCCGCCGGGAAAAATTGCTTATGTAGCGGGGGTAGAGACGCCCGCTTAGGCGGAAGGCATCTAGGCCGGTGGAAAAACGCGTTGAGAGGGGGTAGAGGGCACAGTCGGTTTGCCCCGCTCGGTAGGCATACTTCCGGGCTAGGGCGTCGGCCCTGATATTGCCATCCGAGACCTGCATGTCCTGGAACCCAGGTGATGACGTGATCATGTTGGAGCTGGCCGCTCAGAACACGGAGAGCTGTACGCGCGACACGACCACTCGTGTAGGCTCTGCAGGCTGCATGCTTGAGAGTCTGTAAGAATGTGCGAGCAGTGGTGTTGTGTGTCACCCATTTTTTTTGTGGGGGGGGGGGGGGGGGCGTTAGCGACGATGATCACATGAACCACGAGTGCCAGGCCCCTACCCTGTCAAGCCCGTCTTCGCAGCCGCACCTGCTATCTTGGAGCGCCCTTCATGGCGACGGAACGGCATCAGGTACACATTATGCAATTACGTTCTGTCTATTCATAGGGTCGCGGTAACTGCCACTTGAGACTACATGGCATCGAGGAAAGGGAAATACGTTTTTGATAAGTTAGTCGCGCTGAACATTGAGTTTAATGTTGTTATTGCCAGCGCTGAGAAATGTTTATTGCTGTCTACTCAAGTTCATGCGACTTTTGGCATGTTGCACCTAGGTGGTCATAATCATTACCATCATCATCGTCATCATCAGTCGGGTTAAATCTACTGATGCACAAAGGCAATGACTGCATCAGTCCACCTCATACACGTATATTTCCTCATCTCTTCTTCCTGACTATCTTACTGCCGCCCTTTGGTACATTTACTTTCTCTTGATATCCACTACGTTATATTAGGGGGTCATCTGTTATATATGATATCTGTATCGCATGTCGTGCCCATTTTCATGTCTCCCTCTTGATTTCACATAGGATATCATTAACTAGTGATCGCTCCCTGATCCATTCTGAGCTCTTCCTGTCTCTTGGCGTTACTCCTATCATTTAAAATTCGAAATGTCACTGCGTGGTCCCCAGTGTACATTTCAGCCTTTTTGTTACCCTCCAACTTTCAGCCCCACTGAAGAATGCTGGCAATATGCAACTATAACAGGCGATATGTTCTGAATTCACAGAATTCTCTTTTCCTATATGCATAGAGGGCATGTGTTCGTATGTCCATGGAGGCTTCCGATATACCGTACTCAGAGCGAAAAACAGAAGCTGGTATGCGAGAAATAGTTGTCTGTGCAGGAAATAAATCTCTGTATTTCTGCTGAAGTCACTCAGCTAATAGAAGCTTCAACAGGCTAGAAACGTACGTAAGAGCTTCAGCCGATCAGAATGTGAGAAACATTTGACCACTTGCTGACAGGCGCAGCAGACCTCAGGCCTTCTTACGCCTAGGTCCTTCCGTCGCGGTTCCTCCATATGTGTAGGCAACTTCTTAATAATAATAATAATAATAATAATAATAATAATAATAATAATAATAATAATAATAATAATAATAATAATAATAATAATAATAATAATAATAATAATAATAATAATTGGTTTTTGGGGGAAAGGAAATGACGCATTATCTGTCTCATATATCGTTGGACACCTGAGCTGCGCCGTAAGGGAGGGGATAAAGGAGGGAGTGAAAGAAGAAAGGAAGGAGGTGCCGTAGTGGAGGGCTCCGGAATAATTTCGACCACCTGGGGATCTATAACGTGCACTGACATCGCACAGCACACGGGCGCCTTAGCGTTTTGCCTCCATAAAAACGCAGCCGCCGCGGTCGGGTTCGAACACGGGAACTCCGGATCAGTAGCCGAGCGCCCTAACCACTGAGCCACCGCGGCCGCGAACTTCATCGGGGTCCGTTTCGGTCCTGCTGAGATGTACTGCGCCCCTCTTGAACCCTTGGTGCCGCCTTTCTTGAAGCATCTTCTGTATGTCTTCTGCTCCTTTACGTTATGAAATGGTCTTTGATGAGATTGAACACCAGATATATTCTTTGCTTTTGTAAGTCTTCTTAAGTGCAGACAACGATAGTTTTTTTTTGTTGATAGAACTAGAAATTGGTTCTGATGTGCGAAATACCGTGCTCTTTTTTTGACCGCTCGCACCAGTACACGTGTTCTGGTCCTCGAACGCCACGTGCAGTGGTGAAATCGGGTAAAAGGTCGAAGGTCAAACCTAGTTTCTAGCTGCGACTGCGGTGGACACGTGGAACGGTAGCGAAAGCGTGGAGTGCGGACTGCGAGCACCTTCGAACGAACCTTCGAACTTTCGACCGTTTTCCTTTGCAATAAAGTGAGTTTTATAAATGAGAACTGTCTATTGCTTTCCATATAAACTAACGCTAGAAATTAAACTACATCAGTATCCGCCCGATTCGGCGAGCGATAATGAATGCTTATATAGTAAGTCAGTCGAGAGGCGTTAGGCAGCTGAATTGCATGTTTTATTACGTACGCAGGGATAAACAGTAGGGCGACTTCTTGAAAGAGCGAAGGAGTATGTTGAACCAGCAGGTGTACTTTGTAGAGTAGAGAAGGGTTGTCCTATTTCAAAGCTCCAGAAGGAATTGAAAACTTGACCGGTTTCCACGTTTCAACGCCATCTTCCAGCACACGTACCATCAATTCCTGGGGCCTGGAACAATTCCGCATCCATTAGTGCGTAGCGCACAAATGAATGAGTTAGTTTTCATGCAATTCTTTCATAAGGCAGAAATCTGTGACAACCTGATTATAAACTGCAAAAGAAACGGGATTATTTCTGAAGAATCATCACAAAGCTTGACAGATCTTCGGGGCAGGAAGGGGAGACATAAGTAAATTCGCAAGTAGTCGATATCCAGCCCCTAATTACGCAACTGTATAAAAAGCGACAGCAGCAAATCCACGACAGCCTAGGAGAGCCCTTTGATAGATGAATCATAGTCGACGGCAACGAATTTAATTCCGAATGCGGGTGTACCTTGCCCAGTAAGCTGTATAAGGCGTAGTTAGACACTTTCAGGTTCTAATTTGTCAATGAAACGCATCGACCGAGAAAACCCACGGCGACAATTGCGCTCTCGTGAATTGCTTGTGTGACGTGAATGACTATATACACCTAATTTTGGTGGCTTGTTTTGTCATTCCAGTGATGCGTAAGACCTTACTATAAGTGGATTCCTATGTGGAAAAAATTCGTTTATAAATTTTTAACGGTCTCATGCGAATATCACGTGGTGTAAAGTAATATCATATGCATATCTGCAAACGAGAAAACATAACACCAAAATTAGTTGTCTGTACGCCTTTAATATATTTTGCGTATGACATTGCTCAAGTTGGCTTGAGGTTTAGTGCGCTGGTTTACTAAACTGTCTGTACAGTTAGCTGAAACAAAGTAACCTGCTCGGTGGCAAGCAGACGGCCCTTATAACGAGTGCCAGACGAAAGTCACCTATATTTATATTTAAAAAAAGTATTCTCAGAATTGCGCCTTCAGTTTCCTTAGACGGGCGGGAATGTGCATGCGGCCATAATGAATATGCTTTTCGCTGGAAAAGCAACGTGCGCGGTATAGGGACCCTCAGATCCGGTTTCTTAAAGAAAATGGGCGATGAGTCGATCAAATTATACTTGTAGCGCTCCTTTATATCGCCACAGCAAATACCGATTGTCATCCAACTATTAAAGCAATTTTGTTCGGCACGAGTTCGTCAGCAAGCAACACAGCAAAATTAGAAATCGTGCGCGGGGCAAAAATGAAAAAAAAAAGAAATGCCCTGTTGAATTCCGTTTACTTAGACCAATACCGATAACGCTATCGATATTCCATAATTAATATCGAGAAGCACTAGCTAATTGCAACAAATGAACTAATGTCATGTTTTTAACAGCGAAACACCATACTTTTATACTGGTTCACTAAAGGGATTTCACGTTTCACCGTCTCTGTAAGGACACCATAGTATTTCAGACCAGAGAAGAAGAACCTCAGTACATGTTGCTGTACAGTTGCGAGTGGAAAAGATTAGCACTAGTGACGTGCCACAGTAGCGGCAAAAAGCAAGGCTCGGCGCCGCGGTTACGAACACGCCGATAACAACTGCGCCAGGTGTGTTCGTAAAGCACGGCGCCGCGCCAGCCGCGCAGTGAGATTTTCACCGCTCAGATGACGTCATTGTGCTAACATTTTTTACACGCGACTGTACAGTGTGTTGAAAACGCCTAAAATGCGACATGTTTACTAACCATCTCGAATCGCAGCTATTTAACCAAGCCAAAATACCAGGCTATTTATTCTGTCGATGAAAATGACCCTAAAACTACGCAAATGTTTTACAACAAACACCGCAAAACGTGCACCTCACCGCAGCGCCCATGTTCTATGCTAGTCCTAAGAACCTGACATGACTGGCTCCAATGAGTGCATAACTTTATTTTCCGCCGAAGTACTTTATTCCAGAGCTCCCGGCATGGACGTCATGGCCATCCCTGCGCTTTCAGCCGCTATAGCGTTTGCAGGCGGGCATAAAAGAACCCCCGTCCTGAGAGGAGTAAAAGTTTTACTCCTAAGTGAACACCAAAAATACTCCGTACGTGAGAGCATAGCAAATACTCCTGTATTGAGGAGTAAGTCAAACACCTTTTCGGGAGTGCGCTAGGCGATGAGCCATTAACTCCTTTCTGGGGTTTTTTTTTGTTTGCAGTATACTACCCCCCAGGTGTCCTTCGGGCAGTTTTACTTCGTGACCAGCTCCTGTATTACTAATAACCCTGCGTATTAAATGTACCACACATTGAAATGCATATGATGATGATGATGATACCCAGCTTTTAACCCTTACCTTCCTGCAACTTGCCTTATCTGCATTGAGACAGGCCAGGAAAACGTCGGAAACCGCGGAAGTTACCGGAAAACCTGATGAAAGAAATACATTGAATGATTAGAACAGTAGCATGACTCAAACAAGAATGATGATTAAGCAATCAGGGCAAATGGAAGCTGAGACTGCTTGCGTGCATACGTGTTCTCTGGGCAGTCCTTGTACCAGTGGCCGGGTGCGCCGCAGTGGAAGCAATGGCCTTGATTCCCCATGCCTGGATCACGTCGCAGACGGCTTGTAGACACCTGGGAAAAAAATTGACGATGTTTAACTCTTCTAAACCTATAGTTATACAGAGCAAAAGCTGCGTTCCGTTGCTTCCCAAGCCTATAGCTTCTCTTTTCCTTGCTTCAGCGGCTCGTCCAGCTCACGTCCACTGCAGTACACCTCGGCAAACTAGGAATGGATGATCGGGCTCGGTACGGCGCGCGCCTCATCGATGGCGAAACTGAAGGAGAAACCGATGGTCGAAATTATTCCGGAGCCCTCCACTACGGCACCTCATTCTTCCCTTTTTCTTTCACTCCCTCCTTTATCCCTTCCCTTACGGCGCGGTTCAGGTGTCCAATGATATATGAGACAGATACTGCGCCATTTCCTTCTCCCCTGTACCAGTTATTATTATTATTAAACCGACGAAGTAGCAACTGTTGCACCCTCTCCTGGTCATGTGGTATCACACGCCAAAGCCTGGTAGCGCGCGCATATGCGCCTCTGCTTGGCGAGTCACGTGGTTTGCTCGCGCTCCGGGGGGCCCAAAGGTCAAACGCGCATCAGGATTGACCTTGGGAGACATGTAGTAATAGAGCGTTCTCTACGCGGCGGAGGCGCGGATCACTCACCTTAACCGTTATTATGCGGTCCATGAACGTGGCGTAATTCAGACCGGAAATGGCGGCGGCTCCTTCGGCGACGGTGCTCATGTGCACGAAGGCGTGGTTCTTTATGATGTCACACTCCTCAACTTTGCCGTACTTGGAGAACAGGGTCACCAGCGAGGCCTTGTCGCAGCCCTGAGGCAGATTTCCGACGAACAGCTTCCGCTGGAGCAGAGAAGGGGAAAAAATGAAAAATTGGAAAATTGAAAAACTGAATAATAATAATAATAATAATAATAATAATAATAATAATAATAATAATAATAATAATAATAATAATAATAATAATAATAATAATAATAATAACCAATCTATTTTTCGGTGCCCAGGAACAACCCAAAGGTCTTGGTGCTGGTACACCATTCACAAGCACAAAATGTAAATTTACTTCACCAGAAAGGAAGATACTCAGGGGAGGTAATGCAGCAGTCAAGGCGATAGAAAAAAAAAGACATAAACTAGGCGTGACAGCAAGCATGAAGCAAAAAACCGAAAACAAGAAAACAGCGAGAGCAGCGGTAAATGAAAACAGCTAGAACAGGCAACAGACATATAAACAACTAATGAAACAATAAACAAAGAGAATGAACACAAGAACGACGGATAACAGCCAAGTACAGCTTATAGCAAAATACAATCAAGAATAAAGCCAATACTGATATGAACGAATAAGAAACCTCTGAAATACAAGCTAGAAATACAATCATACACAATAAGAAATGTAATTAGTGAACGCGTTACAGACAATCAGGCGTGAGCACACAGTATTAAAGAAATAATATTAATGAAAACAAGTAGACGTGATGAACAATTAAGGAGAAGAAACAACAACATAATACCGGTGCAAATGCATAAGTGTAGTAAAGACAAATTATTCCGGAGCCCTCCACTATGGCACCTCTTTCTTCCTTTATTCTCTTAGTCTCTCATTTATCCCTTCCCTTAAGACGCAGTTCAGGTGTCCACCGATATGTGAGACAGATACTGCGCCATTTCCTTTCTCCAAAAACCAATTATTATTATTATTATTATTATTATTATTATTATTATTATCGTTATAACATACATGAAAGTAACCAATAGTTACCCAAACCAAGGAGCATATGGGATTTTTTTTAATTTGCAGTGTCGATCGAAGGGAGATTATTAGCGTAATTATTTTAGCGCTTAAAGGTGATTGATTTGAAAGCAGAAGAAAAAAACAACATTCCGCCGGTGATGTCGGATTTTACCAGCGGCATATGGTTGTTTTTTCTTCTGCTTTCTAATCAACCACCTTTTTAAGCGATAAAGTAATTGCGGTATTAATTTAACATTGACCAACGCTACGAATTAAAAAAAATCCCCTATGATCTTTAGTTTCGGCGACTGTTGGCTTCCTTCCTGTTCCTCTGGAACTGAAAGAGGAGACGAGATGCTGGACTTTGCGATAGTAGAACATGAATGCCGAAGTAAAATAATGATAGGTTTTGGGGGAAAGGAAGTGGCGCAGTAGCTGTCTCATATATCGTTGGACACCTGAACCGCGCCGTAAGGGAAGGGATAAAGGAGGGAGTGAAAGAAAGGAAGAGAGGTGTCGTAGTGGAGGGCTCCGGAATAATTTCGACCACCTGGGGATCTTTAACGTGCACTGACATCGCACAGCACACGGGCGCCTTAGCGTTTTCCTCCATAAAAACGCAGCCGCCGCGGTCGGGTTCGAACCCGGGAACTCCGGATCAGTAGCCGAGCGCCCTAACCACTGAGCCACCGCGGCGGGTAGAATGCCGAAGCTGTCACCACAGTCGAGGACGCTATTGGTCTACTTGTCATTCCATGACAAGGAGACCAATGCATTGACCACTGAAGCGGCCGCCATCATCAACCATCGACTTTTAAAGTCCGCTATCGGAGAAGCGCTGTCATCATTGTAAACGACTGTCCAGCTTTTTAAATTATATAATATATTCTTTGTGCAGTTTTCCCCCACCCCTCATGTAATATCCCGCAAAAGATATTTGATGAATAATAAATAGTAAATAATAATTATGGTTTAATGGTGTCTAACGTCTCAAAGCGACCCAGGCTATGAGAGACGCCGTAGTGAAGGGCTCCGGAAATTTCGACCACCTAGTGTTCTTTAGCGTGCACTGACATCGCACAATATACGGGCCTCTACAATTTTGCCTCCATCAAAATTCGACCGCCGCGGCCGGGATCGAACCCGCGTCTTCCGGTTCAGCAGCCGAGCGCCATTTTAACACTGAGTCATCGCGGCGGCAAGAAAGAAGACTGCGAAACCGAGACAGCTAAATGGAGGCAAAAAAAAAAGAGGAGGGAGGCAAGGGTGAAAGGAATACTTGAGTGAGTACAGAGTCGGGAGGAGGGGGAGAAAACATTTATTACTGCACTGTACTGAATTGGGAATGGGAGGTGGGGGTGGTTGTTGCGCTGGGTGGCAGTCCCTATTCCGGGACGCCATTGGCCGCCGCCCTTGCCTGTGCTCTCTGGACCAGGGCCCGCTGGGCCTCCAGGTCCGAGCTGGACAGGGCCGCCTCCCAGCCCTGCCTATGTGCTATATGTGTATTGTACTGGCAGGCCCACACCATGTGGTATAGTTCAGTGTAGAAAATATGTAGTGAAGTGTAGAAAATATTCTACATGTCCTCGTAGACTGTTTGAAGTTATTCAACTTTAAAAAACGCAGAACAACGTTAGTTAAACGATACGTATTACTCTAAAAGGCCACAAAATGAAAACAGCCGGGGTAGGATCTTATTGCTGTCTGGCCGGTTATATTTACGTTAGTTTTTGTTAGAGCGCTTTTGCCGACGTGAAACCGTCATCGCTGTTCATGGTTACCAGCATCGCGACTACATAAAAACGGGCGTACGCAGTGATTTAAAAAATCTCGGAAAAAATTCCTACCGCGTTTCCGGTAGAACCGTTGCTGAATACAACGCTTTTGACACCAAGCTTTCCGTTGAATCGAAAAAAAAGTGAGTCCTTTAAATTCAGTCCTTTAAACCCCTTTGAAACACCGACGCTGGGGATAAGGTATTTACCAGTGGTTATAACGCGTCGAGCTATAGGAACAACGGCCTTTTTTTTCTTTTTTTCCCGGCGGCATTGCCTGCCACAATTACTGCTGTGATACGATGCCCAAAGTGCCAGAAGTGCTATCACACACTCTAAACATGAAAGGAGTAAAAAGGGAATATGCTGCCCTCTAGCGCACTCCCGTTTATAAAAGAGTGCCACCATATAACATACGGTGGTCCATATAGTCCCAGCTAGAGTCACTAAATAAAGACTTTATTTAGTGACTCTAGTCCCAGCATATACGTACGGTATGCATATAGGCGTATTCATGTTTAGAGTGCACCGAAACAAGAGAGAGAGAGAAAAACGTCTTTGCTGAGGCAACCTTAGGTGCTCGGGAGTCCTCTCCGGGAGTATTCCGGGAGTCCTCTGGACGCTGCTGCAGCTCAGTCTTCTCTTGCTGGTGCCGCAGGTCAGAGCCAGGCAGCGCGTCCTCCCACTGCTTAGACTTGGGGTTGTTTATTCGAATGATATTTCTTGTTCTTTTGGCTGGCCCACACCAAGTGATAAAGGTCTGCCTTCTCTCCGCAGTACATGCATTCTGGTTTGTTGATTCCGGATACAGCCTGTTGAGCTGTCGCACACTGAATCCGCCTGTAAGGACCTGAGTGCATTTTCTTCCTCTTCGGAAGCACAAACATTTTCATGCCGCTCGTCGAGTTGAGTTGAGTTGATGTGTTGAATGCTACAGGTGGGGTTAGCCTTGCTTTATCTGCCGGCAATTGCTCCACCGCAGTGTCCCTTCTATATTAACAATGCCGCATCTACCCCGGTATGCGCACAGTCTCTTATAATAGCACACATTCTCTCCCGCAGGCACCATCTATGCACAGAATCAATCCACGCAGTCCACATCACAGTCCACTCCAGAAGTCACCATCTATGCACATATTCAGTCACAGTAGAACATAGGCCATTGTAGTGCCACAATACATACACACATTCACTCACAATATAAAGTAAACCACTCCGGAAGACACCATCTACGCACACATTCAATCACAGTAGGCCATAGTCCGTTCCTGCTGTCACCATTTAGAAACAAGATCCGTGTCCTGCAGAAATGTTTAAAGAAGGCGTGCAGCCTCCCTTCTTCATGTCTGGTTTCCACTAGGGTAGACAATATCCTGCACTGTGCTGTGACGGGTTCCTGTCTTCTTGAAGGAAGCGAACATCACATGCCTTTCCGCGTTGTACTCTGGGCAGTACATAATATAATGTTCGATATTCCCGCACACACCACATAAAGAGCAGAGCGGAGACGATGCTAGTCGACGTCGAAGACAGACCGCCGCATATCGGTGTGTTCACACTGGCCGAACCGATTTCTCTGAAGATACGTCAAAGCGCGCGCAGAAACGCTAACCAGAGGCGAACTACTGTCACATATTTGGCTGGCTTTAAGATTACATAATCAGTATAGTATGTCCTGACTCATATAATTACAATAATGATGGGAACAATCACCAATAAAATTAGGTAACTAAAGATATGAATTAACGTTGCATTTGTAATCTACGGGGCCACACGCGTAGGTGTAGTCATGAAATGTAATTTGTTCGTGGATACATTGCGTGAATGGCGGTCATCAGCATGGACATGCGTATACATATATATATATATATATATATATATATATATATATATATATATATATATATATATATATATATATATATATATTATATATATATATATATATATATATATATATGTGTGTGTGTGTGTGTGTGTGTGTGTGTGTGTGTGTGTGTGTGTGTGTGTGTGTGTGTGTGTGTATAACTTGAACAAGCGTGAGCGCAAATATGCGCAAAGCATCATTACTGCATAAACTGATCAAGATTGCTCGGAGAAAGCTTAATAACTTGAGATGCAAAGGATGACATCTGTTGACCACATACGAATACGATACGAATACACTCACCATTGCGTTTTTTTCAGCAGCGCCTGAAAAAAAGGAAAAAAAACATTACTATCATAAGGACGCGTTGTTAGATTGTGGCTACTATAATGACGAAGCATTGAGTCTTGTTAGATGATCAAACCCCAACCCCATTGTAAGGGTGGTTAAACATAGGCGTCTCTTAGTTCTGGGGTTTTAATAGGGGGGAGGGGGGGGTGGATAAATACGTTTTCTTCGTTTAACAGCGGCTGACATCGTTCAAAGCCTTCCGGACCCCACACCGTGATCGCGCGCGCTACGGAGCGCATGCCGACCACGGCGGGACTTGCTCTGACGTATACAGTGAACTAGAATGCTGACGGAAGCGCACGGCAGCGGCGCGGCTGAAGCAAAACGCCTCGCTTCGCCGAAGGGGGCGCTGCCGCTCCTCTTACTAGCACCGCGCCCCTGCCGCCATGCTGGCCGGGCAGTAGGAAAGGCTCCCCAAGTGTTGAGCCCATGCGTTTTCGCGCTTTACTGCTGTGGTTCTACGTCCAAGTTCTGCATCTGTTGACCAGCTTCATTTACTTCTGTCGCACCTGAGTGCGTGGGAAAACCAGACTAATGGAATGAAAGGCTTTTATAAGCAACTGGACAGCTACAGGACTGCGTGTGACACTGTCTAGCGTGTTGTCACTGTTGAAGTAGCTGATAGAACGTGTAGGCTTCAGTTACCTGATGACAAGTAGAATGAGCCAGGATCCAGCCGGGCATCTTATCAGAATTGTGCGCCAGTCTTCGTTCTGGCTGCAATACCCATATCCAGCGCCTGAGCAGACGTTCGTAGTTATACTGGAATATGCCTTGCATTTAACAACCTTTCCGACTCAGTTTCTACGGAAACCTCGAGCTTGGCATCCTCATTGCCATTTTGTACGGAGATGCTGGCCCGCAAAGCTGTCCCAGTGGCACGCAGGAGCTTGATAATATTCTAGATGCAGGCAACATATAGATGCAGCAGAGGCAGTGCTTAATTCTCAAAATACCGTCATACCATTCCACTTGCACTTTAGCATCAAGTGGCAGGCGGCTAATATTCTATTGTGGAAGCTTGGGCGTGTTGGTGGTGGATCATTCGTAAAACAGCGCAAACAATTCGAGGGCGCAGGAAAAATACGCACGACAGTACACACAAGCGCTCATGTGTACGTCTCGTCTATGCGCCCTCGTATTGTTAGCGCTGTTTGATATTGTTAGCTGCACGGTTATGTAGAGAAAAAAAAAGACACCTTGAAGACAGGCAGTGAAATCTGCCTGAATTTCCTTCTAATGATCAAAGAAGCGGCAGCGAACTCAATCCAGCCGAGTTCACTCGCATGAACGGCAAGGTTGACCTTTCTGTATCCCTCTGCAGGGCTCCCTCTACAAATTGTAGCTGACCTGGAAAATACTTACACGACATGCTTTAGCCTCCTATACAGCTACATGCAGACAGTATTCTTGATATTGTACAGGTGGTTAAGGCAAAAACAGAGCTTAGATCTGGCTGTCCTGGCCACTGTGAAAATGTGGCAGCTGAGCTCACTCCTGTAGTGCCTATCACTGCTTTTTACATGACAAAACCACCTTACATTTTCAAACAACCGGATAGGAAAAGATTCTGAGTACCAGAAAATTGGTGCGCTTAAACCTGCAAAGCGCCTGTATGGGTGAAATTCCATTTAACATAATTTAGGTTACTCAAAGATTGCATGTGCCTGCCAGGAAGCCAATGTTTGCTATAATTTTTCTTCTGCAAATATTTGCACTTAAGCTGCAAGCCTTGCCTAAAATTGGGGTGAAACTATTTTTAATCGTGGGTAAAATTTTGTGAATGAAATGCGTTTCTGAGTCCGCTGAACCGCTTCAGGAAAAGTGGGAAAAGTTATTTCCGTACAAGCAGATCATAGAATGCCCGCAGAGATAAAATACTGAGTTTAGAAAAATCAGCTCAGTAAGAGATGCATCTAAAAACATTACATTCACCAGCACAACTATGAGAATTTTGCATTTCCCTTTGTCGGTAGCAGACGACATAGGACGACGCGATTTTTCATCATCGCCAAAATGCTCGAAGAGGCTCGGTGGGGGAAAAAAAAGGTGCCTAGGAGGTTACGTTGAAGTTAGCTGAAGCCAATGGCATGCAGGTTTCTTAACTAGGGGCGTATTATGCACTCAACCGTTACGACGATGAGGAGAAACATGCACAAACTCCTGAAGCAGCAGCGACGGCGCCGCTAGAAAAAGTTTCAGTGGCGCCATCTGGTGGCTTCTACGCCAAAGAGCACGCCCGCGTCCTCCCGTTCGTGCCACTAGGAAAGTATTCTAGTTCACTATACTCTGACGGAAACGAAGGAACGACACTGTGACTGACAAAAAGAAGGCATTTATTGCGACAGCAACAATAACACCAGCTATCAACAAAATACGCTAAGAAATCGGGGTCATCCGACGCACTATAGTAGGATACAACTTAAAAAAAAAAACAGCAGTTGTTAACACTGGGCCACGGTCTGCGGCGTACTGCATTACTCCGCTAGCAAGTCACAAAAGTAAACGAAATCATCATTTTAATGTTTGACTTTATTAAACAAGCCAGGTAAGAAAATTCTAGATCTTATAACAGTTTTGCTGTGATTAGCTTGTTGTTTAGGTGACAAGAGAAGTTTGAACAGCGGCCTATGTTTTTGTCGTGGAGGAATTCTGTGCATCGGTCCTAAATGTGGGCGGAGCTTCACTGCAGACTTAAGTTTGTATCCGACTATAGCACGATTACGGGCGAACGTTCGCCAAGTCTAGGGCAAGGAAGAAACTTCGACGCCGAGATGCGGGAGAACGTTCCACCCCACAAGGCCTCGCCCCGCTAGCGGAGAGCGGAGCGCCGCGTCTGAGCATCAGCACATGCCGAATTCCCAAGCAGAAGAGTGCCTCTCCGTGGCGCTCGTGGCGCGGCGACGCCAGGGCTTCCTCTTGTTAATTAAAGTAACTAACAAGAGAGGGTGCATCGCGGGAAAGCAAACCAAAGAGGACGACGCGGGGCAAAGTCCCCACATAGTATGTATCTCACATTATTCCTCGGTGCTCAAATCCATGCCATGGGTTTCTTTCATTCAGAGGCACATTTCAAGGCCTATCCCTCCATTCATATGAGAGAAGCTGTTGTGGTAAAAACAGCCCTTGCCCACATTTTTCTCACGAAGAAAAATCAAGGGAGGCACCACGAAACGAGTCTCGTTGCTGGCATCGAGGGAGGCATGCACATCACTGCAGCCTCTGAGATGCACTGCACCCATTTGTGAGAGTGCACGTGCAAAGAAAATGAATGAAAAAAAAATTGGAGGAGATACATAAGCTCCGCCTTAAGGGTATCACGCGATAGCCATAATCGGTTAATGCCCAAATATGTGGAATTGGTCATTCTCAACTTTACACTTCCATGGGAG
The DNA here is from genome assembly GCF_052857255.1 of Amblyomma americanum. Classification (NCBI taxonomy): domain Eukaryota; kingdom Metazoa; phylum Arthropoda; class Arachnida; order Ixodida; family Ixodidae; genus Amblyomma; species Amblyomma americanum. Next base: position 68,635,366 of record NC_135503.1, on the reverse strand, counting down.
CTTTTATACCACTCCTTTGGCACTGGCGCAGCGCTTAAGGGACGCGCCACTGCCCTGCGATGGCAAGGCTGCCACGGGCGGGTCCTGTGCGATCCAAGTTACTCTTCCGAGCAACCTCTCGCGATCAACCATTAATTCAACTGCCACCTCCAACGGTGGTTAGTTTGCTCGGAATGCGATGAGTTGGTTGTGATGATTCCACAAGGTCACGTGACCTAAGTTGCCCACCTTAGCTGCTCCTCCGGGGGTGGCTGTCTGGACCACCTTACGCCACCCTATTTATCGCCCACAACGCTGATAACGCCGACGCCGTATTTTCTGCGAAAAGGGGCCTTTAACGCTATCGTATTAAAACACAGGGACGCCCAATTCCGCTGTGTGTTGCCAATGCTACAGCACTCGAAGCTGCTGATGTCTTTGCCAGGAATGACTGCTGAGCTTGTGATACCTAGTTTGCTCTTCCCGTGCAAAACTTGACACCTGCCAAGGTTGGCAGGTGGAGGCTTCACGCCTCTCTCTTCCAAGCAATGGGCATTCCACGGTCCGGTGATGCCACTGACGACGTCATTTGCAGCCAGCCAATCATGGTTTTTCTAGACAACGCTATGCGGTCACCGCCGGCCCTTCGCTCCTGTGAGGCTTCAATGCCATCGCTTAAAATCCTGCTTAGTGACCCTTGAAGTATAGTGTGAACCCTTCAAAGCGCATTTGAGGCTTCATCTCTGAGCGCGTTTCCTCTGGCTCTTTCTAAATGCTCAGGTTACCCCGACCCTCCCACTAAGTCTACTGCTAACGCGTGCAGTTAATGCAGCTGTCATGTCGGTGCAGTCCTCGATAGCTCACCACTATGCTTACGTTTTTAATTCAACGCGCCTGTGTTGTGGGCGTCTTTCTTTGTCCTTTGTCCCGCTTTGCGTTATAGAGCGACAGAACTTATTTGGCAGCATTTCACATTCTACCCAGCTGGTCTTTCCCAGCCAGATCATTAAAGCTCAGAAATTTAGAAGTCATTTAAAGTGGACTGATTATTTTAGCTAGAATACGAAAAAAATAGAAAACTACAATTAAATAATTGTTTATAATTGCGTCCTTCAACAGTGTACTGTGCTACACAAACTTTACAGCGCGAAAGTATGGGCGCCACCATGAAGGAAGGAACGATTAGGAGAGGTCCTCGGTACCGGTGCTGCATGAAAAAAAGTGTGGCGGTAGTCACGTGTTACTGGGCTATAGCGGCATAGTCTGCTAGGCGGCGTTTTCGCTATAAAGTTTCTCTATACGATCTAGAGGGAAAGCTGACGCCGCCGTCTATGCGAGTTTCTTAGCGTTTCGTCCAACGCGGGAATGCTGGGAAGACGAGGTTTATTATTTGGCTTGGCTAGCGTTTAGCTGAAAACGTGGATTCTGCCTCTGAATTAGCAGCTGCACGCCTGTGTGCCGCGATGTTCTTATCTATGTGCAGAAGAAATTAATTTAATAGTGCACTTTTATATGGTTTACTGTTTATGGGGGTTAACGTCCCAAAGCGACTCAGGCTATGAGGGGCGCCGTAGTGAAGGGCTCTGGACAATTTCGATCGCTTGGGGTTTTTTAACGTGCACTGACATCGCACAGCACATGGGCCTCTAGAATTTCGCCTCCATCAAAATTCGACCTCCGCGGCCGGGTTCGAACCCGCGTCTTTCGAGCCAGCAGCCGAGCGCCATAACAACCGAGCCACCGCGGCGGCATATAGTGCACTTTTCGCTTCTTCAATAAATTTAACACAAGTGTTAGGCTGGTATAGAAACTGCACTTCTTCCAGGTTTGCCGCGAGAGCAGCTGTATTGTTATTGCTGAATCAACGTTTCAAGCCCAACAATGCTCAAGTCAGAATACGAAACCCTATCTTGCCGGCATTCCTGCGCCTCTTCATGGTGGATGAAATGGAGTGCCACCTCCTTTTCTTCGAGGTAATATTGGGAATATTGGAGTGGGCACTTAGGCTCCGCCTTAAGGGTATAGTGGCATAGCCTTAAAGGGTCAATGCCCATATACCTATATGCGGAATAGGTAATTGTTGACTTAACATTCATAGACCCTTGGGAGTCCTCACACCCCTCCTGGCGCAGTGGTGCAGCGGTTAAGCGATGCGTCACTGTCCTGCGATGGCAGGTGCTCCCAGCGGTGGGCCTTCTGTGGCCCACGTTGCTCTTCGCGAGCGATCAATCATTAATTTAACTGCCACCATCTAAGATGGCCTGTTTGCCTACTATCTGGTGGCCTGGTTGTGGTGACACCGCAAGGTCACTGACCTAGGCGGCCCACCTATCTCTTAGGTTGCTCTCTTGGGACCACCTCTTAGAGTCATGCTCGGAATTTTTCGCGCACAACGCCTACGCCGACAGCGGATTTTCTGGACAACGGTGCCTTTAACGCTACCGAGTTAACCGAATCTGCCCAATTCTTTCTGTGCGAGCGGGACATATTTTTCTCATTTCGTTTTTTTTAGTCCCAATACAATCTATATCTTCCGTAGGCGCCTTCATCGTGGTCACGTGATCATGTCGCCATTACGGGCCTTCTGGTTTCGGCGGCTGCCAGTGCGGACGCTGTTCCTCAGTGTGTAATCAACTGGTGGACAACATAAAAGGGTTATGCGAAGGCGTAGAGTGTGTGTTAATGCTATGCAAATACTTTATTCGTCTCCGTTTCAGTACGAGTGAGCCGACGAAGCGCGCCTGCTGTGAATTTTTGTAATTTTTTTCTTGTGCGTATGACCTTACGCAGTCCTGGGCACCTGCTGGCTGCGCTAGCACTGTGAAACCACTTCGCAAGGTGAACGTTGTGTGTGCTTGAGGGCGGCCTTCGATGTCTTGCACAAATTTTCCGCGCCACATTGCCTTCATGCGGCGAAGCCAACCTAACTAAAGTCTATAGCGGCCGTTCTCGCTTGTTTGCTTCGCTCGGTTCGCTGCCAGAGGGGTTGGGGCAGGCAACTGTATCTTAATTTTAATGAGCGATTATTCGATTTATAGTGTACTGATAACAGGATTAGGCGACTTATGATTGGCAGTCGTTAGTTGCAAAGAACCGTCCTCAGCGGTTTCGATCCGAGGCAGATTAGACCCATCAGCTTATAGCGAGCGGTGCGCTGCCAGCAAGCCTGCGGGCAGTACGTCGCTGCTAGAAGCGCCTCTCCGGTGTGAGTGCAATGTGCTTTTGCTTCTAGGCTACAGACACACCTATCTGCCGCTAGGTTTTATATCCAATTATTGATATATCGAACTATTTAGCGATCCCCTACGAATTCGACATATTGTGTTTAGACAGTACCATGTTTCATAACTCTCATTTTTTTTTTCTTTGGCAGTTGTATACTAGTAATACACTATATTCCCGAATAAGCATGCAAGAGCCTTCGCCACAGACTGGAGGTGTCCTAGGTCCAGGAGGCCGGGGGCCTATAGGCCGTTTTCCGCGCCCTGTCCGCCAGCATGAGCTGGTCCTCAGGGCAGTAGCTGGTTAGTCGGGCCTCGCGGGAATCATTTGCTATACCCGCGCGTTTCTTTTTAACACGCATCATCGGCATTGTGCACTAGAGCGCGGCCGCGCGTTCAGACCAGAGAAGAAGAAGATTTTCGCATGCGTTGCAAGCTCTGCGATTCTTTACGCAAGAACGACGCCTCGCTGCCCGAAGAGAACTCCGGCTACCATCCTCAGCGTGACTCATTGCCCTGTTATTTTTTTGTTGACGGCCACCGGGCATGGGTAAAAAGACGAAAGGAGAGAAGCCAGCCGTCGGCGACAAGAAAAGTGGTCGCCGCAAGCATCGCTCGACCAAGACCGATTCGGAGCCGGCTAACCCTAGCGCCGGCAAGAGCGAGAAGGAAGCGGACCCCACCAGCCCCCTATCCTCCACTACCGGTGTCGGGGCTGACGTCCCCAACGCCGGTGAGGAGACGGCAGCTTCGCCGGGGCAGCCCCAACAAACGCAGGCCACGACCACAGCAGCGACCGTCAGCGGGGAGGCTACGGCAAAAGCAAAGTATTCTGATAGTTCAGAGCCAGAACCACAAGGAGGCCAGCCCACGGGTGTCGCTGTGCCCGAGTGTGAACCGCGGATTGCGGAACAGCTAAACGTCGGGGCCACGTCGCCTCCGCTCGCCAGTCCGGGAAGCTCGGATGCACCGCCACCTCGGCCCTCCGGAGGAGGCGGCGGCTCGCCGGTCCCCGTGCAGAGCAGCGGACAGCAGCAGCAGAAGCCGCAAGCGCCCGGTGCCCACAGCGGCGTGGATCACGGGGCGGAGGGAAGAACCGTGGTCAAAACTTCCGCTTTAGACAGTCTCTCCCCGACCACAAGAGTGATTACAGAGGCTGCGACAATCGTGAGTCCGCTGCGCTTACCATGGGCTTGGGCTTTTACCTCCAAGACGCCATTGTAGCACAAAGACTGAAAAGCTGTTGCATGCCGAATGTTTGTTTGTCCGAAACGTAGAAAACGTCCTGCCTTACTAAAACGTTAAGGAGGGCTGTGTGCTGCCTCGCCGGCATCCTCACGGAGCACTATTCAGCTGTTACAGCTCATTATCACTGAAATGTGCATATATAAACTGGGGCGATTCTTCGCTTCGAAATGCTCTTTCCTGGTTCACTTAAACGAATCGCTTGATTTCTGGAACAGCAACGTTGCTGTTTCTCGGCCAATGTATTCACCTTTAGCTTAATTATGGAGCGCCTACGAGGATTCGACGAGCTAGTCTTTACGGTTCTGATCTGGAGTCTTCTTTTAAAAGTGTCCCACGCCCAATTGCTTCGTTTTTTTTTCCAAGGTTTAATGGTTCACTTCGGCGTCTGGCAAGGATCAGCGGTGAAGTTGAGCTTACTGTATAAACTTATTCAGAAGCACTTGAGCCAAATAGGCAAATAACATTTTGTTCATGTTCCCCGGCCGCACGAAGTTTCCATCTGCGCACTACAATGATGGGTTGTACCTCGTCATGCGCGAAGCATGCGTTTACGAATCACCCGCTTGGCGTCGCTTCTTCGAATTCAAATTCTAACCTGATGTGCTTATGTGCTAATCACGACAAAGATAGCGAAGCTGGTCATATTTCCAACCTAGTGTTATGACGCAAGCGAGATGCAGTGACGCTGCTGCGGGCCAGATGCGGTAGCGGGTCATGGTGCGGCCATAGAAATTCATGCAAGCAGGAGTTTTCAGATGAACTTTTCGCGTCCTTTATCAAGTCGTTTCAAGCTGTTCTAGTTTCAAGTCGTTCGATAACATATGAGAAATGAAGAAAAGCTTTGGCTGTCAAGCGATATACCCTGAGGTGTGCCCGTGTCTGAAGATGCAAGGGCAATTCTACTCATGTTCGTACACAGAGCAGCTCAACGCGGAGAAATGTGAAGCACACACTTAAACACTCACTCTCTTTGCCGTTGCTGTCTCTCTCTCACCTCAGCTACTGTTATGTGACTGGTAATGATTATGTTCTTGCTACTGGTATGGAATCGGCGCTCAGCCGTCACCCTAAAACACCCGTCTGGCTTATAAGGAGCAGTGAGGCAAAACTCGGTCTTGTGGCGGTTAATTGCATATCGGAACGCGCTCATGCTTCGCATCCCTTGTCCCGCGGTGGGCGGCATCGATTCTTAACCCGTGCAACCCTCGTTATAATTTAATGACCCTAAGGCAAATTACGTCACGTGTTACACCGGTTTAGCCCCTTAAAGCCCGCTTAACTTTGCAACTACAAAGTCCTGTTTACTTACATAGGCTAGGTAAGTTAACAGGACTTTGTAGTTACGTTAGTTCCTACAGAGGCTTCGCCTGAAAGTCACTGTCACTCACGGCGAAAACTCCCTGCGTTATTCAGCCAATATATGTTTCTTATACCTTGAGTAACTATTGGAGGTACCTCTCCTGAATATTTATACGCTTGCTTGCTGTAAGTGTACCCTAATTCGGTTATTCTACAACACTCCTTCGCTACTGCACAAAGATGCAATTTTAATTTTTGCTCGTGAAGAGAATATATTAACGCACACTTGGCCTTGGCGGATAGTTTCCACGAAAGGAGGCCATGTTAATTTCGCGCATAGCCCGCCGGGGACTGCCAGAACGAAAATACTTCTAGGCTTACCACCCTCACTTAAGGCAAAGGGTGACATCGATAGGTGCTCCAGGTCACCGTTGCTCACAGTATCAAAGCATCCACACAAAGACCAACGCGGCCAAAACGAACATAGTGTCATTGGCCGCCAACAGGTTATCACGATATTAAATCCCAAGGGCGACGTCTCTGCTTGATCATGGCACTGGCGAAACACCCCATAGTGCCCATGCGTTAAAATGCAGTGTCTGATTCGATCAAAACACGGAGGCTAGTTGACTGTCGCGATACCTGTGGGCAGTAAAATACATTGTGTATAGGATAAACTCCGACATGGTTGATAGCCGTTGTGATACCAGGCAGTAAATTAAAAGGTAAAAGAAGCAATATATTTCAGCGCTTGATATATTAAAATTTATAGCATAGCGCGATCCGCGTTCCGCTGTTAGGTACATTTAGCATAGCGCGTACTACTACCCTTACCGCTTACCGCGCCCTCCCTCCCTTCCTCCCTCCCTTACCAAACGCTAATTTTTTTTTTACACATAGCGGGGTGTGCAATTAGTACTTTTCCGAAACCGAATCGAATCAGAATAGGCTATAGCTTTGGTACCGAATCGAATACGAATCGAATATTTCTGCGGTTATTCGCTACTTGTACGAACAGTGCGCAGGAAAGGAACATTCCAGCTTAATAGCGAAGCGCTAGTGGTGGCGGTTTAAGCCTTGGAATTAAAACTGTACACTAGTACCCCTGTCACACGGGCATTTTCGATCCTTATTGAACTCGATCTGCATCGGGATTTTCGAGCACGCTCGAAACATCCGGTGCTACACGGACATTTTCATTGCGCATTGAGAAGTTTCTCTCATGTGTGTTAGGTGGCGCCAACAGCCATAACATGGTGATGTCCGGCAACACAGTGCAGTCGGGGGCAGCGGCAGCCAAATCCGTAGCCAAATCGGTACATCTGCGCATCTGCATCAAGTTTCTTAGGTGTCTTCGACTGGTCGCTTTATATCGCTCTAGAGCGCTCTGAGAGGCGACCGCACATTCGGCTGGTCGAAACCGGCCGCTCTAACTACATTCGGCTGGTTCTTTCTGAGCGCTCGCCTCCAGCTCAGAGCGCTCTGACGCGCTCCGAGAAAAAAGTCGGGGCGGCTCCGAGATGTGTTCACGTGACAGAGCCACTTCCGCCATTTCGCGAAAGCGGTGCGAGGCCTCGGCGTCCCCTGCGTGTAGGCAGAAGCAAGTGTATGGTTTTGAAGCAGCAGTAGCGCCCTTGCTGTGTTGTGTTGTGTTGTGCGGGTGCCGCGCTGTGTGAGGCAAAATGTCCAAGAAACGCCGGATAAGCATACGCTAGGAACGCGGTCTGTGTTGCTGTCGCACGACAACAGTGATTCTAGCAGCAGCTCAGACGAGGACGACAGTGCTATCCACAAGGCGATGTTCGAAAAATGAGCGTCCCGTGGGACGGAAAGTCGGAGTAGCGATCGATACAGGCTAAGCGGCGACCGCGATGCAAACTATGTGCGACCACGTGCGGCTACTGTTGACATCAGCAGCTGTTCCGCGTAGTGGTTCCGGAAGTAACGTCCCCCTTCTGCCTCCTGCGCTTCCGCTCTAAAATCTCGCTGACCATTCGGCTTGACTAGTCTCGCTGTACGCACAGAGCGAGGGTGGCTCCCACTCTGCCAGAACCTAACCGGATCGCGGGAGCGACCAGTCGAAGACACCATAATCTTGGGGCGCACCTCTGCTGCTGTGCGATGGAACCTGAGGGTTCGCATCGCCTCCACGATTTCTGCATAGACTGCGGCGTTTCTCTCCTGGCGCCGCAAATCATCTAGATGGTTTTGCCAGCAGTCGATGAGAGCGGCTGTCTCGCGCTCGCTCTACAGTTTGCGCGCAGACTAGCAGGAGGACGCCATCTTTGTTTACACTGACGGCGAAGTTTGGAGCGTGGTGTAGAGATTATTTTCAAATATGTTTGCATATAAGCAGGCATAGTACCATGAATATGTTCTGTCTTGCATTTTAATCAATTAAAACAACAATAATTGTGGTTTTGTTTTGTTAACTTGTGTTTATTTTTATAGCTTCATGAGAGCGAGAGTGTTCTCGGCTGTGCTTGGAACCTCAAGCACTTTTGAGGAATCGGCATCGAGCCAAGCAGGATCGAGCTCGATTGCGCTTGAAAGTGGCCGTGTTACAACCGTCGATCTGCATTGAGTTCGATGAGCATTGACTCGATGAGGATCGAAAGTGCCCGTGTGACAGGGGTATAACTCTGTGGCAGTAGTGTCATACGCATAGGAAAATCACCTTTTACTACACTTTAATGACCGCGAACAATTTAGAGCCAAATATCAGTTGCTGAGAGAGACGGGAGTTTGCGCTGGGGTCTTTGATACCTGGCAGGAAGGCACGGTTTCCTTAACCTTGCTGAACTCTGTCGCGCCGCCCAATCTTGAATCCATGTGTATGAGTACTATGAACGCAACACGTCGCGGCGTTGAACCATCGTTCCCACACTGAGAGATGGCGCCAGCATGCTTTGCGGTGTCGGGTTTGGCACCAGTGGAAACGGTCTTGTAAACCCTCGTCGGAAGCTAAAATGGCCGACCTATTGGCAGTCAATTCACTGCGAATAATTTTGATCATGCACTATTGATTCGTTCAGCGAATCGAATAAAATGATAGCTCGATTCGCTGTTAGAGAATTTCGAATATTCGCACACCCCTCAATATACTGACGTCGTCTCGCGAGCCCGTAGTGGATATTTAGTGTCACGTCTTTTAACATTTGTAGCTTTAACTTTTTATTCATAACACCGTACTTCAGCGTCTTCACCGACGCTAGTGTTATCGCATGATTGCTCGTTTTATACGAATATTAGCACAGACATACGAATATTAGTAGAAATGTTAGATTCGTTAACGATTGGGTTCTTTCGCAGCTGGAGTCAGCTGTAGTCTATAAATGACGCTGCATAACAACCCCCCCCCCCCTCCCCCCCGCGTCACCACTGCTCGCTATTGCGTAATCTATGTTGTACTGCGAGTAGCATAAGCACGACCTGCAATAACGCTGGGCTCTCCTTTCTCGCAACGGTAACCTCAGTGTACCGCAACTTCCAGGTCTCGAAAAGTTTTGCGGAGCCAGGACTTGTAGGCAGCGACCTTTCAGCTTTTTTCTTTTGTTAACACTAGCAGTTCACAATGTAAACTGAGCTTTAACGACATTTCGACTCTTCAAGTTAAAAAAAAAAACCTTAATTTTGCATTCTTTCTCTGTCTTGGTTTTCTTTTGGCAGTATTTCATGACGTGCGTCCAAGTGAACGTTCTTGCTATCTCTCCATTCCAGCTCAGGTCCCCTGTGACGAAACTATTTACGGCCGAACACGGCGCATGGAGAAAGAAAGTGGTTGTGGCCTTGGTAGCTCTTGTGGTCGCCATTGGTACCATCGCACTCATGGCTCTGGCGGCAGAAGTTCAGTTCGGCAGGAAGCGCAAGGCATACTGCGACTCGGAGGACTGCTTGTCCCACGTCGACATGCTCACTACCAACCTGGACGGGAACATCGACCCGTGCGAAGATTTCTCAGCGTATGTCTGCTCGGCGTGGACGCGATCGGCCGAGTACAGAGAGCACGTGAAAGGGCCCATAGATGCCATGCTGTACGCTCGATTCCTCCGCTTCAGCACAATGCTCGCCGAAGGAGCGAAGAAACTTCCAGTAGGCGACAAAGCGCTTGCCATGTACGAATCCTGCATGAGCTCCGACACCACGGAAGTGACGAACCTGGACAACTTCCGACGTCTTATGAAGGCAATCGGGCTCAGCTGGCCGGAACAGCCCACAGCCAACGTCAGCGCCCTGGGTACTCTGCTTGTGATGGCGTACAAGTGGCAGATGCCATTGTGGATGTCGGTCACAGTACCAGTCACGAGAGACACGGCGAAATGGCGGCTCCAGATCAAACCAGGGCATTACATAACTGTGCTGCGAAACCAGTACGAAAACGTCAGGAGCGGTGGCGGGTACACAGAATACTGGCACGGGTACTACAATGCATTTCGCACCAACTCCACGCAACAATTAGACGAACCTTCGATCGAAGCCGTTGCCGACGACGAAGGTGCTATACTAGAAAACCTTAAAAGCTCTGTCGTGTCACTGAAAAAAATTCCCGCCGTGATCCCATTCGCCTCTATTGGCAACTACTCAGCTCCTCTCTCTTCTGACGCGTGGCTGCAACAGTTGAACCTGCACCTGGAATTAACACCACCAGTTCTTGCGGACCACCAAGTCATCGCGAGCGACATCAGATTTCTCACTACAGTGGGAGCCCTGTTTGCGAACTACAGCAGTCAGAGGCTTCTCAGCCAGTTGTCTTGGTCTTTCGTCCAGCTGTACGCGCCCATATCGAGTCCCAAACTTCACGTGGTGCGCTTTGGCGATCGCTGGAAAGCAGACCTGTACAGGCCCGTCTTTTGCGCCGTCCATGTCGAATCGACATTCAAATTGCTCGCCTTCACACTCGATTATGTGTCACGCCTAACGCGACAAGACGAGCTTGTCGTGAACATGGGTTATAGCAGCCTCATTTCGGAACTGCTTATTATGCTCAACAACAGCCCATGGCTGGATTTGGAGAGCCGGAAGCTGGCAACAAGCAAGGTGCAATCCGTACAGGCCATTATCTGGCCTTCACCTCACTGGTTCGACAATGATGACCTCGAGGAGCTGTACAGTGACTATCCATCCAAGGAAGAAACGTTTGGAGACTACTGGATAAATGCCCGCTTCGCAATGGCGAAACACAACAGGACGGACGAGTTCCATGCCATACAGGGACTGCCAATGAACGTTCCACCAGCTGACTTTGAGTACGACTACGTTCTTAACAACATTGAGGTACCCATCGCCATAGTAAACAAGCCTTTGTACTACAAGAGAGGAACGTGGGCCATGTTCTACGGTGGGCTTGGATTCCAGATGGCTTTAGAAATACTCAATGCACTGGACAAGGAGGGACTTCACTGGAACAGCGACGGAGAGCCCGTCACATCCATAGTGTCCGAGGGCTCGATGAAAACCTTCGAATCTAAGGACAGTTGCCTGAAAGGCGAGGGCATTGAGAGCATATTTCCGGAAATTCCAGCCTTGGAGGTCGCCCACTCTGCCATGATGCGTGCCATTAAATCCGACAAGAGAGCTCTTACAGTCGAAGGCTTGTCAGAAGAAAGAGTATTCTTCATGACTATATGCTATATGATGTGCTCATCAACGACAGCCTATGATTTGTACCACACTTGTGACAAGGTTGTCCGTAACTCACTGGCTTTCCGAAAGGCCTTTGGATGCAGCAATGGTACAAAAATGAACCCGACGAAAAAATGCGCTTTCTTTACTTGATGTATCCTGCGGACGAAGGCGTTGCATGGGCCGTACTAGCATCGTGGGCATTGTGCAGTGCGTAGGAAACGAGAACCCATTCTCATTGCAGTTACTGTCTTTATTTAATGACTGTCATAACGCTGCGCGGTTTGCTTACCCTTAAATCGCTGTAACAATTATCACGTATCTTCGCTATTTGTTTTTGTTTGTGATAGTTTGCGACTTTGATGACTCTGGGTTTGCACATACCTGGAGTCGTGAGTGACGTTGGTGGTAGGCCGCGTACCGCTTGTCCGACATTTTTTCAAGCGGTCGTTTAGCTGCAGTTGGTGGAATTTTTCCTGCGGTCCAGATAGTGATGTCAGTGACGCCCTGGTTATTTATCTTTGCTGTGGTTATGACGAGTGAGATTTCTGCGAAAGTATGCCTTTAATGAACCCCGAGTGACTGACTGCATCACTTCTGTTCTTGTGTGCTCTTTCTGTAAACTACCCAAACTCTTGGTAATGAAAGATTCGCTGCACTATAGCGGCCTCTGAACCTTCAGTTCTCGCAGCTGCCAGAACTTTAATTCACTTTTATCTGTGGGTATATAATAGGGTATATGGGGAAGCTCCCGAGAGCAGTAGTCGTCTTTGGCAGCGTCAGGCTATTTGCTAACTGCAGTGCAGCCAACGATTATTCTTGGTGAGGCTTTCTCCCGTTAACAAGGAAACTATTCTGTTGCATAAGTGACGAGCGCCTAAAAGCCATGGTGTGTCCTCTACTGATGTATTATAGTATAACTGTATCGACAGTGTGTTTTTACTTATAGGTTTGCAAGACTTCTAGAGGAGGTCTCCGCACAATGTGTAATACTGTAGGCAGAGTAATGGAGCGTATCGTCTGTTACCTAACGTAAAATAGGCTAGGCAAATGCATTATGTTGCACTCAAAAAGGTGTTTTTGAACAGCTGTTTTTCCTTTTAACATTTGCATGCGGTCATTACCCTCTGGTCGTCAGACAGAGAGTTACCTGCCTGGGCCATAAATATTGGAAGAACAGCGCATGCGGCTTAGAAGCGCCGCACCAGGTGTGTTATGTAAGAGCAGTGAGCAGAACACTTAATCTTATATACTCAACTCTTAATTTTGTAGATTCGCAAGCACTCGCTTTGCATGTTTGCCATTTATTATTGATGTTGTTCTATTGCTGATATTGATATCATCACCTGTTTGACTGATAGAGCTTGTAGGCAGGAACGACGCCTCATGTCGGCGAATGCGGTGCCTTGAACTTCACGGAGGAGCAAGGGTTGTACTGCAAGTCTACGCGAGCGGCCGCGCCCTGACAATGACCGTCGGAAACGATGCGTATTGTTTTTGCGCAGAGTTGAAGAGGCGGAAAAGAAAGCGGACAGCAAATAGTCTGCACGCGTAACAGAAGTGACGGCTACGGCTATAGGCAGACGACTTCTTCTCGCGTTCCTCGGCACGGCGCTACTGAACGGCATCCCATCCGCGTAAACAGCATCCTAGGCGAGTCCAACCTCTTCCTGGTTTCGTGTACTTGAGTGAGCCGTACTTGAATGGGAATAAGCGGAGAAATTTCGGCAGAAATTCCAGCGAGAAACGGTACGGCGTCTGTGCAGGAGCCTTGTAACGAAAAGAAAGCAGGGGAGACGCAAATAGAACTAGCAAGCCGCGCGTACTAAGCGAACAAAGGATGTGTACCGAGCGACTCGGTCTCTCAGCAAGTTCGCGCAGGCAAAAATATTGCTGAATCGCAGGCATATGAAACACTTGTGCCGTCAAGGATCGATAATTTCCAATCCTACTTACAAACTTGAATTGTGCCGCCCACGCGACCCAGAGGTTTCATCTTTATCGAGCCTTTGCTCTCCGAGTCGGTAAAAGTATGCAAACTTACCGCCACGTAGAATGCTTTAATTCATGTAATAACGCCTTAACTCATAGTTGTGATCTTTACTAGTTCGCAATTGCGCCATCGACTAGCAGTTATCATTCAATGATTATTCTACACCTTACTTGCTAAAATATTTTTACCTTGTTTCACCACTGGAAGTTGGAGCTAATATAATCGGAAATGCACACCTCTACCACTGAACGAGTTTGCGAACGCGAAAAAAAAAGATACGTTGACGAAGTTTGTTTATTAGTGCACGCCCCGCTTGTAGGTTACTCCTGCGATAGCCATATTTAACTGCAGTATGTTGTTTATAACTCGATAATGCGGAAAACGCTTCGGCGTTCCAGCGCTTCTCTCGTATATGTGTTGTATAAAGAAAATAAAATGGTTGTCTACTAGCATAAGTATCAGACATCTTTTAATGTTTCCTAGGTAAAACATCAGCACCGTTTGGCAGCCGAAGCATGGTCTACATTATTTCATCCGCAGATATGCAAACAAAAAATTTCACACTCGACCTTCGATCTGACCCATACCTACGCATATCTGAGTAATTACTATACGTTCCCTTGCGTTGTAGTGTATGCTGCAAAACTTGGCAGTTGTAAAGTCCAGGTGCAGGCACGTTCAGCACGATGTCCTGCCATGCTCCAACGCGAGGACCCCTTCTCTGCACACTCCCCTGCGTACGTAAAGGGCAGTTTGCACGCCACCAACCAGGTCTAATCCAAGCTAACCAAATCTACGCTAAGCGCGGTGGGTGGTAGCCCTTCGCCAGTCTTGTGCTTTGCAACGGATACGGGCCAACTTGTATTTATCGTCAGTCTCCCTTCAAACTCTCGCTTGCAGCCAGACGCTACGAAAGCCTCAAAGAAAACACATTACGTACTTATCGACTCGCAGAACAGCAGAACAGGACATCGTTTTGCGCACGTACTGATTACAATACAGTTACGTACAAGACGCTCTGTTCCCCACTTGTATGATGAACTTACGGTGAGAGGGGACGGGTGACTGAGGCGCTGCGCGTTGCACCGGCCACGAGGGTTGGCAAAGCTACGATCGACGAAACGCAGAAAGCCGTTGCGGGAATGCGGCCGGGCTTCGCAAGCGATCTTTGTCATCCAACATCCTCTACTCGCCTCCTGTCATCCTTTCCCTCTTCGCGCCAACGCGTTAGGAACGCCCGCGCTCCCAGTCTGTGTACGACGCCACCAGATCGCGCCACAGGTCGCATCGGAAATGTATAGTATATGCTACTGCGCATGCGTGGTAGGGAGGTGGCTGTACGTGCGACATCTGTTGGGGGAAAAAAGAAAAAGGAAGACTACGACCTTGGTACGTGTACTTCCTAAAGGGGCGAAAAAGTAAAAAAAAATGAAAAATGAAAACACTGTATTTTGGCCAGTCCCCCCGCGTCGGTATGAGCCATATTTACTGAGGTAAAGAAGAAGGAGGAGGAGAAGAAGAAGAAGGGAACCGATCTCGGTTTTGGCAAATCCTCTACCAAGATTAGGGTGAGCGCTTTAAAAGAATTGGAGAGGGAAGAGAAAATGGGAGTCAGCCCAGGAGGTTAATTTCGCCTTAGAAGAACCGTACATTTTATAGTATGGCCAACTAAGCTGAGTCCACCGTGGCGTGTGGACCTATAAGTTGTCGCCCCCATGGTCGTCGCAGGGGTTCGTACAGGGTTTTCAAATCTCTACTATTGACGTTTTCTGCTCGTAAAAGACATGGCGTCGGGGTATCGAAGCTGCGCATGTAACTTGGTGCGATAATAATAATAATAATTGGTTTTGGGGGAAAGGAAATGGCACAGTATCTGTCTCATATATCGTTGGACACCTGAACCGCGCCGTAAGGAAAGGGTAAAGGAGGGAGTGAAAGAAGAAAGGAAGAGAGAGGTGCCGTAGTGGAGGGCTCCGGAATAATTTCGACCACCTGGGGATCTTTAACGTGCACTGACATCGCACAGCACACGGGCGCCTTAGCGTTTTTCCTCCATAAAAGCGCAGCCGCCGCGGTCGGGTTCGAACCCGGGAACTCCGGATCAGTAGTCGAGCGCCCTAACCACTGAGCCACCGCGGCGGGGCTTGGTGCGATGGCGTATGCGGTTTTCTGAAAAAGATTTACGAGAGGCGCGTTCCTTTTTCGTGCGTCGCACGGTGTTTTCAGCGCAATAACCGAGTTTTCCAGCGAATTTAGCTGGTGAGGGGGCCTTTCAATGCTTCTCTCATGCGCACTGATTCACAAGCTGCTCTTTAAAGACGTGGCATTTATGTTTTTTTGCTCATCTGAGCGTTATTGCACGGCATCTATGAGTTTTCAGTTTTAAGCACGGAACTATAGTTTATTTCCTGTAGTAGTTTATTATGTCTCCTTGAGAGAGAGACTGAATGCAGACATGTTCATTCCAAACCCAAGAAGCGTGGAAAGAAGGATGCAGAAGTGAAAAAAAAGGAGCTCGTAGTGATAATGAGGAGGTGAATACCGCAGTGGTGCAACTGCAGAATATGCTGAATGCAGGAGCGGCAACTAGCAGCTTTTTCGAGAGGTGAATTACGAGTACAAGTAAATAGAGACACGCACGCACGCAGGCACGCACGCACATGCACGCTCACTCGCATGACCTTGGCAGGTATTCTATTGCATGGATTCCTTACCCGCAGGCCACTTGACATACCTTCGCCATGAGGAGGTTCGTCCACTCGAAGTGCCTTTTACTCGAAAACAAAGATTTGAGACACGTTACTTGGACGACAGGCTAATTGGAGGGACAGGTTAACTAGTTAACTACCGTCCTACAGTGAACGGTATATTTAAGCTGGTTATGATATTGACATGAAAATCTAAAATTCATAGTTACTCAAACATTTCCGCACCTCTATGCTTTATTATCTGGCTCCACTCCGTGATACATGTAATAGTATTTCGCGCTTTGATTATACTCAGTCACGCTGTGATTGATTGTAGTCGTTACTCAGATGTATCTGCTGAGTTCAAGTCAACCGTTCTTGGTACCCAGCATGTCCTCCTTTCGATTTTTATTTTTCGCTTGAAACTGGCGTGAGGGAAGGGTGCGTGTCTCAAACATCACGAGCGGATTGCTGACTGGCTGCCCCAGTAGAGCTTCCAGTGCGCTCCCAGCACGAAACCTTGCTTTCCACCTTTGCTTCACCTAGCTTAACGCACGTTTCTCCGAATCACTGACGTCACCCAACTTCCATCTTTCCTTTTCTTTCCGTCGTTATGGCGGATGTGGCCCCTTTAAAAAGGAAGGGACTCGCAAGGATCAGCTGGCAGGTGTCGTTCCTGCTGACAGCCGGGCCGCAACTAGATTCCGCTCGAGGCAAGGCGTGAGAACGACAGCACGCTGCCGCGCCTATGCACAGGCGCCTCTCTATAGAGAGATAAAACGCTACGGTGAATGGAAAGTTCCACTGTACGTGGCTTCGCCGCTGTGCGACCGCATCCATTACAGCAATGTGAGGAACGCTGGCGTCGTGTTGCCGTGCGCCGCCATCCTGCTTGAACCGTGGAGGCTGCCGCGTCTTCAGGTTTCCGCTGCGTAGAGGTAGCCACATGCGTGCAGTTGTGCACGCTCAGGTCTGTCTTATGGGCGCGGCCTCTTGCACCAACGCACGCTCTTTTCGCTCAAAGTTTCGGCAGATCTAAGAGGTCATGATAATTGCTTGCTGCAGATTTGAGCGCGTGCAATGTGCACCCCCAAAAGCTAGGGCTTCGAAAATATATCACGCAGCAAGTATACAACAGCTGTATCTTACCGGTGCTCACCTATGGGGCAGAAATGGGAGGCGAAAGAAAAGATTTCAGCTTAAGTTAAGGACAAGGCAACAAGCTTTGGAAAGAAAAATGAAAGGTGTAACGTTAAGAGACAGGAAGCGGGCAGAGTGGATGGGGGAACAAATCCGGGTTAATGACATCCTAGTCAAAATCAAGAAAAATAAATGCGCTTAAGCAAGGAATGTAACGCGAAGGCAAGATAACCGCTGGTCCATAACGGTAAACGGTAAAGGCACGGAGACAGTGGCGGCAAAACGCGCGCGGCACGCCGCTTGCCGCGAAAACTGCCCCGGCAGCGGGTTGATATGCCGCGCAGAGAAACGGTCGAGGAGCCATTTTCGGCGGCTTGCCGCGTGCCGCGAACCAATGAGAGACGCCCGGGCTTTCTCCTCAGCGCCACCTCTTGGCTACTGACGAAGTTAACTTCCAGCGGCGGCGGCGAGACCACGACAGAGCGCTCCGAGCCAGCCGCGACAAAGAGCGCTAGAGCTTTCTCCTCGTGTGCATCCACGTTGAAAAATGAATCTCAGCCGAGAGGACATGATGGAACAATTTCTGGAGGCTGTTCGCGTGTTCCCCTTTTTGTACGATAAAACTCACCCGGAGTACAAAGATAAGGACGCCAAAATGAAGCGGTGGGCGATCATCGGCAGAACATTCGATCTGACTGGTGAGTGGTTTTCATTCTTTATCTGAGATTCTGCTGATTGTTCACGTTGGGAGGAATGTGCTTGTTTAAAGTGCTCAAGCGGCATGCCGCGGAGCAAATTATGTAGAATCTCGGTTTCCTATGGGCATGGTGATTTTGCCTGAGCGGTTCGCATGTCGTATCAGGCCGCGCTCCGTACAGCGCCGCTTGAGTACTTAAACAAGTTGCTCATCTTTTTATTTTGCAATCTTTCTTGATGATAAACTGTGACATTTCTGTAGGACCGCAAGCAGAAGAAAAATTTAGAAATGTGAAGGATCGTTGGCTGAAAATTGTGTCGGCGCCGGAGGGGGCCCGCAAAAGTGACGCCGAAGGAGAGGCCGGAAAGGTCCACACGGAGTGGACACTTTTCGACATCGTGGATGGCATGCTGAGGAATACACCACTTTATGCTGAAAGGTAAAAAAAAAACAGCACTTAGTTGCGCAGCCATCTGCGCGAACTCCAGCCTGGCATTCATAACTTCACTGCTGTCACCCGGCCTACCACTCTTTTTTAAGCCACCTTCTTCGTGTTTAATATCTTTTTACCTGCATTGACTGCCCGAGCGTCTGTGTTTTTAAGAATTTATTTTCCCTTCAGCTGCGCTGGTAGCTTCGCTATTTTCACATTACCTTTTTCCCGGAGAGAAATCCGCAGGGATTTCATCAAAACACCTCAAATTTTGTGTTTCAGGTCTTCAACAAATGTGCCCCCAGAAGAGGACATGTACGTTAAGTCTTGTTTCCATAAGTGTAACTTCAATTTATAAAGCTTCAAGTGATTTAACTTGTGACGAAAGCAAGTGCGTCTGTGCTTTTGTGCAGCTGCATTCGCCCATCACCACTGTCACCCAACAGCTCTTCCAGCCCGAGAATGGTGGCCAGGTGTGCACCCCATTCTTTGCTGGCCATAACAATTGCTGCAGTGAAACAGTTTATGTACAGCATTGTCATTTCATTAATCTGTGCAGGTGTGTCTCAAGCCCAGCTGCTATGCTTTTTCAACAAATGTAAGTAAGCTGTACTAATTGTGGTGTCGTTGTCCACCAATAGAAGCAACATCGTATGCTTTTATATAATGCAGGTACAAAGGCAGCCCCTTTTACTTTACTGATAAAGACGACTGGAGGTGGGTGGTGATTTTCAATTTTCCTAGCTTTGGTGCATCACAGGTTCCATATCAATACACTCTTTCCACCAGCCTTTCACTTTTAAGAGTGGGCTCCCACTATTGTGCACTGTTATGCTGCACTCCCATTCCATAGAAATGGATTAGTTTTATGTGCATACAGATCTTGGCTTAGTTGCTGTCACGACTCGCCACTGGTCTGTAATTTCAAGTGAATCACACACTCAACACTGCATTGTAATGTACTAAGAAAATCTTCTCAGTGTCCTATTTAATGACTACCCGCCCAAAAACTGCAACAAGGTGTGAAACCTAGTTTCGGGTACAAGATGGGTGTAATATGTCTTGCTCCTTTTCATAGCATTGCAAGCAGACAACATGCTTTTTTGCATGGAATAAATGACAACATTTTTATTTTTTCTATAGTGTCCCCAGTGCATCAGAAGCTGCGGCATCTGCTGCTGGCCCTTCAGGGTAAGTTGGTGTTCACCTTCTTGTGTCGGAATATGACACCATAACAAACATTTTTTTGAGGCAGGCTCTCAACTTCACAAGCAAGAGCTGCTGCTCCAGATCCAGGGTAAGAAAGCTGAGCGCACTTCCTTTATTGGAAGCAGACATACTTTTCCAGACCATTTCTTGAGTCTAATTATGTGGCCTTTCCTGCAGGTCTGCCAAAAGGCGAGCATCCAATGAACCTTCCTCTCGGTACTGACATGGTTCATATTTCCTGCAGTATTTCAGTGATAATCAGTGATCGCAAGAAAACACTGCGCTGATATATTTATATGCAGGACCAAAAGAAGGCGGTCCGACAGCTACGACGAAGCGGTGGAAGATGTCCTGGGAAGCTGCTCAGATCCGCTGTTGGAACTTAAGAAAAAATGAAATGCTTGAACCGAAAGATGACAGTCAAGAGGCAGCAAACTGGATAGCTGCTAAGTTGGGGATGCTGCCACGAAAAAAAAAAGATGCGAGTTAACATTCAAAATCCACAAGCTGCTGTATGAAGCTGAAATGGAGCAATATGAATAAATGAAATGTAAAGTGCGAGCAATCTGAAAATATTTTTTTTCTATGAAAGCAATCAATCTCAGCTTTCTTTTGACATGACCGAGTTTTTGCATGATGACAAGTAGTGGCCTGTTATGGGAAATTACCTGCCGTCCTGCACGGGTCTCGACACTTTCCTACCATGGTACCTTGCCGTCACTCATGAAGTAGAGTGCCAGCCTATCCCTTACTTTCTATGCAGCCCTGTAACAGACATGCAGGAGATGTTCATCCTTTTCCTTGAGCTTATTCCGCCTGTCTGACTGAGGTCACAGTTTCTATTGGGTGTCCTTTATTCCTCGCCGTTAGCTGTACCCACTGACTGTTGAAAACATGCACTATGCATGTATTTTTGCACTGTTACAATTCTTAACGCAAACTCTAATGAACATCTTATTTCATGTTGTGGTAAATGATCAAGTTAAATCACATGTTTTGAAGGTTGCACTGTTTGTTATGGATGAGCTTCAATTGCTTTGATGTAAATAAAGGAGGAAATGCAAACTACTACTGATTTCATGCTGTCTTGGAAATAATTACCAAGCAGAGTGGTACCCCTGGTCTGTCCATCCAGGGAGGGCACTACTGTCGTTCCACCATGCCCCATTTGTGACATTTCCCTCCCAGGTCTCATGGTCAACAAATCCAGGAGGGTTGTACGTTGTCTTCGAGGACACCAGATCTTTCATTAGAATATTGTGGAGCGCCCCATATGCCCTTACAATGTTCTCAGTGGTTTCTTCTGGCGCTCGAAAGGGTCTCTTCAGTATTCGCCGCCTACTGGCCAGGATACCAAAATTGTTTTCTATGAGCCTCCTCGCACGACTCAGCCGGTAATAAAAATAGGAGAAAAAGAATCGTTGAATCAGATAGAGGAGGGAAAAAATCAACCTTGAAGCCAAGTTTGATGAATGGAGAGTAATTACTTAATTAAATACAGTAAAAATGTAAAACATTGCGTCGAAAAACTGTGTGACGTCACATCCACCGGAAGTCGTCACGGCAAAGTGAAAAAACAATGAACGGAAAAAAGGCCGGATTTAAGAATAACAAAATAATAAGTGATAGCGATTATTTATTTCTTTATTTATTCGCATTTCCTGCAGCGCCGTGAAGGCATAATTGCACGGGGAATGCAAACATTCAATTTTCAAAGATACATCTTACAGCATGCGAAATGGGTTCAACCTCTGGTACAAAAAGTTATGTAAAATGAAAAGAACCGTCAATGTGAAATCACATCAGTCAAGGTAAGGAAATGGAAAAAGCGAAATATGAAGAGTGGGAAAGAGTTTCCAAGTACATAAATCACAGCAGAGGTCCGACAACACTGTACGAAACTTTGCCTCGGACTGGCATTCGATCACAGAGTGAGGCAGCTTGTTCCATTCATTGATGGTATGGGGAAGAAAAGAGCGTTTGTAGGCATCAGTGCGACACGTCATTTCACGTATCTTCCATTCGTGGTCGCACCTCGATATAAAATGTGGTGGAAGCAAATAAGCTTTAGAGCTAATCGCAGTTTTATTGCAGTAAATCTGGTAGAGAAGTTCGAACTTAATTCGCAAACGGCGCTTTTCCAGTGAGACCCGCCGCGGTGGCTCACTGGTTAGGGCGCTCGACTACTGATCCGGAGTTCCCGGGTTCGAACCCGACCGCGGCGGCTGCGTTTTTATGGAGGAAAAACGCTAAGGCGCCCGTGTGCTGTGCGATGTCAGTGCACGTTAAAGATCCCCAGGTGGTCGAAATTATTCCAAAGCCCTCCACTACGGCACCTCTTTCTTCCTTTCTTCTTTCACTCCCTCCTTTACCCTTCCCTTACGGCGCGGTTCAGGTGTCCAACGATATATGAGACAGATACTGCGCCATTTCCTTTCCCCAAAAACCAATTATTATTATTATTATTTATTTCCAGTGAGTCCCAGTTTAACCCCTGCTCGATGCAGCTACTACGGACATTAAAAGAGTACTTGTGACAAATCGCGCTGCACGATTCTGTACACGCTCCAGCATAGCACAATGGGTCCCGATTTGTGGATCTCAGACTGTCACTAGTGATTATTTAGTAATCGATCTTTAATTAATGAGTGATTAAATAACGATAATTCACAAAGGCAGCAAAAGTAGCAGCCAAAGTTGCGCCGAAAGGCTTTCGCCTCACGCAGCCGTTATGAAAATACCAAACTCGACTAAATTTATTTATTTATTTCGAAGATAATGCCAGCCTTATTTGAGGCCTTAGGCAGGAGTGGGAAATAAGATAAAAACAAACATAACACAGCATAAAAAGCACTGCAAAACATTTTTAGCACAGTTTTCGCATAAAAAAGTAAAAAAAAGTGTAGGCACATGAATGCTAATTGTAGACCATCGCTGTGGTAGGGAAAATCACAACAAATAAATAAAACAGGTTATACTTCATCTGTTTCCAATAAAAGGTTTACATACCTATGTTTTTCTTTAGCGCGCTGCAGAATGACTCTGCCGATCGACTTTCCACTGTGTTTGGAGACAGCAAGTTCCAAACTCGGACCGTTCGTGGGAAATATGAATTTTTGAAACCATCGGTTTTACTAGAATATTCCGTTAATTTTTTTTGAGTGATGCGATCGCGTTGGGCGTGTAGTGACTGGTTCAATGTACTTATTCTTTTCTACTCCTAGTTTGTCATGGTACAGTAAATACATGATCTTCAACCTTTCCCGATAGCGTCTGATTCGTAGTGGGTCTAAGCCAGCCTGTTCAACAAGTATGCTTGGTGAAGTGCGCCAGCTATAGGAACTGAATATAAATCTTACCGATTTTCTTTGGATGCTCGCCAACTCATTGATATTTTGCTGGGTCCATGGATCCCATAAAATACAGCAATATTCAAGGATTGGTCTAATGTAGGTTTTATACGCTAGAAGTTTTATTTCTTGGGCTGACTGTCGC
Source organism: Amblyomma americanum (assembly GCF_052857255.1). Taxonomy (NCBI): domain Eukaryota; kingdom Metazoa; phylum Arthropoda; class Arachnida; order Ixodida; family Ixodidae; genus Amblyomma; species Amblyomma americanum. Next base: position 68,612,343 of record NC_135503.1, on the reverse strand, counting down.
AAACATCTCCTCAGATATCCCAGTTTCTGCATGGACTTTTTTGTGCTGTAGGTTACGTGTTCATTCCATCTGAGGTCGGATGTTAGAATTACACCTAAGTATTTGTAACTTAGTACAGACGAGAGAACCTGTCCATTGATGCAGTATTTAAAGGGTAATGGTTGCCGTTTTCTGGTGACTGTCATTGCTACTGTTTTCTTTGTATTTATCTTCATTTGCAATGTCAAACACCATGTTTCGATTGAGGTAAATGAAGAATTTAATACGGCCTGGTCTCTTGGGCTGTTAATTTCATTATAAAGGATGCAGTCGTCTGCAAACAACCTGATTTTCACCAGTATATTCGTTACTATGTCGTTAATAAAGATAAGAAAAAATAACGGGCCGAGAACAGATCCCTGTGGGATGCCGGAACGAACAAGTGCCGGCCTTGAACACATTCCATCAATGAACACGCTGTGTTTCCTTGATGAAAGATATGCCTCTATCCATTGTAGCAGTGAGTCATTTTTTATTATCGGTTTTAATTTTAGAAGCAACTTTTGGTGACACACGCGGTCAAATGCCTTTTCGAAATCTAAGAAAATCATGTCAACTTGGCCTTGCCTATCTAGAACTGCTGCGATGTCGTGAACAGTTTCGACTAGCTGCGTTGTAGTCGATAGCCCTTTACGGAACCCGTGCTGCCTATAATCTATGATGTTATTAATTTCGACAAACGTCATAATGTGCTTGAAGATAATATGCTCGAATGTCTTAGCGCATATGCACAGTATTGAGATGGGCCTGTATGAAGTAATTAATGAGCGGTCTCCTGTTTTGGGTATTGGTGTAATCTTGGCACATTTCCAATCATTAGGTAACTCTGCTCGCGACAAGGATGTGCTAAATAGTAAACACAAGTATTTTGAACACCATTCGGCATACCTTACAAGGAAGGCGTTTGGTATGCCATCAACTCCCGGGGATATTTTAGTATCTAAGTTAAGCAATAATGACAGAATGCCTTCTTCTGATATGCAGACATTATCGATAGGAGGACAATTAGCGGGTAGGTTGAAACTTGGTCTTATACCATCGTCGTTTGTAAACACAGAGCAAAACAACTCATTAAAAGACACTGCTAATGCTTTATCGGTCACTGTTTCATTATTTATGAAAAAATGGGCAAGGGCTCCTTTTTTGAAGAGAAGTGGCGCCAAAACTTTACCGGGGAAGAAAGGAGAAAATTCTTCATAGAAACAGTGTAGAAGTGTTTTTTTGGCTTTACTGATACTGTATTTCAGCTGCAAACGTAATGCGCAAAGCTTGTATGCATTAGTTGCCGAAGGGCACCTGCGATGCTGCTTTCTAATTTTTTCGGCTTTTCTTCCCAGGCGTACAATTTCTTTTGTTTTCCAGGGATTCATATGTTGTGTTCTCTTCAGCCGCACGGGAATGAAGCGCTTGATGCACCTCAGAACAAGTTCTTTGAAAAAGCACTACATGTCGTCCACGCAGCATTCAGTTGATTCAGCAAGAAGGACAAAGTTAGAGAATGAACTATCTAAGGCATCTAATATGTCGACGTCACTAGCACGTGAAAAGATGGGCACCAAACGTTCTTCCTTTTTGTTTTTTGTCACATATTTGAGTTCTAAGGTTAAGCATATCATTTTGTGGTCAGATATGCCCTCAGTAACAAGTATTTTTGGGTCACGCTGAAGTAGGCTACTGCTGACCAGGAAAAGATCTAATATCGAAGAAGTGTCGTTCAGGATGCGGATTGGTTGCTTTACCAGTTGTGTTAAGCCGTGCAAAATTATTAGGACAACAAGTGGTTCAGCTGCTCCAGACAGGGGATCGGGAAATGGGCCGTCCCAGCAAATAGAAGGAATATTGAAGTCGCCGCCAAGTAACATGTCTGAAGAAAGACTTTTGGTAGAACATAGAAATTCGCTTAGTTCATCAAAAAACGTACTATCGCTATTTGGGGGCCTGTAGAATCTGCCTACGATGAAGTTTAATTCTTTTAGATGTACTTTCGCGATAACACATTCAATCGCAGGTATGTCAGGTAGACGTGTTACATTTAGCGCTTCTTGAAATATAATTGCCACACCACCCCCTCGGGAATTCCTGTCTTTTCGAAACATACTGTAACCTGGCGGTGTAATCTCGTCGTCGCGAATGCTAGAGTTTAACCAAGTTTCTGTTACAATTATTATGTGCGGTTTTTACGCTGATACTATGCTTTCCATGTCTTCGGATTTATTTATGATGCTCCGAGCATTAAGGTTGATGCATCGAAGAGGCTTTTTATTACAAGTTTCGGTTCAGCTTTGACGGCTATGCCTGCTTGCTTGTTTGCCAACACGAACCCTTCTATTGCTGTCTTCGTCCCATTCAAACAGCTCATTATTTATCTTGATTTTGTCGTAGAGCAGTACAACAAATACAGCCAAGTGCAGATTATCAAGTACTGTGTTTAAGATTGGCGGTAGAGTCACTGAATAATATAAGTTCATATATGTGAAGCAACGTTGCGTCGTTTTCGCTATATGCATCCTAAATGTAACCGCCTGTGATACCATGATGCAAATCTAAAAGCTCGGGTTTTTATTCCTCACCAGTCTCTGACCATTTCTTACAGTAAATCGTCTTATTCCGCAAGCTAAGCGCAAGCGGAGGCGATGCAGGCCCAATTACATCTTCCTACACATGCAACGCATAGTATATATACGCTGCGAGAAGAAAAAAATTCGGGGGGGGGGGGGGGCACTTAGACGATTTAAGCTCCTAAAAAAATTATTGTCACGTACGCCATACATACAGTTTGTTCAATTGACGACGCAGCTCACGCCGAGACAAATACAAAATTATGATGCAACTTGCCGGGACAAACTCCGAAAGGATCATGCTTCCACATGCTGCGAATTAATTGCCTCCTAGTATAATACATATATAGAACAGAACAAAAAGGCAGACCGGACGAGCAGTATACTTCGCTCCTTAGCACTTGTTGCATGTGCTATAAGCAAAGAATGAAACGCGAACAAGACCGCTGATGTCACAACATAAAAACACGGACATATTAGCTGCTGGAGGGGAAATACAAGCGAGATTGATTAACATTTCTTTGCGCCTTCGAAGTTAAAATACCTTGAGGTAGCACTGAGCGTCCCCAAGGTAAAACCTTCTTATTTTGCTGTCCGTGGCTCAGTTGTCTTGTTCATGTTTCATTTCTTTCCCATAGCACCTTTATGTGCTGCCGCATGTCAACCTTTAACCCTGAGACAAATGGCTTCCAGGAAACAGCGATTAAAAGGCTTTCACGTGACATCCAAAAGTTTATTTCTCTTGGAGGCTTTTTATTTCTCCTGCGCGTCGAAATTCGTTGCGATTTACAACTATTTATCATGCTAATATGGTTCTCTACTTTTTTTTTTGTTGCAGTAGATTCAGAAGACACTGCAGCACTCCACGTTGTATCTATACTGCACGCATGCATTCATGTTTCGTAGTTCTATCTAATATAATTTTCTCAGGATTTCATATGTTTCAATGTTCTCAAAGTTTTATTCCAGGACGTGTGTTAAGCTTACAAAACACGTAGCAGGGGAAAGTGAAGCTCAGGAATGCATGCGGTGCAAACTGTTTGGATGTATGCGGAGGTCGGCGACACAGACGAACTTCGTCTGCTTCGGTGAAAGCTTCGCCTATACTGTAGCATGCGTAGCATTGCCATCTGTTTGAATAGCGTGATTTGAGCGGCAAGCACAATTATCCCTGATATTTCCTGGCGCCTACATCTACTGTCTTCTCATTTAGGGCTCTGCAACCGGGGTGTACTTGCTCAAACAGGCGGAAGGTTAAGTAGCAAAATCAGAAACGCGCCTGTGACAAGCGTTTCTGATATGCGCATATAATCCTTCACAACCAAACTTGCTTCAAAGTGCAGAAAAGCACACGCAGCACAGCCGGAGCTATCATCATCATCATCATCATCATCATCATCATCATCATCATCATTATCAGCCTGACTACACCCAATGCAGGGCAAAGGCCTCTCTCCCATGTCTCTCCAATTAACCCTGTCCTTTGCCAGCTGCATCCATCCTGTGCCTGCAAACTTCATTTCGTCCGCCCATCTGCCGCCCCCTGCTACACTTGCCTTTTCTTGGAATCCACTCGGTTACCCTTGAGGACCAGCGGTTATCTTGCCTTCGCATTACATGCTCTCCCCAAGCCCATTTCCTTCTCTTGATTTCGACTAGTATGTCATTAACCCGCGTTTGCTCCCTCACCCACTCTGTCCGCTTCCGTTCTCTTAATGTTACACCTATCATTTTTCTTTCCATAGTTCGCTGCGTTGTCCTTAACTTAAGCAGAACCCTTTTAGTTAGCCTCCACGTTTGTGCTCCGTGGGTGAGTACCGGTAAGATACAGCTGTTGTACACTTTTCTCTTGAGGGATATTGGTAAACTGCCTCTCATGATCTGAGAGAACCTGCCATATGCGCTCTACCCCATTTTTATCCTTCTAGTTATTTCCCTCTCATGATCCGGATCAGCGGTCACTAGCTGCCCTAAGGTATCCTTTACCACTTTCAGCACCTCGTTGCCAATTATGAACTGGTGCTCCCTTGCTAGACTGCTCAACATTACTTTAGTTTTCAGCATAATTTTTAGACCCACCGTTCGGCTCTGCCCGTCTATCTCATTAATCATAATTTCCAGTTCACCTCCTGAGTGACTCAGGGGAGCAATCTCGTCAGCGAATCGCAGATTATTTAGGTATTTTTCAATAACTCTTATCACCAACTGTTCTCAATTCAGACCTCGGAATACCTTCTGTAAACAGGCGGTGAATAGCATTGGCGAGATTTTGTCTCCTTGCCTGACGCCCATCCTTATTGGAATTTTATTGCTGACTTTATGGAGGACTATGGTAGCTGTTCAGTCGCTATATATATCTTTCAGTGTTTTGACATAAGGACAAGCCAAATCTATGAAACGTTATTTGCCAAACAAGCCCTTGCTATTCACGTCCGGGGACTTGAAAAGAGTTAAATTGCGCTCTTGGCCTGTTCTTGCATGCCCACTTCTCCATCCAAGTGCATAACACTGGTATTAACGGCGCTTTGTAAACACCAGAAACAGAGAAGCAGGAAAAAAAAAACACGAAAAAAGGGACATTCCGCGGCGAGAAGCAGTTCGAAGAAGAGGAGGGGAGGATGGGCCCTGCTTGAAGTGCGGGTGACGACAGCGGCGCCGCTTCTTTCTATGCAAACCGAGAGTTATAGCATATCGTTAGCGTGCTATCACCGGGCTAGCCGGGTTACCGGTTACCGGGCTAGCTAGCGACATCTGCGCATGCGCCGCCACTTACCGGTCCGCTAGCACTTTACGGAATCTAGAGTTGCGGACAGTTAGCGTTCACTCGTAAACATGGCGGCGCCCTGCACGGCCGCTTCGGACTAAATACAGCACCGCCGCCGCGCTCTTAGGCACCATTTCTCTGTATACATGAAGGCATTCGCTTTTAATTTGCAAACTTTCACTCATACGTTGAGGTTTGAGTAAAAACTAGGCCATGTTTTTGAGATGATTTGCAGATTTTTGAGCAGTTAAGCCTAGCTATATGTCGTGTACATAGCCAGATAGCAACGACTACACTGCAGCACTTGTTTTGTGCCCGTTTTAACATTTTTCTATATTTTCATGATTTCTTTTTTTGAAAAAAATAAGACTGGTAATTCCTTTACTGCATTGATCAAGAATTGCAGAAAATAAAAAGTTTCTCAAGCCCGGCGGTAGCGTGCTTTAACTTACTATCACTAGATAGCGCCACTGTGTTTACATATAAACACATATAGAATATGATATAGGATAACTTTAATGAGCTCTAGCGCAAGTGCTTGTGTGTGGTTCTGATGAGTACATCTCCGCAACGGTCAGTTGCCCCTATTCCAGGGCTCCGCTGGATGCTGCCGTCAGCTGAGCTCGCCGTATCAAACCGATCTGGTCATCGCGGCAGTAGCTGGAGAGCATACCCAGGCCTTCCATTGCTCCGTACTTGGGTTTGGTATAATTGGAACGATGTCGCATTTTTGACATGTTATGTGATATAGTGTCGGTTTTTCATGGCACCACGGACACTAGTTTTCGTAAAGTGTGGGGTGGATTTTACTTAGTATGTTTAGGTTTGGATATGACCCCGTTTGTAGTTGTCTCCATGTGACAGCCTCTTCTTTGTTTAATGATTTGTGCGGTGATGGGTACCGCATCCATGGCTGCCTTTGTAGTTGTTTAGTATGGCCGAGTATTCGTGATGTACTGGCAGGGACTCCTCAAGATCAGGACGATTTAGCCCGTACGGCAAACAGGTGTCGTAGTTGCGCTTTTTTACAGCGCTCGCAACGCAACGTGCGCTGCGTATGCAAGATTACTAGGTCTACGTAGTGAAATTGTCTACTGGCCAGGGTAGACAAAGATGTCTAGCTTCACGGGCACATTTGAAAAGCCGCTTAGTTGGCTGTTAGCTGAAGTGTAGGCCGGCGTCCGATAACACGGTAAACGGTAACGTAAACACGGTAACGACATGCTATAACTCTCTAATAGGAGCAGCGTCCGCTTGCGGCACTGTATAATTTTCGAGTATACTGTAGCATTGAGGCTCTACATTTATTTCTACTATACTATTTCTACGGACGCCAGTAGGCTATCATGGAGGATTGGACCAACGTTGGAATGGATGCTAGGGACCCATGGAGTTCTTCCCTTCTTCAATGTCACTACAATGTAGGTGGGGAGTGGCTCTATTTTCTGCTTCCCACTGCGGGCATCACTGCTCAACGGAATGTAGAGGATGTAGAGCAAGCAACACAAATCTGCCAGCAGAGGCTTTACAGCCAGCTAGGGTGCCTCGATGCATACGCCCCCTTCGCAGGGTGCGCGCGTCGAGGGTGAGCGCAATCAGGGCACCCTACTGCCAGCTAAAGGGGCTTTAACTGCCAGCGCGACGGCCGCGACGCCAAGCGACGCCTCCTCAATTCGTTCTCAATAGTTTATAGAGAGTTCCGAAAGGTGGCGCTAGCTGCCTTCATAGAGTGGTTTTGCTTTTTAATGTCGCTAAACTCTTTGCTGGTGTCCCGAAATCTCCTGATCATTTACCGCCGCTGTTTTGTCTCCGGGGTTGCCATTCACACTGTTTTATTAACCGACATTCTTTTATGTTAGGCTGTCCCTGCTGAATGAGATGTAACTCGAGAGCCAGCTTGCATTCGAGTATCGATGAGCCACGTATCAGTGTTCACGAAGCCAAGTAAACATAAATTATTCGCGTACCTGAAATAATGCAATGCAAGTAAATTTTCAGTAATGAAGCAAGGCTGTAAGAGAAGTCTTTTGCCAGTGTATAAATTATATGAAGAGACTGCTGGGACTTAGCAAGCATTTGCTGCAGAAATGCGCTGCAGTAATGTAAGTGATTGCTGGCGGCGAGTTTTGAAAAGAAAAAACGGGCACTCCTTTGACTGGCCCTTTTGCGTTGTAGTGAGGCTGCAGCGCTGCGGTGCGGTGCGGGCGTGGGAGCTTCAAGATATGTGACAGAAATTGAATATTGCGCCTTAGAAAGCATTACGAAAGAACTGTACAGCTAGGTTGATGTAACGCTTAACGGACGCCTAACACTTGTGCTCCTGTGGCCTAATGGATAAGGCGTTGGTCTCCGGAACCAAAGATTGTGGGTTCAAGTCCCACCAGGGGCGTAGTGTCGGCAAGCTTTTTTTTTATTCCCCAATCCCAATTGGTCGTTTGTGATTTTGTGCACACGACTGACTGCCTTCATGTTTCTTTATTTTTTCTTTCGCCGCTCGTGTCTCAGCGCGAGCTCACGGCCCTTTCGTTTCACTTCGTATCCGGAAACTGCCCGGCGGCAGTATTCTTACCACATATTCCACGCTGTTCGTGGGATTATAAATTCCAACGTCTTATGTGCTCTTCTACATAGAATACCATACTTACTACTGTAGGATTGTTAGCAAGCCATATAATACACTGTACCACATAACTGACAATAACCATATTTAACCCTTATTTGCACGACGTTTGCCTGATTTGGCGGCGACCTCTTGATATGCCAACCGTTCGTAGAACGCAAAAGTTCTTGTCTCTGGCTCAGCGTTTAGCGGTCCCAAAACCTATAGAGGTTGCAGCGTTTCGTTCATGGCGTGGGACGCAACATGCATCGAAAACTACATTCTAAACCCACTAGCTTTCCTATAGCTGGAACATGTTTCTCAGCGTTCCGTTAACACTCGCGCAGCCGGTGGCGTCGGTGGTATAGTGGCTAGCATAGCTGCCTTCCAAGCAGTTGACCCGGGTTCGATTCCCGGCCGACGCATGTTTTTTTTATTTGTGAAATATTTTTGTGTGTCTAACGTTTCGACGTAGAACTCTTTTTTTAAAGATGAGGATAGCGTAATGCGGGACGCTATTGGTTATGGCGAGCACATTTATCGGGCGGGTGAGTGGTTACGCCCTGCGCTCCTCAGCATTACGTGGGGGTGGTAAACATTTATTATGTACAAGGAGGTGTTTGGGCGCAGACCCTATGGCCCAGGTCCTCACAAATCTAGGTGCAGCTCCTATTCCGGAGCCCCAATGGCGTCTAGCGCCGCTCGCGCCCTGGCGACCAAGGTCCGTTGGGACTGCACGTCATGGCAGCTGAACAAGCGCCGCCTCCCAGGCCTTCCTAGAAGTGTGGGAGATGAAGGATTGGGAAGGATACGGCGATTGGAAGGGCAGGCTCAGACCATATAGAAAACGTCCGAGAACGTCGCTCCGCACAACCTGCAGCCACCATCAAATTCTGAACTTAAGTTTTTCAGTACTGCCGGGCGCAGCATTGTATTTCTAAAAATTTTGAGAAGAAGCCGTTCGTCTGCTCTCCGGATACCCTTACAGGGTTCCGGAAGGCGACGATGACTGTCCTTATAATATGTAGTGATGTCTTTGAATGTAGAGATTGGAGTATGCTTCCTGAGCAAGTGTGAGTGCCTGGGGAGAGACGTCCGAGACACCATCACAAACTTGGACACCTGGACACAAGCTCTCACAAAGGACGTGGCTGGGGCCACATCCACAATCCCTGACACCCCAAATGCAGAGACGGCAGATAGTCGCTTACTATACCTTTGGGGAGCCCATGCCAGCCTTCAAAAAAGGTGGCTCGCTCACAAACACAATAGGCCCCTCAAGCGGCACATAGCCGCGCTAGTGTAGGAGATTGAAGCCCATGCAAGCCAACTGGCACACCAGCAATGGGGCCAGTTGTGCGATCGTATGAGTGGCAGCCTCGGCCTCAAAGACACGTGGACTTTTCTTCGTTGCTTGCTCGAACCAGGAGGCATGAAAGCCATGCAAAGGAAAAATGTCAACCGCATTCTGCACAAGCTCCCTCTACAGGATGACGTCTTGTTAACCGCTCTTAAAGCACAATATCTTACCACAACTCCACCTACCGCGCTCCCTACTTACACCGGCGGCCCCAATCCTACAATAGATGAGGACATTTCTACATGGGAAGTTAAAGCCGCCATGCAGAAACTACGCACCACTTCGGCCCCGGGGGCAGACAAAATCAACAAGATGCTTAGGAATCTGGACGAGCGCTCCATACAGGCTATAACAGACCTATTCAACAGGTGCTGGCAAGATGGAGCGCTACCAGCACAATGGACGTCCGCCCGCATAACCTTTATTCTGAAACAAGGCAAACATCTAGATATTAAAAACCTACGCCCAATCTCCCTCACATCCTGTCTAGGCAAACTGTTCGAACATGTGGTCCTGGAACGCCTACAGAACCATATCGACTATCACGGCCTACTCGCCCACACGATGATTGGCTTCCGCAGTCATCTGTCCACACAGCACGTTATGCTTCAGATTTCGGAAGAGGCCCTCCACCCCCGAAATGCAAAACGCACGCAAGCAATACTAACTTTGGACCTAACCAAAGCCTTTGACAATGTCAACCACTCCGCCATCCTAGAAGCGCTCTCGGCACTAGGAACCGGCCCGCGCACCTTCAAATACATTTCAGCTTTTCTAAGACACCGCGCAGCAGAAATCTGCTTCGGGTCTCTCTCCTCTCCAACCTTCGCACTCGGCAGCAGAGGCACCCCGCAAGGGTCAGTCCTCTCGCCGCTGCTCTTCATTCCCATGGCCAAGGCGTTAAACGCAGTACCTAATCTCTCGCACTCCTTCTATGCCGACCACATTACACTTTGGACAACCACAGGAAATGCCGGAGCCATAGAAGAAACATTGCAGGCCGGTGCCGACCTGGTGGCAACGCATGCTGCAGCCGTCGGCCTGGCCTGCTCCCCTGCCAAATCCGAGTTTCTCATTCTTCGGCCACCTAGATGTAGGACAGACCTAGGTCCCCATCCTCCAATAAAACTCATGTTGTACGGCACCTCCACCCTAGAAGTGGAAAAGGTCCGAATCCTAGGCATCCTACTCCAGAGCAACGCAAGAGCACCGCCACGATAACCAAACTCACAAAAACCGCCCATCGGACCATGCGGCTCATACGACGAATAGCCAACCGACACAAGGGAATGAGAGAACATGACCTCCGTCGCCTAGTTCAAGCATTCGTCGTCAGCCGCATAGTATACTCTCTCCCATATCTCTTCCTCCCGAGAGCGGAAGAAGAGAAAATCAGCGCCCTGATTCGCCAGTCATACAAGACCGCACTCAACCTCCCTCGACGCACCTCCAACGAACGGCTCTTACTCATGGTCATACATAACACACTAGCGGAGCTACAGAAACTCACCGGACGGCGCAACTTGAACGTCTCTCCTCCACCCCTACATGCCGCAGCATCATTAAGAACCTAGGTCCTAACCCAACCAACACCCTACGGCCTACATACCCTGCCCCCGAGGCCACCCAAAAGCTTCTGACAGTTCATCCACTCCCAAAAAACATGCACCCAGTCCACCACCAAGCTCGACGCGCAGCAAGAGCTCAGGCACTACACAAATGCTATAACCAACACACGGAGGCTGTCTACGTAGATGCCGCGGCATACACCGCTCAGCCGGCCTTTGCCATTTCCGCAATCGGCCACAATCTTTCACCTCTAGCAGCTGTATCGGTCCTAACGCACACCTCGCTAGAAGCCGAAGAAGCTGCAATTACCCTTGCGATCTCCTCCACCACTGCCACGCTCGTATTTAGTGATCCAAAAACCGCGATAAGAAACTTTGCAGAAGGGCGGACGCATGCCGTCGCCCATAAAATTCTGAACTCCTCTCAGCCCCCCCCCCCCCCCCCCCCCCGCTAGGCCCATTCAACTCATATGGGTCCCCGCGCATGCGGGCCATCCCGGCAACGAGGCCGCCCATGACACCGCTCGAGCGTACGTCACCCGAGCAGGGCAAGCCGCCGAGCCAGGGAGCGCCCGTGACCGATTGATCACCATACCACCAAATTTCACTCCACTACAGAGAGCAACGACTCCGCTATCTTCCGCCTCACAAATCCCTCACTAAATTAGAGCAGGTGACGTGGCGCCAGCTACAATCTCGCACTTTTCTCTCTCCCGCCCTTTTAGCACTAATGCACCCAGGGCTGTTCTCTCCAGAGTGTACCCTATGCGGAGCCCCAAGAGCTGATTTCCATCACATACTATACATATGGTATGAGTTCCAGCAGCCGTCAGAGTGGAAACTCACTGACCTAGAGCGATGGCGGGTCGCGGTGTCCAGCTCCGACCCAGCTGTCCAAAAGCAGCTGGTGGGCTGGGCTTTGGAAGTCGCCGGACGTCACCGACTGCCGGCCACTTCACGCGACCAAGAGCCAACCCAAGAATAGTTTTAGACATGGCTCAATATTTATTAAAGTTTACCACTACCACCCGGGGAGAGTGCGTGCGGGCTGCCTGATCGGATAACTCATTGCCCTGGAGTCCCTGGTGGCCGGGAGCCCAGTTGAGGTTGCAGTTTGGCGGGTCGCTGGACCGACAGCAATTTTGTAAGATGCGCCAAGCGAGAGGAGGTGTCCAACCCAGCTCATAGTTCCGACAGGCCCCCTTCGAGTCGGTAATGATGTGTTTCACTTGTGGGAGGGAGAGTGCGAGTGCAATCTCGGTTTCCTCCGCGTGTGTTGTGCTGTAGGCGCGGAAAGTGAGTCCTGCCACTGTGGTGGTGTCGTGGCCCACTACTGCGGTGAACCCCCCCCCCCCCCCCCCCCCGGTCGGTCAACAATGCGGCGACCGGATGGCGTTTGTGATAGGCGCGTATATTGGTTGACGAGATAGGCGTCTCGGAGTTCCCGATAGGTGTTGCCACCCCCAGGTCCAACAAACGGTGGTTGGATGTGGTAATGGGAAAGACAAGAGCCCGTTCGATGACTCTGTGGAGCGTGACCTCGAGTGGGTCCTCGTCGTGTCTGCGCATGTGAAGGTAGGGGGTTGAGTAGAGAATTCTACTCGTTACAAAGGCATATGCCAGCCTCAAGACATCTTTGCTTCGTTACCCTCCATGCTTGTTGGAGACTCGGCGGACCATACGGCCCACCTGATCACCATACATGTGGAGCTTTCCGAGTATTGCGTCCGGTCTGCGTTGCTAGTGAATAAAGAGACCGAGGATGCGGATCTCCTTGGCCTGTTTAATCGGACCCGAAAGGAGTGTGAGGTGAATTGAAGTGTCGTCCCGAGGAGAGGGTCGAATGTGGACAAATTCTGATTTGGTGGGAGCACACTGGGGACCACAGTATGCAGCGCAAGTGTCCGCTGCCTGTTCTAGACAGGTCTCCATGTGTCCAAGATTGCTTTCTGTTGCCCAGATAGAGATATCCGCATATAGGGCATATCGGATGCCGTTGCTGGAGCTTAATTTTGAGGGAAGGCCTTTCATTGCGAGGTTGAAGAGGAGGGGAGATAAAACCGCACCCTATGGTGTACCCTGGGATCCGCTGGTATAGGATCCATGTTTCTTGTATTGTACTCGAATGTAGGCCTGCCGTCCTGTGAGAAATTGCCAGATGTATCGGTATGTATTCTGACTATAGTTGGTATGTTGGAGGTGGTAGAGTATTGCTTCATGTTTCACAGTATCAAAGGCTCCTGTCAAATCCAAGACCAGGACTACCTTGTCATTGTGAGGGAGTTCTTTGGGCTCTAATATGTCATGATGGAGTTGTAGAAGGATGTCTCGTGCTGATTTCTGTGGTCGGAAACCAAACATAGTGTCTGCAAAAGTGTGATGTGTTTCGAGATAAGTGGACAACCTGTCTCGCACCATAGTCTCATCGGTTTGTCGACACAAGATGTGATGGACATAGGGCGCAGGTGCTCCACATCAATTGGCTTGCCTGCGTTAGGAATAAACGTCACTGTTTTCCAAGCTTCCTCAAACGGTCCTCAAACAAACAGGAAGAACGCCGAATGGCGGTCCACAAACTTTCTGGTGTCGAGAAAGGTCAAGGCTGTTTTCCAATCCGGGGGCAGAGGAATCTCTCCAAGCCAGATGTGGTTGATGAATTCAAGGAGGGTACGATAGGCTGTGTGACGTTCCCACCTGTCGGGGGTCAGTCACAGAATCTACGGGTCCTGCTGAAGCGAGGAGAAATGAGCCAACAAAGCGGTAACCCGGCAAAATAATATTTATTCTTCTCTGCCTGTAGGCGAAACTGGTAGTCCGCTCACCGCTGGCTTTCAGGAGCCTCTGGTTGTAGGTGCGGCAGATCGGGGCTCCACTCCAATCGTCTCGCGTCGGCGCGCCGCGGCTAATTCGGCTCTCCCGGGGTCTGCCTCTCTTCCCGGCGTTTCTCGGCTGGCGGCGCTGTGACAGGCCGAGGCCACAGGACCCTGGGGCGTTTCGGCTGGCGGTCAGTTTGCTACGGACGCTGAGGTCCGGCTTCGCTGACTATAGACCAGCACGATATCTTGCGTCCGTTCGCCTCGCCCGTCTCTGCTCGACTCCTTTCCTTTGTCTCCCTGCCCCCGCCGCGTCTCTGCGGAGATTCCATTTCTCTCTCTCTCTCTCTGGGTAATCTTCGCCCAACGGTTTTTCGTCGTCGCTGCTCACACAGCCGACCAAAGCCACCCGCCAAACTTCTAGGAATCCGCGGCTGTTACGACGGGAAGGCCGATGGCGCCGTTGGGGATGGGTCGAAGGGGATCAGGTGTCCCTCGGAGGGCGACACTTCTCTGCAGTCAGTCCGTCCGGTGCCAGCCGCCGACCTCCTCCGCCACCTCGAGCCATTACGCAGCCCGTCGTGTCCGCTGCTAGTAAGGTCGCCTGTCGGCCTGCACACACAAACGCACAAACGAACCCGTCTTCGCGCGCCGGGGGGGGGGGGGGGGGGGAGCACGGCGCAAACCGCAGGGAAGACTGCGGTTGCATAGGGCACTGCGCGGCGCAGCCTCTCCTCTTTAGCCGTCTGGCGGTTTTTGCACATCTGTCTTCTGCATCGCCCGCCGCATTCCCCATCACCGTCTTCGCCGACATGTCTGGGTCGATAAATTTGAAGGCAGGGAAAATGTCTTGGGCACTGGTCGCCTGGTTAGTTCTTTTCAGCAATGCCGGGGCCTCCCGTATGCGGCCCTTCACAACCCCCTCTTCTTACAAAAAAATTTTCTACGAAAAATTCGTGGACACCTCACTTTCACACCCGGCAGTACGTAGCAAAATTCGCAACTCAATCTTTTAGCCACAGTCACAGTGCAAGTACGGCAAAACCGCTAAACATCGTCCTCGCGCACAAGTGGCACCAGTAGCATAGTACGGCACAATGTGGGCGGACCCTCAGTCCTCTCCAGGCAGAGGAGTAAATTTCACACGGCGGGCAACTCTGTCCTTCACGTAAACACGCAACCACAGAAAAGCCACGGGAGCAGGCAAAACGAAACGCTCTTCCCATTCTATTAGCATGCAAAAATATAATGGCAGCAGCTCGTAGGAATATGCTAGATTGCCAAAACGTATTAGAGAGTTTATAAGTGATTATGGAGGGTATATAGGCGGCCCGCGACTTCTTAGGGCGTAGTCGTGGGTTGGCGGAGGTATCATCAAATCGCGAGTCTCATCATGATTGGCGAGCTCGAACAACACCTCTGGTGGGCCGCTCTGCAAACCATTTTCGGAGTCATCGATTGGCGGAGACCCGGAATTCACCGTCACGCGTGGTCGCGCCGAACTTCCTAGCGCAGTGGGGGAGGCTTCGGCACCTCCGGCATGACACAGCCGATCAACATGGACTATCTTCTCGACTCCAGTCTGGGTGTGGCGAATGCGAGCGGTCACGTTGGACAGGCTCTTCACTATTCGATATGGGCCGACCCACTGTGGCGACAGCTTTCTCGCGAGACCCTTTGTTGGGACACCAGCACGCAGATACACTCTATCGCCTGTCTTGAAATCTGCCTACCTACTAGCGCCTTCCAGACGCCTTACTCTTGATTCTGCGGCCGACCGGAGGGCCTCTCTTGCCGTCTCGTGTGCGTCACTCAATCTTTGCGCGAGCTCAGCCCGGTAGTCGTCTAAGGTGCCATAGGGGCCTTTCGGTTCCTCGTATGCGGCCCCGGGGAGCACTGGTTGCCTTCCGTAGAGTAGAATGAAAGGGCTTTCCTGAGCTCCATCGTGCACGGAAGAATTGTATGCCGATGTTGCGAACGGCAGCCAAAGATCCCAATCATGCTGATCCCTATGCACATAGTGCGAAAGGATCTTAATCAGCGTTTGGTTCAACCTCTCGACGGCCCCGTTGCATTCAGGGTGGTAGGCTGTCGTCTGGAGTTTTTTGACGCCCAGCAAGCGGTAAACAGTTTGCATCAGCTTTCCAGTGAAATTAGTCCCTTGGTCAGTGAGTTGCTGTGAAGGAACTCCGTGACGCAAGACCACCCCTTCGACAAATGCCTTCGCCACAGTCTCAGCCTTTTGGTTTTCCAGAGCGAACGTTTCGGCATACCGCGTCAGGTGATCCACAAATACGAGAATGTAGCGCTTGCCGGAAGTCGTGCTCGGCAAAGGCCCTACGATATCTATGGCAGCCCTCTCGAACGGTCTGTGTACGTCCTGAAAAACCTGCAGTGGAGCGGGTTTCTTTCCTTTCGGGATTTTTCGAAG
This sequence comes from Amblyomma americanum, assembly GCF_052857255.1. Lineage (NCBI taxonomy): Eukaryota > Metazoa > Arthropoda > Arachnida > Ixodida > Ixodidae > Amblyomma > Amblyomma americanum. The sequence goes on along the minus strand of NC_135503.1, from coordinate 68,596,211 downwards.
CATGCAGGATTCGCAGTTCCTACAATACTGAGCGATGTCCTTCCTCATGCCAGGCCAGAAATATCCTTTGCTTAACCTCTGACGGGTTTTTCGGAAGCCTAGGTGGCCCGCGTTGGGTATGTCGTGATGCAGGCGCAGGATTTCCCCCTCATAGAGGACGGAACAACGCTCCGACCCGTGTCGCGTGCCCTCTCCTTGATCCTTAGAATACCTTGCTGATCCATACAATATCGGCCAGCTTCCTTTCCCTCAGAGTTCTCACACCTATCTACAATTTTCCTAATTGTCGGGTCACTCCTCTGCTCATCGTGTAGATGAGCCCTCTCCACCGAGGGGAAGAACTCGGTTACGAGAGTTACGGCAGAGCGGCTGAGCGCATCAGCGTTCTGATTTGTCTTCCCCGGGCGATGAAGGACTTCAAAGCTATATTCCTGTAGCAGCAGGTTCCAACGAGCCAATCTAGAGCTCGGGTCTCTAACATTCATTAGCCACCTCAGCGGTTGACAGCCAGTAATAATTTTGAAAGGTCGTCCGAAGAGGTAACAACGAAAGTGGCGCACTCCCCACACCACTGCTAGGCATTCTTGCTCGGTCGCACCGTAGTTCTGCTCCGCCGCGTTAAGCTGTCTACTCGCGTAAGCGACCGGATGTTCCTCGCCATCGTGTATCTGTGACAAGACTGCGCTGAGGGCATGCCTCGATGCATCAGTGGCTAGTATGAATGGTTGGCTGAAATCTGGGAAGCGAAGAACAGGTGCTTCCACAAGTTTGTCCTTTAGTTCCTGAAAAGCTCGCTCAGCCTGAGAAGACCACAGAAAAGGTTGTTTGCTCGTTAGTGCGGTCAGTGGCTTGGCTACTGCAGCGAAATTGGGAATGGGACGCCTATAATAGGTGGCAAGACCAAGGAACTGGCGGACTTCGGTTTTGCTCTTCGGTCGCGGAAAACTCCTCACGCACTCCAACTTCTCTGGATCAAGCCGGACACCTGTGGCCGAAACAAAATGTCCCAGGTACTTAACCTGTGGTTTCAAGAACTGGCACTTGGCCGGTTTCAGCTTAAGGCCCGCCTCGCTAATAAGACTGAACACCTGCTTCACATCCCGCAAGTGGCTCTCAAAGGCCTCGCTGTAAATAATGATGTCATCGAGGTACACATGACAAAGCTTGCCCAGTAGCCCAACGAGTATGACGTCAGCTGTTCGCTGCCATACTGCTGCGCTGTTTACTAGTCCCACTGGCATACGGTTCCATTCGTAGTGCCCGAAAGGAGTGTTGAAAGCTGTTTTTTCTTTGTCTCGGGGATCCATCTCTATCTGCCAGTATCCACTCGCCATGTCCACAACAGTGAAATACTTCGCTTTCCCAAGCTGCGACAGGGTTTCGTGGATGTTTGGTAACGGATAGGGGTCAACCCTAGTGACCTTATTAAGGTCTCTATAGTCCACCACGAAATGGTAGCTTCCATCGGGCTTCGCCACCAGTAAGGCTGGTGCGCCCCATGGTGACGTAGAATGCTCGATGATGCCGGCCCCAAGCAAGTCTTCTATCTGTGTTTCCATCTCCTCCCTTTTTGCGAAAGCGATCCTATAGGCTCGACGGTAGACAGGGGGAGCGTCCCCAGTGGGTATCCGCTGCTTAATGGCCTGGCAAAGCCCGAGGTCGGTTCTGCTGGTTAAGAATATTGAGCTATTCTCCAAAATTAGACTTTCGATCTCGATCCTCTGCGGTTCCCCAATGTGCGAGAGCTCAAACATCCTCAGCAGATTATGCCGCGCACCTCCTGTTTCCTTAGAGTTAACGTTTAGAATCGGCTCGTCCACCTCCACGTCTACCAAATCCCCGAGTAGCTTGTTTTTCCCGAGGCGTATGTCCTGAAGGGTTAGGTTGGCCACCCTGACGGGGATAGGCTCATCTTCGGGTGTTGTAATTAGGGCGGGCGCTCCCACAAGTCCATTTACCTCCAGTCGAGACACCTCTATCACCTTCATCTGTCCGCCTGATACGGGCGACAAAGGTCTACAGGCCAGAAGGCACTCACTCATCGCCGGAAGCACCGTAGTCTCGATCAGCGCGACGGATATGCTCCCTTCGGGCCCACCGCACGCGTTATCCCGTATCGCGGGCCCATCGCGCGCCCAGTTATCGATCGAGATATAAACTCCGGCTACCCGAATCATGCCCTGGCTGAACAACATGTCGATCCGTTGGTCTCTTAAGATGTCCTGTCCGATGATGCCGGCCACAGGCAGCATGACACTGTCGTCGCACACAAAAAACTGCTAATGAACGAGTGGCTTCCAAGTGCCAAGGGTATGCGGTAGACGCCGAACGTGCCTATGCGGTCTCCGGTGATGCCGATAAGGGTTACCCGGCTCTCGCACCTTTCGAACACATCCCAGTTTGAGTCTATACACGCCAGTGCGCTGCGCTTTAACAGGCTGACTTTGGAACCTGTGTCCACGAGACACTTCACAGAGCTGCCTGCCACCTTGCACTCGACTATCGGGCTCGTCTCCCGGCACAGATTCACCACTGCTTCGCACTGCCCCCGTTCGCCCAGGTTGACGACGGAGGCCGTACTTAGTTTCCCTGCATCTTTGCTGCCGTCTGGTCCTCATCGCGACGGTTACTAAACTGGGTCCTCGACCTTTGCTTAGACCAGCGGGGCGTCTGACGTGTCCGACCGAAGCGAGCGAAATGTCCCGGCCTGCCGCAAGAAAAGCAAACGCCGAAGTTATCGCTCTGGCGGGGTTCCCCATTCGATTCGGGCTGGTTGCGCATTCGGAGGCTTTACTCTAGGACTCTTTCTAGGCGTTCCAAACGCAAGCCGAGTCCGCCCTGCTCCCCCGAGTCTTCAAGCTGCCTGACAGCCGCAGCGCGTGTACGGGAAGTCTTCTCAATTTCCTCCTCTCTGACCGCCACTTCCACAGCGTCAGAAAAGTTTTGTGGGTATCGCGACAGAGCGAACCGCCGGACTGGGTCATGAAGGCCAGTAAGGAACTGGGAGAGAAGTTGTTCATTTAGTATCTCGTGCCTAGCACTTTTCTTCGACGTGTCCTCGCCATCAACGTCCCTCAAGGTCTCCGTCCCGAGTCTCTTCAAACGGCTCGCGAAATAGCGTACATCTTCGCTAAAGTTCTGGCGCGCGTTCAAGAACTTTTCAACTTTTGTGCTCGCCGGTTCGTTATCAAAACGCTTCAATGCGAGCGCTTTGAAAGATTTGTAAGTGGCAGCGCTAGCCACCTCCTCATCTCTCCATTCAAAATCCTGAGCCTCCGCGACCATTTTGCACCGCGCCATCCCAATCGTTTGTTTTTCCTGCCATCCTCCCAAGTTCACCACCTGTTCTAAAATTTGAAGAAAGTCCCTGATTTTGGGACCCGTGTCGTCCCCTGTGAACGTCGGAATCATACCGCCCAGCATCAGTGCACTTGCTCCCAACGTTCCGTCGTGAGCATTCTGTGATGGCGGTAACGACATGTTGGCCCCTTTCTCCTCAGGTGCAAGGGTAAATGGTCTCGCACCAAAACTTCAGCAAGATCCCACCGCTGCCACCACTTGTGACGTTCCCACTTGTCGGGGGTCAGTCACATAATCTACGGGTCCTGCTGAAGCGAGGAGAAATGAGCCAACAAGGCGGAAACACGGCAAAACAATATTTATTCTCTGCCTGAAGGCGAAACTGGTGGTCCGCTCACCGCTGAATTTCAGGAGCCTCTGGTTGTATGTCCGGCAGATCGGGGCTCCACTCCAATCGTCTCGCGTCGGCGCGCCGCGGCTGCTTCGGCTCTCCCGGGGTCTGCCTCCCTTCCCGGCGTCTCTCGGCTAGCGGTGCTGTGACAGGTCGAGGCCACAGGACCCTGGGGCGTTTCGGCTGGCGGTCAGTTTGCTACGGACGCTGAGGTCCGGCTTCGCTGACTATAGACCAGCACATCTTGCGTCCGTTCGCCTCGCCCGTCTCTGCTCGACTCCTTTCCTTTGTCTCCCTGCCCCCGCCGCGTCCCTCCGGAGATTCCATTTCTCTCTCTCTCTCTGGGTAATCTTCGCCCAACGGTTTTTCGTCGTCGCTGCTCACACAGCCGACCAAAGCCACCCGCCAAACTTCTAGGAATCCGCGGCTGTTACGACGGGAAGGCCGATGGCGCCGTTGGGGATAGGTCGAAGGGGATCAGGTGTCCCTCGGAGGGCGACGCTTCTCTGCAGTCAGTCCGTCCGGTGCCAGCCGCCGACCTCCTCCGCCACCTCGAGCCATTACGCAGCCCGTCGTGTCCGCTGCTAGTAAGGTCGCCTGTCGGCCTGCACACACAAACGCACAAACGAACCCGTCTTCGCGCTTCGGTGGGGGGGGGGGGGGGGGGTGAAGCACGGCGCAAACTGCAGGGAAGACTGCGGTTGCGTAGGGCACCGCGCGCAGCCTCTCCTCTTTAGCCGTCTGGCGGTCTTTGCACATCTGTCTTCTGCATCGCCCGCCGAATTCCACACCAGCGTCTTCGCCGACATGTCTGGGTCGATAAATTTGAAGGCAGGGAGAATGTCTTGGGCACTGGTCGCCTGGTTAGTTCTTTTCAGCAATGCCGGGGCCTCCCGTATGCGGCCCTTCACAACTGCATCCGGAAGGTTCTCCAGAAGTTTGACGGTAACCCTGTCCGGCCCGGTGCAGTACCGCGTTTCATTTTGGCTAGGGCCTCCTTCAAATCATGGAGCTTGTAGGAGGCGTCCAGCTCCAGATTTGTTTGCCCTATGTATGAGCATTGAGAAAGGCGAGGGTCCACCGTGGTACAGAGATATCTGTCACACAATGTTCGGGCCAGTGGTGTTGTAGTGCTGGGAAAGTTATGCATTGCACGCTGGAGGTGCCGCGCCGTTGCTGCACGCGTTTGATTGGGGTGAATATATGTGCACGAAACAGACGCCAGGTGTTACATCGATCTTAAAAACTGTACATCTACAACCAAAAATTTAACTTTAACCCAACGTTTCAAAGCCGACTCGGCTCCTTCATCAGGGGCGACTGAGGGCAGTAGCTAGCGTCTTTTAAGTACGCTAGCCTATGCCCTCAGTCACCCCTGATGAAGGAACCGAGTCAAAAGACGCTAGCTACTGCCCTCAGTCACCCCTGATGAAGAAGCCGAGTCGGCTTCGAAATGTTGGGTTAAAGTTAAATTTTGGTTGGAGATGTACAGTTTATAAGTCTTCAAACCCAACCAGACAGGCAAATCTGTCAAAATGTTTAGTTGTCAATCCTGTTGCATCGATCCACCCAGGTAGTGTCGGCTAACTGAGCGGCCTAGTCGACAGCCTTGAGGATGAGTTCAAGAATGCGGTGTCTGAGTTTCTTGTGTTTCTGCTTTTTCCATCGTTTGGTGAGACGGCGGCGGGCCTCCCAAAGATGGAGAAGATGGAGGGGAGAGTTGTCATTAGAGAGGTCACCCATTCTTGGTATCTCGAGCGAACAATGTCGGACAGAGGAAAGTGTCGAGTGGAACTTAGTCCAATCGGGAATATGTGCTTGCGCTGTGTGGCGTTTAAGGGGCCGTGTGTAAATGGTCATATTAATGATGCAGTGGTCACTGCCAAGGGTGTCTTGGGTGTTAAGCCAGTCGGCGTGCCGAATATTGCATGTAAGGGTCAAATCGGGGCATGTATCCCTGGATACCTGGTTTCCCATGCGAGCGAGGTTGGCCTGATCGGTATGGAGGGTTACACCGAGAGTCGAAATTCCGCCAATTTTCTGCCTCGGGGTTCCTCCCTAAGGTAGCCCCATTGCCGACATGGAGCATTGAAGTTTCCTACAATGAGTAGTGGGTCGCGTCCAGCTACATGCATTGCTTCTGTAAAGAGCTTAGAAAAAGTAACGTCTCTAATTTTTTTTTTTTGGGGGGGGGCAGTATATATTAAGCACATGAATCGAGGGGTCTTTGCTCCGCAAAGGTAAGACCATGACCAAGCCATAGGAGTATTCGGGGGTCGATGGGAGGGTGACCTCTTGTGCTGTGTAGTCTTTGTGAACTAGGATGCAGGTTTGTGTGTCCCTCTGGAAAGTCATAATTAGTGAGTTTGGTGTTGGCTCCAGGCTCCTGAAGGGCGACCAGGACCACGAGGAACTCAAAGGTTTCAAGGTAAAGGCGAAAGTGGGCTCGCTTCTGGTGGTCCTTGAAACTTTTGCAATTCCACTGGGTCTTTGTGAAGGGATGTGTTTGTGTCGACGCTCGCGATCTAGGATTGGGGGCCATGATCAGAGGTTGAGGGGGTGAAGGATGCTGCTGTGTTAAAGAGGTTCGATCCACTCCAGCCCGAAGCAGTGCGGATGGCGCATTCCTCGTTATTGGAATCGTCAGTACGACGAGAGAGTTTTGTGGGGCGTGTGGGAAACCTGCGGGGTCCTACACGTTTAGAGAGACGTGGGTGTTCGAGAATCCATTTCTGGGTTGACTGATACCGAGTGAGTGATGCAGGCCGTTATGCCATCCATCTGGGCGCCAACGACAGCATTTATGAATTGAGGAAGCTGTGCAGCAATGTTTTCGATAGCGGCCACTCGGGCCTCCAGGGCATGAGGGTGCGCTTCTGTCGGGGGAGGGTTACCCGTTCAGTTATCTAATCGTCGTCCTCCGTAACGGAGGTCATAGGGGAAGAGTTTTGAGTGGGGCCAGAGCATTAAGTCTGGCTTCGAGCTTCTCATTCTGTGCCCGGAGAAGAGCAAGCTCTCGTTAAGTTCAGCTTCGACGGGCGATGGGTAGTTAGTGGAGGTGGCAGAAGGAGGAGAGCACGGGGAGGACTGGGAGGCCACTCGACTTGCCCAACTGCCCACCTGTGATTGTTTTGGCTCCCGCTGGGGGTGCGACCGATGACGCCTTTTGGCTGACGTGGCCCGGGCGCTAGGTTCCCGGTGCCGGCGCTGGATGGCGCGGCCTTCTTGGGTTGTGATGATGCCAGTTGCTGGCGTCCCTTGTCATTGTCCTGCTTGGAGGTGTTGGCGCGATCCCCTACTTGCGCGTCTTGATTGGCACCGCCGGGTGGCGTGTTCGCCGCCTTGTCCGAGTGTCTTGGTGGTGGTGGTGGCCTTTTAGCCCGCTTAGAGGGCCGGCCAGGTGAGTGACGTTTTCGGAATTTTCCTTTACATTCACGGGAGCTGGTGAGGTGACTACCCCTGCAAACAAGGCAGGTTGTGTTGCAGTCGTGCGTGTGCCATTCCCTCTTCAGTGGCGACGACATTTTGGCCGCATAGACCACAGCGTTCTTGTACTGAAGCCGGACAGATGTCGACTCGATGACCCAGTTCACCACACCGGTAGCAGGCTCGGATTGTACGTTTGTACTCATGAACTGGGGCAAACTCGCAGTTGTAGTGCACGAAACGGGGGACAGTGGAGCCCCAAAAAATGAACACGGCTACGTTGGTGATTCCCAGCTTGCGGATGGATAAGAGTTCACCACCAGGCCACTGGATTTTGGGTTGAAGTGATTCACTAGTTTCACGGTTGTGCACCGTGATAACCCCACGACACACATCACCAGTTAGTTTTCCATGTACACGCATGACAATGAGGCCCTGACTGGAGGGGAGTTGAAAGTCAGTGAGCAGGCGTCGGACCACCTCTTCTTCTTGCGTGCCACACACCACTAGGTTCTGTTCTCAACTAGGGGAGATAGAGCGTTGAGCTGAGTTGGTCGAGCGTAATGAGGGAGGGCAGCGCCCAACTTACCGGCTTGGAAAGCTGCTTTTAGAAAGACCGTCGTTGTAGGCTTGACCACTACGACATAGTTCCCGGGTTGCATGCGCACAGGTGGTTTGGGCACCAACGAAGATGCCGGTGTCTTCTGTTTCTTCGTAGGCGTCTTGGAGGAGAGAGCGCGATTCTCGCCTTTCGGTGAGTTAGGTGTGGAGCCTGTAGCCGTGGTCCCACCCTTGCCTTGTTGGAGACGGCGTCGCTGCATAACTTGGAATGCGGCCTCTTGCGAAGGTGAAAAAGCTTCCGCTGGGGCCGCAAGGTGACTTGGGGGGGGGGGGGGCTATCTTCCTACGATAGAGTCCTAGGGTCGTATCCGTGAAGAATTTAGGTGGACATGTTGTCACAGGTGCGCCGAGCGTGCTCCGCCACCAGCGTCCGGGGCGCTGAAGCCGTTAGGCTTAGCACCGTGTCCACAAAGCAGACGAAGAAACACTCGTAAATTGGCGAAAATTGCGCCCACCTGGATGAGAATGATGTGTCCAGATGACGGATGAGTTCACAGATGTAATGAGCACATTGGTTTGGGAATCAAAGAAATATTTCCGCGGCTCCTGCTAAAAGTTGGCGGAGCCGATGCGCTGCACGTCCAACGCGGCCGCGCGCTCCCAGCGTTCCCTCAGCATTAGGACGCGAGATCGAATGCCGGCTGAAGCGGCCAAGTTCAAATTTAATATAACTCTATTGCCGTGGATACAGAGGCCCCTCCGCTCCCTCAGTCTGACCCTAGAGGTCCTCCAAGGGAGAGTGAGCCTCGCAGTGGGACGTCATTCGCAAAGCGTCCCCTGGCAGACTGATTGCTCTAGCTTTCTGCTAGAACATCCCAGGTTTCTTTATCCATGATTCCATCAATATGCCCGGGAGGATCGCGGCATTTCCAAATGAGATGATCCTGAATAGCTGTTATCCCGCATTTCGTGCAGAACTTTGGAGGTTCCCCTCACTTTTCGTATAGGTAAGGGGTAAAGAAACGGTTGGTTTGTAACCTTCTACAGTATCGGCACTCCTTAGGTGTGAGAGACCGATCTGGAGGTGGGAGGTCTAGTTTGTCATCCCTGTATTCAGCCATGATTTTCATGTTCGTGATGAGCGCGGGTCCATCGACCCGGGTAATAGTGATTCCACGGCCTCCCGGCGGCCGCTTTCTGATCGGAGAGAAGTTTGAAAAAGTCTGTGCGGAGTGCGAGATTAGTCAAGCATCTTGTGATGGCAAGACTTTTTTAGCGCATGCTTGAAACATGCATCAGCTACGTTCAGCTTTATCAGCTTAGAGTGCGCTAAAGAAGTCTTGCCCTCACAAGATGCTTGACAGTGTTAACTTGCAGGCTGCAAGACTAAAGGCTGCTGGATACCCAAAACTGTAGCTGGTCTCGGTCGCGGAAAAAGTTTTGAAGACGTTCATTAAAGGGAAGCCTTCTAATGCGAGCGAAAAAGATAAGAGACCTGTTGTTTTTCCATATATGCATGCCTTGTCGCACAGGCTAAAAAAAGGGGCAAAAAAGTAAGGAGTTCCCGTTGTATTTTCCGCGCCCCAGAAACTCAAAAGCATGTGTGCGAAAATCAATTCCGGCCAAGAAGAAGAGCACGACGCATGGTCTTGTGGCGTGAGGCACAGGAACTCATTTGTGGCATGTGTTGAGGGCGTGGTGTATAAAATACCGCTGTCTTGCAGCAAGGCCTACGTCGGCCAGACAGGACGGTGCTTAAGTGAGAGGTTGCGGGAGCACAATTACAACAACTCTCTGGTCAGTGCCCCTGGCAACCTCATAGCACACTGCGCTGAGCACAAGTTCGAACCTCTACTGGAAAGAACGACGGTTCTTCTTAAATCAAAGGACAAGACCACAGGGGATTGTGGGAAGCATTTTGCATGGCTTCAGAAAACGAAGGTGCTGGGTTCGTTAGCGACCCGTCTTTGGTTTTAACGAAAAAAAAGAAAAATTGTTTTTAGCTGATCATGTGTGAAATTCATGACTTGCTAGGATAGCTTATATCTCGCATGGTGTAGCTGATTGCATTGATATCTTGGCTGGCTCTAACGCTTTTATGTTTGTGTGTCCCATGATTTGATGCGTATAAATATGCGCCATGTCGAAAATAAACTCAGATGAAAGTTCGCGCTCGTGTATCGTGGTGCTCTTATGTGGTGTTGTCCCCTTGTCTTGATTGTAGCGCCCCTCAGTCTCAGTATGTACAACCAACTAGCCCCCTACAAAGCTTTACCTATGCATCGATTCTCGAAATTCTTTTTGAGACAGCATCTGTGGGACATAAAGAATCCATCTGAAGTGTAATCGGCATCCGTTCAAGCGGTATTTCGCAGCCCATTTAACCTTCGTGCCCTTACCATTCACATAGTAGCGAACGCGTCGAGGTCCAGCGGCTTAACAGCAGGATTTATCCTCCCCCTCACAATAAGCTCAGCACTGAAGACGCAGTAGCTCTGTGACTTATTCAAACCAACATATTCCCAAACCTATACAGATAGAGCGATATGTACCCAATGACATATCGTGGCGTCTACGCCTGGTGCGTCGACGCGCTTCCACATCTCGTGGGGGTGGGGCTGCAAACCCCAACCTTTAAAGACGCCTTGCACCTCATTTGAGCGGTGCGAGGTACATCTGTCCGGCGATGTCCTGGCGTGACGAGACGCTCTCGTCCAGCAAGTTCGTTCAGCAGCCGTGGCCAATGGAGTCCTGGAACGAGGAAGCCACCCTCTCGACTACTCCAACGAGATCAACAATCCCGTACTTCATCCTCCTCCAAAATTCAAGAGGCCCGTGTACTGTGCGATGTCAGTGTACGTTAAAGAACCGCAGGCGGTCGAAATTTCCAGAGTCCTTCACTACGGCGTTGCTCATAACCTCAGTAGCTTTGGGATGTTAAATCCCCATAAACCACCTCGTCCTCCTCCTGTAGGGGTGCGTGTAAATTCGAAAATTTCCAGTATCGAATAAGATATCCTCCTATTCGATTCGTTGAACGAATCGAGTGGTTCATACTTAAAAGTGTTCGAAACGAATCGATTACTATCTCAGGTATTCAATAATTTACGAATAACAGGCACGGGGTCCGAATTGGGCACGACATACTTTTTTTCGACGGTTGTTTCATAAACAGTGCCCGCTTCGACGTCGCAAATCGTGCTGCTGCGATGTGTCTCCGCACGTTCAGAGTCGCGACGTGGTCCATTCGTGTGGCTAAGTTCATGATGTTCAAGCATATGGTCTTCAAGGTTGGGCGACTGGCACGGTTTGATGAGGTCCAGCAAATCCTGCCTTCATGTCTGATATCGGAGGCCATGGCTCGTATATAACACTCGTCTCCCTCACCAACTGAGACGTATATAGTGCTAGTTTGTACGGCGTCATTGTGAGTATCAAAATGCAATTTTCCAAGGCACATGTAATAGCCAATTTGTGCTGCGTGCTGATATACGCGCTTTCTGACAGCTACAGCTTTAAATTTGTGTTTAGCGCCGCCGCTAGCGATCTGCTATTTCGCACGAGTATTCACTTCGTACGAACATCCGCAAATGTAGCGAGAAATCATACATATATCCGATTTGTATGATTAAAAACACATAAATATTTTCAATTTTCAGTCTGCTGCAGGAAAGCACGTATAGTCGCGGCCATAGTTATTGCGATGTACGCAATGCAATCTTTGCCCGTAAAGTTGCGATTCTAAGTTATTTCCTTTTCTAGGAATGATTCCTAAAAAATAATGCTAATGCGTATGTGTAGCGCCATCTTTTCGGTGTAACCTGAGCTATTTATCTCAATTACTGTGGCAGCCGCTACATGGAACTACATGTAGACAAATATGTTGTCACTAGTCGTCTGCGCATTCTACTTTGAGTGAACGTGGAGAGATGGACGTTCACCTCGAACACCGTGTAAACATAAAATTCTGTGTGAAACTTGGCACGACAGCCACACAGACGTATGAGCTCCTTCGTGAAACTTACGGCAACGAGACAATATCGCGGGCGCGAGCTCTCGAGTGGCACAAGAGGTTCGTTTCGGGGCGAACGTCGGTGGAAGACGACACAAGGCAGGGGCGCCCTTCAACCTCACAGGATGAAAACAACGTGGCTTGGATCAGGGAAATCGTACAGCAAGATCACACCATTACCGTCCGCATGCTATCAGATACTCTCGACATTAGTAAGACAACAAGCCACCAAATCTTGCGTTAGAACTTGGGGAGACGAAAGCTGAATGCCAGACTTGCGCTGCGCTGTCCCTCACACAGGGCCAGAAGGACACGCGGGCATCATATAGCGCTGATTTGTTCTCCGAGGCAGAACAATACGGTCCTCAAACAAACAGGAAGAGCGCCGAATGGCGGTCCACAAGCCTTCCGGTGGCGAGAAAGGTGCGGCAACAGAAGACCAAAGGAAAGACGATGCTGATAGTTTTTTTCGATGCCAGATGTATCATACACCACGAGTTCGTCTCACAAGGGCAGACGGTGAATCAGGAGATTTATATCCGCAAGCTCCAACACATGCGTGATGCACTGCGACGCCGTCGCCCTGACTTGTGGGCATCTGGACAATGGAGCCTTCTCCACGATAACGCAAGGCCGCACACTGATCTCAGTGTTACAAAATTTCTCGCCAAGCACAGCATTACTGTACTTCCCAATCGCCATACTCGCCTGACCTCTGCCGATGAGATTTTTTCCTGTTTTCTCGTGTGAAGAGTGCCTTAAATGGTCCCTGGGTGGGTAGCGTGGAGGCTATTCAAGACGCCACGACAAAGAAGCTGACAGCCCTGCCAAAAGAAGCGTTTTTCAACTGTTTCCAAGACCTCAAGAAGCGTTGGAAGCTGTGTATAGACTACAAGGGGGACTCTTTCGGAAGAGTGCTGCACAAATGATTTAAATGTCAAGTGCACTTCAATGAACTCTGTCTCGGAACATTACGGAAAAGGTTGTACACGCGTACGCTGACGACGTCAACGAGTTTACCAGTTTACCCCCCCCCCCCCCAACCAACACGCACACACCAGCCTTCTAATAAATATTCTTCATAGTTTCTTTTTCTGCGGATTGCGTGAAAGGAAACGCCGAAGCGTTTTGCATAAAAATCACTATTGCACACATGCAGTAGAACTACGTACGTTAACGGAACGCCAGTATTAACTAAAAACTGGATTTAAAAGCTGTTATTCGCACGCTGCCTAGAATTTGTTCGTTCAGCCTAATTCTGAGTCTCCAAGTTACGTAGTTCGCCGTTAGAACCCGCCATACAAAAGCTTGCAACGGCGGATGTATTTAAGAGTAGGGTTTTGTGAGAAGCTCTAATCGGTGTAATTACACAGACTGAGTTGGATATTTGCAGGCAAATATCTCGGAACACGGGCGCGGTGGAGAACGCTACAAATTATGAGTCTAGGAATAAGGCAGTTTCCAAGTTCCCGATATATACACGCTAACTGCAGTGGCAAAAAAATATATTTTGCCCCCGGTACGACAATTTCGCTTTCACCGCAGTGCTCTAAAACGTTTTTCTAGGATTCAGGAAGCCAAAGTTGACGTTTTTTAAGCTCAAATCTGGATTCAAATCAGGTTATATTCAGAAAAAGGTTTCATAATTCGGGTCTTTGTGTGGCGATCTCTGCAGGTAAATACAATTTATCTCGTCTTTGTGTAGGACGGGAAGTTATTTTTTTTGCTCAGTTTTCACGCATATGGAACGCGCGACATTCATTCCTTTCAGTGCCACATACACTTTTACTCAACTCAGTTTGATGGGAGTAATACGCTGCATGTGCGGACTTGCGCTCAAAGTTTCCTACAACTTTCACTGGAGTAAGCACAGGCAGCGCAATTATACATCATCACAGAGGATACACCGTGAAGTCAGTGGTCGAGCTTCCCTTATCCCGCAAAACGGTTTAGTTGTTTACACTGCAAGGAGATGTAACAGCAAAACCGTGCTACCAGAATACGCGCGCACTTTGAACATACATATACGACATTTCCGGCTGCATCTGTTTAGAAAACAACGCGCGAAATATCGGCCAGCTGCAAAGTTCCAACCACACGGGCTGTGATGCTATATCTCGACCACTTCATTACACTGGGCGTAACTGTTTTTACAGTAGATACACACAAGAATTCAATGAAATAAAAGCGAAAAATGCTGCTCAGTAAATGAGTGCGCATTAGTTATAGCCATGTTTTGGCCGAATAAATTTCTCGCGCAGCAAGAAAAAAATGCACAAACTGCCACTAGCTGACGTCAAACTATCCGCTGGAAAAAAATTATGGTGAGGGCTTCACAGGGTAACACACGAGTCACGACTTCAGGTCCCTAAAAACCAAAGCCAGAAAGAATAAAGGCAAAAGTTCTCAAATAAACAAAAGAAAGAGTATAAGAACAGACTAATCAGAGTTCTTGAGACACGTGCACAACCCTTAATGTTTATGGTACAATCACTGAGAAAAAATAAACAATCATGGAGTGGAGTAAGAATAGGCGGTCATTCTCGGTGGTGTTAAAAAATTAAACATAGTTCAAATAATCCACTTGCAAATCCTCGACACATCAAGAAAACGTCAAGTAAAAAAACCGCATTTTTTCGTCGGGTTCATTTTTGTACCGTTGCGACACATGAAGGTTTTTTGGAAAGCCGGCGAGTTGCGAACAATCTTGCCACACGTATCGATAGAGTCATGAGTTGTAGTTGATCTGCACATCATATAACATATGGTCATGAAGAATATTTTATCTTCTGACAGGCCTTCAGCGGGCAGAGCTGTTTGGTCGGACTGAATGGCGCGTATCATGGCAGAGTAGGCAACTTCCACGGCGGGAATTTCGGGAAATATGCTCTCAATGCCCTCGCCTTTCAGGCAGGTGTCTTTGGACTCGAAGGTTTTCGTCGAGCCTTCGGACAGTATGGATGCGACAGGCTCTCCGTCGCTGTTCCAGTGAATTCCCTCCTTGGCCAGTGCATTGAGAATTTCTAAAGCCATCTGGAATCCAAGCCCACCGTAGAACATAGCCCTCGTTCCGCTCCTGTAGTACAGAGGACTGTCCACGATGCCGATTGGTATCTCAATGTTGTTAAGAACGTAGTCGTACTCGAACTCAGCTGGTGGAACGTTCATCGGGAGGGACTGCGCCGCCTCGAACCAGTCTGTTCTGTTGTGCCTCGATATTGCAAAGCGGGCACTTATCCAGTAGTCCCCGAAGGTTTCTTCCTTAGTTGGGTAGTCACTGTACCGCTCCTCTAGAGTTTCACTAACTATCGCGTTTGACGAAGGCCACAGAATGGCTTGTACGGCAGCTACCTTGCTTCCGACGAGCTTCTGGCTCTCGCTGTCTAGCCACGCGGAGCTGTTGAGCATACCCAGCAGTGTCGAAATGAGGCTGCTGTAGCCCATGTTCACGATGACTTGGTCTTTTCGAGTGAGACGTGACACATACTCGACTGCAAAGACGAGCAGCTTGAACGTCTCTTCGACGTGGTGGGCACAGAAGGCGGGCCTGTACAGCTGCGCTTTCCAGGGATCACCAAAGCGCACCACTTGAAGGTTGGGGCTCGTTATGGGCGCGTACAGCTGGACGAAAGACCAAGCCAAATGGCTGAGAATGCTTTGGCTGGTGTAGTTCGCAAACATTGCTCCTAATGTAGTGAGGAATCCTGTGTCGCTCGTGATGACTTGGTGGTCCGGAAGCACTGGCGGTGTTAATTCCAGGTGCAGGTTCAGCTGTTCCAGCCACGCGTTGGCAGAGAGAGGAGCGGTGTAGTTGCCGATAGAGGAGAATGGCATCACGGCGGGAATTTTTTTTAGGGAAGCGAAAGAGCTTTTGAGGTTTCCCAGTATAGCACCTTCCGTGTCGGCAACGGCTTCGATCGAGGGTTCGTCTAGGCGCTGTGTGGAGTTGGAGCGGAATGCATTGTAGTACCCCTGCCAGTACGCCGTGTATCCGCCACCGCTCCTGACGTTTTCGTATTGGTTTCGCAGAATGTTTATGTAATGCCCCGGTTTGATCTGCAGGCGCCACTTCTCTTTGTCTCTCGTGACTGGCACTGCGACGGACATCCACAATGGCATCTGCCACTTGTACGCCATCGCGAGCAATGTTCCCAGGGCGCTGACGTTGGCTGCGGGCTGTTCCGGCCAGCTGAGCCCGATTGCCTTCATGAGACGTCGAAAGTTGTCCAGGTTGGTCACTTTCGTGGTGTCGGAGCTCATGCAGGACTCGTACATGGCAAGCGCTTTGTCGCCTACTGGAATCTTCTTCGTTCCTTCGGCGAGCATCTTGCTGAAGCCGACGAATCGAGCGTACAGCATGCCGTCTATGGGAGTTTTCACGTGCTCTCTGTACTCGGCCGTCGGCGTCCACGCCGAGCAGACGTATGCAGAGAAATCTTCGCACGGGTCGATGTTCCCGTCCAGGTTGGCAGTGAGCATGTCGACGTGGGACAAGCAGTCCTCCGAGTCGCAGTATTTCTTATGCTTTTTGCTCAGATGAACTTCTGCCACGAAAGCAAAGAATACGATGGTCCCAGCGGCGATTACAGCTGCAGCCACGACCATGGCCACCTTCCTTTTGCGCGCTTCCTGTTCGGCCGAAGCAGCGATCGTCGCAGGTGACCTGAGCTGAAAAAAGGGGAAAAAAAACAACACCAATAACGTTCGCTTCGTTAAGAAATGCTACCAGAGAGTTACAAATACTATCGCAAGAAAAAGAAGAGAATATGGGAACGCTAAGTAAACGTTAGTTCTTTTTTACTACCCGACCAGACGATATGTCGCCGGACCTTAATTGTTGGAATGAAAGCCTAGGATCAATGAAATATTAAATTTTAAACAGCTTCCCTTCAGGTGGTGTTTGCGAAACCTATTCGGCGCCTTGTAGTTTCTGTATACTCTGATCACGACCTGGCTAACGTCGAAAAAAAAACTGAGACCTGTCATTATCGAAGGCCGTGTTTATGTTGTTATTCCACAGAGTTTCTTGTTGTACTCTAGAGGGAAAGCTGGCAGCTTTTCACTTCATCCGCTATGGACGCTCGAGGCATGTTGGGAAGACAGCAAACCGGATTGACATCTAGTGGATTATTGACTGTGCTACGGATTGGATTTTTTGGTTGTTAACTTTTGTTTTCAGCACTGTGGTTTTGGTGATGTTTTGTGCGTTTTGTGGCTGCGTACTGAAGCTACGCACGCAGTTCATCTGAGATCCGAATCATACGATAACGCTTGCCTCGAAGTGGGCTGAGCACAGTGTCTGGTGCCTGCTGGGTCTAAAGTGCGCTTGCCCCCTCACTGGGAGCTATTTACGCAGCAATCAAACTGGATTTTGTTAGGCGGGAACCTGTGCTACCTGTGCATTGAAATGCGGAAGATCGGAAGAAGTTCGTTTTTTGTGTGTGAACGGAGAGCACAACGGTCCGCTGCTGTGTACACTCTACACATTTCTCGTAGGATTCTGGGGTACACTTTAAAAGCGCAAAATTAGGTACTTCGTCAAGCGACACTTATTTTAACTGTAATCACCGAGGACTGCGTTTGATTCATTTCGAAGACTGGTGGTGGCCCCCCATTGCTTGCAGGACCGACTTCCACTTCATGGATTAATTCACGGAAATACTCGCATGCTGCACTCTTCAGCATGAACACGGTCGTCACTTATTAGTGAAAGGGGAGCTTTCGCTGCATAATTCATGGTTTTCTTGGTAATATTTGTAAAAGCAGCGCCAGGAGACGCCAGGAGCCGGCACTTAGTGCGCAAACTAGTCTTATAGAAAAGCGGAGGGTCTTGTAAGTTTCTCGCGTCACGAGCATATCCTATGCACGGACATATAGGCGCGTCCCGCAATAGCAGACATCATTGAAACGTTTATATTTTCACAGTGGGAAGAAGGAAGCCTTTAAGGTGTTGCATTATAAAATTAACAATTACCAATTAAACTTACCAATTAAAATTAACAATTCTTATGCAAGAATACTTGCTCTGAAAAGTGCGTCTCTTAAACGCAAAAAATTATTTTCCATGGTTGGCTATGCTTGGCGGCATGAAGAGAAATCCCTTTCTAGCCATGGGCCAATTCGGGGCTTGTCAGCTTTTCTGCTGATTTACGGCGATGTACAGTTACCATATTTCATTACAGGACATATTGATAGCAAAACAACCCTTCTTTGCAACATATAATTTGCGACAATTTGTATTTTTTCAGTGGTAGTCATGTTTTAGGGCCAAGCCAAGCGCGCCTTGCTGTTTTACCGGCATTCCCACGGTGGATGAACTGCTCTTCCATGGCTCTTTCAAAAACTTGCATAGGCGGTGACGCCAGCTTTCTTTCTAGCTAATATTTATAAACGATATAAATTATTCAGAGTGTGTATGGATGATGGGACAGCTAGTAGGCGGTACGCGGGATGTTATGCAGCGCCACCTATGACCTTTGATGCAAACGGTTGCAAATAGCTATCGCGGTCTTGGCGGGGTTACTGTGGCAGAAACTACCCTCCAAGCGCATGAGTAACGTTTTAAAACGCTATAAGAGGCTTCGGAGTTTGAACACCTGTGGTCATTTGTTGCCCGACGGGAATGCATGCTACCCAGTTTGGATTAAGCCCCGTGGTCTTGGTGCGCATTGCTCCTAAGGGTTGAGTAGCGTTGTCACGCAACACCCAAAGTCTATTAAAAAGCTCATCAAGGCAGTTTATGAGCCCTTATCGGTTTCGCCCTTTGCCTGGAGGAAGCATGGTAATCCTTTAAGGCATACTTTTCAGAAGAAAAATGAGAACTGCCATCTCCTAGTCTTGAAGGGGTAGGGTACTGTTGCAAAAGAAAAGTGCATTTATTGCTAGGCTAAGAAACCAGCAGGGATGTCTTAGTGTTGCACAGGAGTTATGATACATATGCAGAGTGTCTCCCTAAGGACTTTACGAAATATTTAAAAATATGCTTTTCGAATTGGGAGATCCCTTTCTGTGGCATAGTATTGTCAACGGTGTAGTACATCGGAATACAGCTAAAATGTGTAACTAGCATAATGGCAAATTAATATTGAAGAGTTAAATTTTAAAGACAAAGCTTTACTATGCTTGCTCCGCGAGTTTCTCCAACCACACACATGACCTTCTGCGACCTTCATCGCGTGGCGTGTCAAGCTGCGCCGAAACCGATGAAAAAATGGTTGTTGGGAAAAGGAAATGGCGCAGTATCTGTCTCACATATCGGCGGACACCTGAACCGCGCCGTAAGGGAAGGGATAAAGGAGGGAGTGAAAGAAGAAAGAAAGAAGGAGGTGCCGTAGTGGAGAACTGCGGATTAATTTCGACCACCTGGGGATCTTTAACGTGCACTGACATCGTACAGCACACGGGCGCCTTTTGCGTTTCGCCTCCATCGAAAAGCGGTCGCCGCGCTCGGCTTCGAGCCCGGGAACTCCGGACTCCGTATCAGTAGCCGAGTGGCCTAAACGAAAACTTTGGCGTCTTTCAGTCTTGAAGGGGTGCGGTGATAAAATAAAAGTGTCCTTATTGCTAGGCTAAAAACATTCAGCAGGGATATCTTAGAGTGCGGCCCGGGACCCATGGTTAGTGCATATACACGGTGCTTCACCTAAGATTTTAGATTATTTTTAAGAATTGGATTTTCGAGTTGAAACATCGCCTTCTGCGGCTTAGTACTGTTAGCGGTGTAGAACATCCGAGTATAGCTAAGACGTACTAACCAGCAGGATGGTTAACTAATATTGGAAGTCAACTATTTAACTGCTACTGCTAGGCTCCGTATTATTGAAAGGCGTGTAGTGCACCCTAAGTAATATCCATATCAGTTGCCATATTTTTGAAAACTCGGTTATCCTTGGCGCTGTGGGTCAACAAAGTTTGGCTAATTTGACGAGTTACTTGCACTGGAGAGATAGCTTTGCCTGCAAGCTTCCGGAAGGCACGTGTATTTTGGCGCGATTCAGCCTAACTTTGCTGCGCCACAGCGCAGACGGTAACCGCGTATTCGAAATTATATAGATATTACTTACCGTGGGGTACACGCCTCCTAGTTAGCATGTCTCAATAATTAAGGAGCATAACGGTAATAGTTAAAAAGTTAACTATTCAATATTAGATAAAGGCCTCCTAGTTAGCATGTCTCAATGTATTCTGATGTACTACACCGCTGGCAGTGCTATTCCGAAATAAGCGCTCTTCTAACTCAAAAAGCTTATTTCTAAAAATTGTGTAATATCTTAGTGAGAAAATTATTATGGATTAGACCAGCTGATTCAGTATATACAAATAGAAAAGCGAGATAAAGGTCTCTACTGACGTACGGAGCCGGTTTTGCGCACTTCATTTCGTGAAAATGAACGGAGTTTGCAAAGTTGTCAACGCCAATGAAATCTATGAATGCCTTCGGCTCACTTGTTTTGTTTGGTTTTTGATCCTTTTGCCGCCGTTTAGCAAGGAGCGTCTCTCGTGATTCTGGCGTTTCAGCCGCTTGTCTAGCCTTGCACTTTTCATATCTTCGCTGCTTTTGAGCCAACTCCCACGCTACCACTTCTACGTCTTCTTCTCCTCCTTCCATGGCAAAAGGTCAGACGACGGTGGCAGCGCGCGGCGCCGACGACGGTTGCGGCAGCAGCGGCCACCTGCGCTCTGCGTGACGTCACTCGTGTTCGGGCATGCGCAGCTGTTTCAAATCTGTAGTGTGGCCATGAGTGTGGCTCACGCGAAGCCCGGTGTTGACTGGCCTAGTGACGCTTTTCGCTTCAAAACGCTGTATAGACATACTCCATGTTTGCAAACAAAAGAGGTGGCGCTGCTGTCGCTAGCGGGCTTGCGGTAGGCAAAATGCCAGGGAGTCGCGTCGCGGAGAGGTGTTGAACGCGGGTTTTCAAGGTTTGTAAGCGCGTTTCCAGTTTCTGCGAATCACAGCAGTGGTTGATGCTTCCAACTTAGTAATTTCTCGAAGTACACGAGGTCGCCTTGGTCACGTGCGGCTTATTAGTTTGCCACCGTGTGTTGGGTGTATATTTTTAGCAGTAAACATGTAGAAAGCGTTTCTGCCGTTCATTCATGCGCTAGGCACTGAATAAAATAAGTTTTGACACTGCAATAGCCGGAATAAGTGTACTTCGGCACAGTAGTGAGGGGAAGTGCTGGTTTTGTTTCGGCGGAGCAGACTTGTGCTCAGCGTCTGCTGACATAGGTACGTGTGGGTACAGCGTCGCGTCCCCGATCTCTATTGTGTCGCGTAAGCGCTGTTTTTAGCCGCATGATCATGCACCAGCCAGGCCGAATTCTCCCCTTGTTAAACTGGTCGATTTGGTGAAAATTTTTGATTTCTGGAATTATTTTCTTTCCTAGCCCTGGAGTCTTGTTTAGTGACGAAAAAATATAGCAAAATGTTCAGTACAAATATATAAATTACGCTTTTTAGATGTATGGTCATCGAAAATTGTAAGGTAATTTCTTTGATTTCAGTGCCGCATTTATATTGTTACGGGGATGTTACGGCGGTAAGTCTATATTGGCGGCTGCTCTGAGATGGCCAGCACTCAGCTCAGAACCGAGCGCCCAGCTACCAACTGTCAACGTCGTCGTCGTTCAGCGCACCGCCACTTCTTCGTTCATGATTCGTCCACTTGTAACACTATCCCCCTCGGCTGAAGGCAACGTCCCGGTGCGTGTTAGGCGTGCGATGTCGATGGTGGGTGATAGGGCTTGAGGCGAGCTACATGAACGACTTCGGACTTCAGTGGAGCGGACGTCGACTTTGGGTGCAGCGGCGTGATTTCATACGTTACGTCGGTCACTGCCCGTAATACACGGTAAGGACCTGTGTAGCGCGGCAGAAGTTTTTCACATAACCCCACACGACGGGATGGGAGCCACAGCAAGACGAGAGATCCGGCAGGGTATCGCACATCACGGTGCAGGCCATCGTAGCGGTGTTTTTGAGCCTCTTGGGAGGCGGAGAGCTTGTGTCGAGCAACCTGGCGGGCGGCGTCTGCTCGGGCGATAGCGTCACGCGCATATGTAGTGACAGGGCCAGCTGTGGGCAGCAGAGTGTCGAAGGGCAGTAAGGGGTCTCGTCCAAAGAGAAGATAGAAGGGCGAGTAACCAGCGGTATCATGGCGCGAAGAGTTGTAGGCGAAGGTGACAAAAGGCAAGCTTATGTCCCAGTCCCGGTGGTCGTCGGATACGTACATGGCGAGCATGTCTGTCAGCGTGCGGTTGAGACGCTCCGTAAGGCCGTTCGTCTGAGGATGATAAGCAGTGGTGAACTTGTGACGAACGGAGCACGAACGAAGGATTTCGTCAACAACTCGGGAAAGGAAGCAGCGGCCACGGTCGGTAAGGAGTTGACGGGGAGCGCCATGGTGTAATATGACGTCGTGCAGAAGGAAGTCAGCGACGTCAGTGGCGCAGCTGGTTGGAATGGCACGAGTGATCACGTACCGCGTGGCATAATCGGTGGCGACGGCAATCCACTTGTTCCCCGTGGAGGACTCCGGGAAGGGCCCAAGTAAATCTAGCCCAACACGAGAAAACGGGTCGGTCGGGATGGGGATCGGCTGCAGGTGTCCAGACGGCAGGACAGCGGGCTTCTTTCGGCGCTGACAGACGTCGCAAGCGGCGACGTAGCGTTGGACGGAGCGGTACAGACCAGGCCAGAAGAAACGCCGGCGCACGCGGTCGTACGTACGGGAGACACCAAGATGACCAGCCGTAGGTGCGTCATGCAGTTGTTCGAGGATAGTGGACCGTAGGTGGCGGGGAACAAGAGCACGTGCTCAGCGCCATCAGGTCGCATGTTGCGGCGGTACAGCGTGCTCCCGTCCAGCGAAAACCGGGCCAGAGAAGTGTCGCGGCGGTCGGTGCTGAGGCGGTCGATAAGAGAGGTGAGGGTGGGATCCAAGCGATGTTCGTCGGCAATGTGGGAGAGGTCGGAGATGGAGAGGACACAGGCATCCGACTCACAGTCTGTAGAAGGAGGATCGACGGGATAGCGGGACAGGCAGTCTGCATCTTGATGAAGGCGACCGGACTTGTGAACCACGGAAAAGGTGTATTCTTGCAATCGCAATGCCCACCGGCCAAGACGGCCAGTAGGGTCCTTGAGAGATGAGATGCCAACACAGGGCGTGGTGGTCGGTTATAACAGTGAATGGGTGGCCGAACAAGTATGTGCGGAATTTTTCAATGGCCCAAACAAGAGCCAGGCACTCGCGTTCTGTGATGGAGTAATTCTTCTCGGCGGAAGAAAGAAGACGGCTGGCGTACGCAATCACGCAGTGCTGGCCGCGTTGTCGCTGAGCAAGGATGGCGCCAATTCCGTGACCACTGGCATCGGTGCGAAGTTCAGTCTGGGTAGACGGGTTGAAATGGGTTAATACAGGAGGGTTAGTGAGGACGGCGATAAGGCTGGAGAATGCAGTAGCCTGCTCTGGGCCCCAGGAAAAAGGAACGCCTTTCTGCAACAGATTGGTGAGAGAGCGAGCGACGGCTGCGAAGTTCGGGACAAACCGGCGAAAGTAGGAACAGAGACCGATGAAGCTGCGGACATCACTGGGCGAGCGGGGACAGGGAAAAGCACTGACGGCCCGAACTTTATCAGGGTCAGGTTGTATGCCACTCGCATTCACCAAATGGCCGAGGACTTTGAGTTCGCGGCGGCCGAAAGTACATTTTTTTGAGTTGAGTTGAAGACCTGCGCGGCGGAAAAGTGCCAAGATGGACGAAAGGCGAAGCAAGTGGGTTTCAAAAGAGGGCGAGAAAACAATTACATCATCTAAGTAACAAAGACAGGTCGTCCACTTGAAGCCCCGGAGTAACGAGCCCATCATCCGTTCAAATGTGGCAGGGGCGTTACAAAGGTCGAAGGGCATGACCTTAATATGGTAAAGGCCATCAGGGGTGACGAAAGCTGTTTTCTTGCGGTCTCTTGCGTCAACAGAGATTTGCCAATACCCGCTACGAAGGTCGATGGAAGAAAAGTAGGGGGCGCCATGTAAACAGTCCAGGGCATCATCTATGCGCGGAAGGGGATAGACGTCTTTCTTCGTGACCTTGTTGAGATGACGATAGTCGACGCAAAACCGCCAAGTTTGGTCTTTCTTTTTCACGAGCACGACAGGAGATGCCCAAGGGCTGTTTGAAGGCTCGACGATATCGTTGGCCAACATCTTGTCCACCTCCCGCTGGATGATCTGGCGCTCTGGTAGCGACACACGATAAGGCCTCAGGTGTAAAGGTCTGGCATCGCCGGTGTCAATGCGGTGAGTCACTACCGATGTTTGACCCAGAGGAGCAGAAGCGAAGTAAAAAATGTCGGAGTAGGACACCAAAAGGTTGTGAAGATCCTGTGCATGCTCGGGGCTCAGGTCAGAAGCAATCATCGCAGAAATGGATTGCGGAACGTTGGCCGGGATGTCGGCCGCTTGAGAGACAGTAGAAGGTGAGAGAGCAGTGACGGTACAGTCGGTGAGAGAAGATAAAGTAGCAAGCGATATGCCTGCAGGAAGAACTTGTGGTGACAAGCTGAAATTGAGGACAGGAAGGGAGGTGCTATTCTTGGTGACGGTCACGATGAGGTGCGGAAGAACAACATTGCGGGAGAGAACGACATCGGCAAGTGGACAGGCAAGATAATCCCCATCAGGAACCGCAGGAAATGGGGACATAGGCAGATAAACGGCACAGTCGGGGGGCAGGCGAGCGTACTCGGTGGAGCGATGGCGGGGCGTGGAGCTTGAGGGTGTATCGGCTGAGCTGAGAGGGAGGTCCAATCGTAGAAGGCCGCTGGAGCAGTCGATAAGGGCAGAGTGAGCGGTTAGAAAGTCTAGACCAAGGATCACATTGTGAGGGCAGTATTCGAGGACGGTGAACAGAACTGGGATGTGACGATCGGCAAGAGTGACGCAGGCAGTGCACAGGCCAGTGACGGCAGCAGTGCTGCCATCGGCAACGAGAACGGTGGGCGAAGCGGCAGGGGTCTGAACTTTTTTGAGGCGACGGCAAAAGGATGAGCTAAGAACCGAGACTTGGGCACCAGTGTCAATGAGGGCAGAAACAGGAACACCGTCCACAAAAACGTCGAGCAGATTACAGGGCGAAGGCTGGGTCAGTAGAGGATTTTCAGGTCGGGGCACCAATGCAGCATCACCTCCGGGAGCTGCACTGGCTAGTTTCCCGCGAAGCGGCCTGCAGAGGAAGGTGAGTAACTGCGGTGCGGAAGAGGTGAGCGGGAACGGTGGGCTGTCGGGGAGGGAGAGCGGCCGGTTCTACGAGGAGGCGGTGTGGACTCGGTGCTGGGTGGGTCATTCCGAGGCGTGAAGCGACGGGGTCCATAGTCACAACGGCGGTCGACGTAGGGAAAAGGTCGGGGAGGTGCGGACCAACGGCTGCGGCAGTGGCGGGAGATGTGGCCTACGCGCGAGCACGTAAAGCAGATCGGCCGGTCGTCAGGGGTACGCCACTCATATGGATTGCGATACCTTGTGTAACTTGGGACGAAGGTGTTGTGGGCCGTAGCAGTAGCGACCACGGGAGAGATGGGGCTCGCACTCCGAGGTTCGACGGGACGATGGCTGGAGGGCATGCCCAAGTTGGCGACCTCCTGACGGACGACAGCTTGAATAAGGGATATTGTGGCCAGGGTGTTGTCCGACAAGGGCGCGTTGGGCGTAACAGGAGCCAGCGCCTCCAGTTCACGGCGCACGATGCGAGTCACGTTGTCGGGGTTGGAAGGCTGTCTTAGTGTCGGCAGATCCTCGCACATGGAACTGGCAGCTGTGTTAGGCAGGCGGTCGAAGCGGTGTGCAATGTGCCGGTGCTTGGCCTGCTCGAAGCGTCGACACACCTGCAGAACGGAGTCAACCGTAGAGCAGTCCCGGCATAGAAGAAGGTGGAAGGCATCGTCGGCAATGCCTTTAAGAATGTGGCCTGCCTTATCGTCTTCGGTCATGTTGGGATCGACCTTTCGGCACAGTGCCAGGACGTCTTGAATGTATGTAATATATGATTCAGTGGCCGTTTGGGCGCGAGCTGCAAGTTCTTTTTTGGCAGCAAGCTGACGGCCAACTGGTTTTCCAAACAGGTCGCGGAGCTTTTGCTTGCAGGCATCCCACGTGGCAATCTCTTCTTCGTGGGTTTCGAACCAGACGCGTGCGGTGCCGGCGAGATAAAATATTACATTGGCCAGCATCAGCGTGGCGTCCCACCTGTTGTGCTGGCTAACACGCTCATAAAGCGAGAGCCAGTCCTCGACGTCCACGCCATCTGTACCGCAGAATGTGCCCGGGTCGCGAGGGTGGGCTACGACGACAGTTGGCGTGGCAGGCACAGACGGAGGGGCCGGGTCGGTAGTCATCTCGCCGGTTCGGCCCGTCGTCTCGTCGGCTAGTCGGGTCGTCGGCATGTCGGCTCGAACCCGCGACCTCCACCAAAAGATGTTACGGGGATGTTACGGCGGTAAGTCTATATTGGCGGCTGCTCTTAGATGGCCAGCACTCAGCTCAGAACCGAGCGCCCAGCTACCAACTGTCAACGTCGTCGTCGTTCAGCGCACCGCCACTTCTTCGTTCATGATTCGTCCACTTGTAACAATATGACCAATTAAAGCGAAGTGGCCATAAACGAGGGAATAAACATCAAGGTTCGTTTTCTGACCGCTCACATTTTCTGTGACTGGCATCACTCATACCTTCGTAATTCCGTAACGCATGAAAATAAAATGATTCCATTTGTCGCAAACTATTCCTGAGACGTTGAGGAGCGTAATAAATCTCTCGATTTTTCCCTACACGTGCAGTATTATGTTAGTTATTTTTGTAAGAAACGTTTTCATGAAACTATGCATGCATAAATACTAATCTAAAAAAGAACTAATTGCCTCATCACACAGAAGAGGGCTTTGTGTAAATGCTGGCATAAAAAAAATTTGCGCACTTTCTACTGAATTATTGAAGACTTGTGGTGACTTGACGAGGGTGTTAAATATAATTAACCAGAACTGCAGCAGGTATAGCAATAAGTAAAAAGAAATTACTGAAACTAGCGCAGCAATTTTATATTTGCACCAAGTTTATAGTTACATATCGCATGCATAAATAACGAAAACACTTTTCATAGCCGCGTACCCTCTTAATCTCGCCACGTGTCTGTTAGTAGCAAGCTTGAGGCTTCTTCCTTCCAAATAAGCTTCGCGGTCATGTACTACCTTATGAAACATGACACATGCATGATGCAATGAAAAAGCATGTGGCGTTTAGCACACTTAAGGTACGCTATTCTAAGCACGCCAACCCGACCGCGCATGATTGACACAACTTACCAAACTTCTTTTTAATCGAATCAAATAATTCCGTCGGTCACATTAAGAAACAGTTTCAAGTAAATATTAAATGCCATAAAACGCGCCATTAAAACATGGCGTGCTTTAACAAAAGAACGCATTCCTTGTGGGCGAGTGAACCTGCGGGTGGTCCGTGCACACCGGCTAAAGGCGATAAATACGTGTGCAGCTACATATGTGTTTTTTTTCCTTGCGCAATTATCAACCTACTATCCTGATGTTCGGGTGAATGAACGCAGTAACTTGCATGCTATTAAGTGCATTGAGTGGCAGTGCCGATAGACTCCCAGACTTCGCGCTTTACTACCGTGGCCCATTGCTTGTTAGCCAGTTTCCTAATGCGATATTTATGTGCGAGAAACCTACCGAGGCTAATTTAAATTTCCTTTTATGCTACTACGCGGATCCAACATGGACGCAGGTGACCAATACATGCTGCTTCTGCAGTGCACAGGTATGATACAGCCGCAGGAAGCTGCGGTAGGTACGGGCAGCCATGACCTGTTTTGCCTACCATGCGAAAGTCGCTGCTGACATCAGCGCCACCGCATCTTCGTGACGTCGCGGGGTGAAGGAGGTCTATAGGATCCGTTGAGGAGCGGGTATTCACCCTGTGTGATCTTGATTTTGTTTGAATCGAAATCAGTTTGCAACCTATAACTAAGAAGACTTGTTAACTTTCCTAATTTTGTAAAATTGTGCGGGGTTTACATTGCTTAGTTGCTGGGAAACGTGCTATAATTGGCCTGGGCGCTTAGACTAATTGGCAGAGCTTGAGAGTCAAGGCCGCTCAGCTAGTGATGACAGCTGCAAAGCGAGTGTATTTTCCAAGGTGTAGATAACTAATATTCAGGATAAAGTTTCTCTCTTTTTATTGTTGATTACACTGGTCGGTTGTTTCCTCGTGCGGGTTAACTGCATACTTGATTCCACTAGCATAACCAGAATTGTTAAGCACGACACGCTTCAAGCTTGCATTCTCGGTACAATCAGGCTAGCATATGAAGTTCAAGGAGGGCATGAAGCCGAACCTGAAGATCTTGCATGAAGCCGAACTTATCCGAAACAATCCGAACTTTCCCGCAGGAATGAAGGGGAGCAGAAGAAAAAAAATGGTTAAGGTTCGACCCGGCTGAACCTAGCAGACGAGTGAAGGCAGAGCCGCGGTATTTATGGAGAAGAATGGTGTGACTACATTGCTACGTGATCGCATGACGTCACAGTACGCGATGCGAACCTGAGCTCTGAAGGTCGTGGTCAAAGTTCAAGTGACCACTGTTCATCCGTCTTGTGGTTGCTGGTCATTAGCTGTGGCCGTACCATACAGGCATATCATGGCTATGCGCAGCAAGACACATAGTCTTACATTGTTAGTCTTGGAGATGTGTGGTTGGTTCGACCTTGGTCGAGTTTCCAGGTCAAGCGTGCAAAGGCAGGCGAAACTATGTTGTACGTCGAGTAGTAGAGCTTTCATTCTAAAACTTGCCATACTTATAGCTGGGAGTGGGACTTGAACCGCTGGCGGAGGCGCAAACGTATTAACTTCGCTTCCCAGTTCGCCCAGGCATCATCACAGCCTCTCGCACCCTCTGTTTAGCTCGTGGCCTTTCGCGCCGCGCTTGCGATTTTGATTTCTTTGAAAATAAACATTGCGTTTGAGAAAAGGAAATGGCCCAGTAACTCTCTCGCTTCTCGGTGGACACCTCAATCGTTCCGTGAGGAAACGGAGGAGGGCGGCAGTGAAAGAGAAAAAAGAGGTGCCGCTGTGGTGGGCCCCGGAATAATTTCGACCGCCGGAGGATATTGCACTGACATCGAGCAGCACACGGACGCCTTCCGCGTTTCGCTTCCACCGAAACGCGGCCGCCACGGCCGCATTCGTACCCGGTGTTACGTCTCGCCTACGACGCGCGGTATAGCCGGCGCGGATGCAACGGATGCCGCGGCTTCGTTCATCGCTGCCGCAACGCCTCCCGCCAAGCGCGTCCAGGCAGGTTTTAGTGCCACGTGTCGTCGTGCGTGCGTGTGTGTGTGTGTGCATGCTGGTGCCCACGCTTGTCAAAGCGCGGCAGCCGGGGAGAGAAGCTCCCCAACTGGGAGGCGAGGAGGTCTGACCGGCGCCGGCCCGGCGGACGCGCACGTCACGCCTGAACATGTTCAAGCGTCGCCGTATCGGACGACTCTTCCCAAGCCGTTCCCTCTTGCCCTCGACTCCGTGGGTATAAAACGCCGCTGCCCCGGACGCCGAGAGGGACTTCGATTTCTTCCTGCGAGTAACGTGGTCGCCCTGACCGGCTGCTCTTTTGCGATGCCAGAATAAACAAGTTGTTCTGTTGCCAGTCGACTCATCCTTTGCCGGGACCTTCGGATGTTTCCAGCTTTGCCCCAGGCCGCCAGGCCAACGCTACCCTTGGGGCTTGCAACCCTTTTGCAACGCCGGGAACTCTGGATCAGTAGCCGAGCGCCCTAGCCACTGAGCCACTGCGGCGGGAAAAAATAATTGCTGGCGGTTTAGCTCTGGCTAACCCTGGTTGAAAGCGAAAAGCTCTATCTCCCTGTCTATATTTGTGGTCGAGCGACTGGCGAAGAAATGGCGTAGTCTGAGAGAGGCATCATTACCTTTTCTTAAAACCAACTTTTATTTCCTTCGCTTGCGGCTTGGGTGTCCACCGAGATATGCGAGACAGCCATCATTTCCTTTCCTTAAAACACACTATTTCACTTCCCTTACGGCCCGGTTAGGGTGTCCACCGATCGAGATATGTGAGACAGTCATAATTTCCTTTCCTTACAACCAATATTCAGTTTCCTGCCCTTATCGGGCGCGGTTCGGGTGTCGGTCGCCATGGCAGGCGTCAGGTGAATCACACCTACCGTACCGCGGAACGCATCAAAGTTCAGCGGCATTTTATGCAGAACCCACTTTGATGACCTGCAAATGCGATAATGGTAGACGCTATCCCCTTGACCAGAGTTCAAGGTCAATGGTGAAATGTCGGACGTCAAGATCAAAGGTCAAAGTGGAGATTGTGTAGCAGCCGCTGGTGTCGCTGCTGTAGTAGACGTCATGTGTCGAACCTGACAACCACCAGTTATGCTCATGGTTTGACTACCTACATTCAAGGTGAAACTTGCGGCCCCGCTGACGGCTCGGAAAGCCGGCTTAGTAAATCTGTTCGCTTCAAAATATTCGTTCAAATAGAGTTATTACCACCCCCACCCCCACTAGCTAGCGCAGCTGCTTCGGAGCGAAAGCTACGCTAAATAGGCTAGTCAGAGGCGCATTTCGGTTAAGCGTCCCTAGTGACTATTGCGCATGCGCCACTATGATTGCATCGAGCCACAGGTGTTCCGCCGCTGCGCCACACCTTCCCTCAAAATCCAATTTTAAATGTTAAATTTCCTCTTTCTTTCCTTCTTTCCCTCCCTTTTATATATCCTCATTCGAAGCGGTTGGGGTCTCCACCGAAATATGCGAGGAAGGTACTGCGCAATTTCCTTTCCTCAAAAACCAAACAAAACAAGTCAGCCGCCGGCGTCCATTGGGTTCATTCGTGTTGACAACGTTGTAGAGGCTGTTCATGCAGCCAGCGGCGGCGGCGTTTTTATGGAGGCAAAACGCTAAGGCGCCCGCGTGCTGTGCGATGTCAGTGCACGTTAAAGATTCCCAGGTGGTCTAAATTATTCCGGAGCCCTCCACTACGGCGCCTCCTTCTTCCTTTCCTCTTTCACTCCCTCCCTCCTCAGGTGTCCAACGATATATGAGACGGATACTGCGCCATTTACTTTCCCCAAAAAATCCAATTATTATTATTAACGCCCCTTTCTTCCTGTCTTCTCCCAGTGCCTCCTTTAACTCCCCTTACGGCGCGATTTAGGTGTCCGTCGAGATTTGAAACAGATACTGCGTCATTTCCTTTCCCCAACGATGATTTTTCACGCGGGTCGCAAGGCGGCATAAAAAGTTTCGAAGGAAAGTAAGAAAAAAATCAAGTGGCTGACGATGCAGGTTCCGATGCAGTCTTCAGTGCCACTATGTATGAGAAGTCCTACAATACAGTACGCCTTTCCTACAGTGTATTTCATGCTTAGATGTGCTCTCGCAGACGAGATAGGCTGATAATATTATCAGCCACTTCTCATTAGGTGAAATTAGTAGTGGTGGTGGTGGTGGTAACTTTACTGATAGAATTATATGGGTGCGTCTCGGTGTCGAGCACACACCACATCTTTTGACGTGGTCTGCGGCTCTTGTGGCAGGGTTGGAGACCCTAGTCCAGGGCCCCACTGAGTCTTGGCGCCAGGTAAGCTTTCCGCACCAGTTTATTTGAGTGTGTTGGCGTGCCACTAAACATGGCCACAGGATACAGCAAAACCAGTGGCACCTTCAGCCAGGTATAAAGTAACCTTGCGCCATTGGTACCCTTCCCAGGTGCCCTGAAGTCCTGCCTGGACAGCCGGATCCTCGCTGGGAAGCATCCTCTCCTACTGCTCCCCACTCGGGATTTTGTTTATTGCAGCCGCATTAATTCTATTTTCACACCACGTTGTATGAATTAACTAGGCTTTATGCTCGCACCAAGGGCATTTGCTGCTATAAAGCTCTGGATGTATCTACTTAGCATGTTTAGATTCGGGAAGGTTCCCGTTTGTATAGTCTGCAATAGACCGCTTCCTGCTGGTGGAGAGTTTTGTGGGGCGGGGGATATCTAACCCTGAATCCCTTCTATAAAGTAATTCAGAATTTCAGACGGCACTGGTTCCAAGGGCACTGGTTCCGCGTCAGGATGCTCGAGGATGGTTTATATTTGGAGGCTCGGTTTGTAAACTCTCGAGCCCTCCTATCAGCCTCGGCATTCCCCGCGATGCCTGTGTGTTCCGGTACCCACATTATTAAGTGTTGCAAACTGTTTTTGCTTCGGTGCTAATTTGGTGTCCTTAGAATGTGAAGTGCTGCCCCCCCCCCTCTATTTTGCCATTCATGTAGTTTCTGCATGCTGTTTGCGAGTCTGTTAGAATTATTAGGCACCTTTGAGCACAATAGCGCTCTGCCGTTAGTGGCCGTCAGTGGCAAGAGAAGTCAGTACGAGTTGCCGGTGCTTTGAGCCTAACCCCCACTGCGTTGTGTTGGTTTTAGCAGAAATTTGAGCAGTCCACCAACAGGAGGTGATATGGAGGCAGCTCCAGACCTTCTCTCTCCATAAGCCTGGCCCATTATATAGCCATACACCAGACTACACACGCACTCCTATGCAAACAACGTAGCGCCCGAGAAAACATACCACGTTTAGTTGGAGTGTCCAGCGGACAACCACCCTTGAGGAATTGCTGCTCACTAATCTCGAGTAGTGGGAGGCCGCGTTGCATAGTTCAGACCCAACCGTGCAACGCTGGGGCAAGGAACGAGCACTTGATGTCACCAGGGCCCTAGAGCTCTTGGCCACCTTGACCTCCTCACATCGCGAATGACTTATCAAGTGCCTTCAGTAACGCTCGCAGTGTGTGCGACTGTTTTAATCAGCCCTTTATAATAATAATAATAATAATAATAATAATAATAATAATAATAATAATAATAATAATAATAATAATAATAATAATAATAATAATAATAATTGTTTTTTTGTGGAAAGGAAATGGCGCAGTATCTGGCTAACGTATCGTTGGACACTTGAACCGCGCCGTAAGCGAAGAGATAAAGGAGGGAGTGAAGGAAGAAAGGAAGAAAGAGGTGCCGTAGTGGAGGGCTCCGGAATAATTTCGACCACCTGGGGATCTTTAACGTGTACTGACATCACACAGCACACGGGCGCCTTAGCGTTTCGCCTCCATAAAAACGCCGCCGCCGCGGTCGGGTTCGAACCCGATAACTATGGATCAGTAGACGTGCGCCCTAACAACTGAGCCACCGCGGCGAGTCAAGCGGCCCCTCCCAATGCTGCATTTTGTAGCGGCATTTCGAAACTTCGCTCTCCACTCGCTACAGCGAACGTCGTTCGTCGACAATCTTTTGTCTTCGCTCCGTAAGTCGCGGGACGATTGACGTTTCTTTCCTCACGTATTAGGCATAATGTTCGGACGAATTGTAAGCGGATTTACTGCTTGATCGATTGATAACGCCTCATCGATATTTTGATCTGTAAGGATTTGATGGCATCTCCAATGTCGCCATATACACTACTGGTTGGTAGGCGTTGCAGTTCAAAATCAGTTTACAAATTATCGCATATAGTTTCAAGAAGCAGGTTGAAGAAACGCCCGCACTTTAGACGGGCTCTGCCAATTTCAACAAATTTGGCATGGTAACTTTTACTTGCGCATATTTGTATGGGCCGCAGTACTAAACGATACCGCCGCTCGCCGGCTGCGGCGTCACAGTTTATCGCTCACGTCTCAAAACTGCACTTACGGAGTGCCCAACATCGCTATCGTCGTTGCCACAGACCTGAGCACAGCGGGTTCGGATCGTCTCCTAAAAACAACTGCGTGTGTTCGCGAATGCATGCTTTGGGTTTGACAGACAACTAAAGTGGTTGCAAGGGTAAGCTTGGACTGCTTGGCTCAGCTGCTGCTGATCAAGCATATATTGCCCGCTACTTTTGCAGAGTCTTATTACTGTACTTAGAAAGCACTCGCCTATAATATTCGTAGCTATGGTGGCAAGCCTACTAAAGATTACAAGTAAAATATTTAGAAATATCGCAAAAAAGTAATTTTGAATCTTAACAATGGACCCGCCGCGGTGGCTCAGTGGTTAGGGCGCTCGACTGCTGATCCGGAGTTCCCGGGTTCGAACCCGACCGCGGCGGCTGCGTTTTTATGGAGGAAAAACGCTAAGGCACCCGTGTGCTGTGCGATGTCAGTGCACGTTAAAGATCCCCAGGTGGTCGAAATTATTCCGGAGCCCTCCACTATGGCACCTCTTCTTCCTTTCTTCTTTCAATCCCTCCTTTATCCCTTCCCTAACGGCGTGGTTCAGGTGTCCAACGATATATGAGACAGATACTGCGCTATTTCGTTTCCCCCAAAACCAATTATTATTATTATCTTAACAATGGACTCCTTCCGCTCAGGTCACTGAGGTCCGAACGTACCAAAGCCTAACTCGTGCCGTCTTCGTAAGCGGTTGATTAGCAAGCTGAACGCCTGTAGAATGGCCGAGAAGGCATAAAGTTATTAAAACTCGCCCAGAATTCCGCTGCTCCAAAAATGAGACTATTTGCCCAGGTGAGCCAATGAATAATTTTCCTAAGCACTTAATTGGAAGCGTGTATCTCTGCGCATTTAAGTGATAATGAGTTCATACCTCAGAGCTGTTATAGGCTGCTATGCCGACGCAGTAGCATATGTGCTTCCTGAATGTTTCGTTTGGTTGGTTGGCTGGATGGTTTATGCTGTTTAACATCCCAAAGCGACTGAGGCTATGAGGGACGCAGTAGTAAAGGGCTCCGGAAATTCTGACCGGGTGGGGTTGTTTAACACGCACTGACAGTGCACAGTACACTAGCCTCTAGCATTTCGCCTCCACCGAAATGCGACCGCCGCGGCCGGCAGCGTGTTTCCTTTGAAGGGCATACTTTCGGCATACTCAAGCTTCTGCAACTGTTTACTATGGTGACGCCAGTAGAGAGACCTAAGACCAGAGAGTTCGCGGCTCACTTACTATTGTCGCCGCTCCCCTGATCGCTTTGGTGGCCGGAGATGCGATGGATGAAAGGGGAGATTTTCCTTTTGCTGGTCCGTCCGCCTCGATTGACCCGACAGGGGACTTGGCGCGAGCCGCACCGCTGCGAGCACCAGGCGCATCAGGGCGCTGCCATCGTTCGCTGCCTGGTGCGGAGGCCGGCGGACGGGATTCGCCCGGGGACGCGGGTGACGGTGCAACCGAGCTGGCCGGGCTGGAGAGCAGGGGCGACGTGGTCCCAGCTGGGCTCCTCATCTGTTTCACAATCCGCGGTGGACGCACGGGCGGAGCGTCGCTTGTGGGACGGTCTCCTGGCAATTCTGGCTCAGCGCTACCAGAATGCTTCGCTTGAGCCGAGGCCTCGCCTGATACGGCAGTACTCGTTGCTGGAGTCGTGGCCTGCGTCTTTTGAGTTTGCCCCGGCGACGCTGCCGTCTCCTCGCAGGCGTTGGCGCCGCCAGCACCGATGCCGGTATTGGTGGACAGGGGGCTGGTGGGGTCCGATGCCTTCTCGCTCTTGCCGGCGCTAGGGTTAGATGGCTCAGAACCGGTCTTGGTCGAGCGCTCCTTGCGGCGACCGCCTTTCTTGTCGTCGGCGGCTGGCTTCTCTCCTGTCATCTTCTTAGCCATACCCGCTGGATCCGACGAAAAATAAGTGGGCAGTGAGGAACCCTAAAGGTGGCCTTCGGCGTTCTCTTAGGGAAGCGAGGTGTTGACACTATACGAACAACCACAGAGCGTGCAACTCGTGCAAGAATCCTTTTCTTCTCTGACGCGATCGCGCAACCACGCGCCAGGGAGCAGTGGTGGTGGTAGTGGTTTTTTTATTAAAATAATAGTAAAAAGGAAGGAAAAGATTTTTGCTAGCCCCGGCATCCGCCGTCGATACTGACGCACCTGAGCTGGGGCAGCGGAAATAAAGGATTGCAGGCAGATTGGAGAAATGAAATGAAAGAGGTGAGGGGACAGAAAGAGAGGAGAAAAGAGGAAGAGGAAGAGAGGAGCGAAATTAGGACCATATTACTTGAGGAGAAGAAGAAGAAGAAGAAGAATTAGGACCAGAAGGACACGCGGGCATCAGTTAGCGCTGATTTGCTCTCAGGGGCAGAGAAGGATGCTGCATTCGTCGACAGCATCAGTGCTGAAGACAAAACATAGTTTTAAATACGGTCCTCAAACAAACAGGAAGAGCGCCAAATGGCGGTCGACAAGCTTTCCGGCGTCGAGAAAGGTGCGGCAACAGAATACCAAAGGAAAGACGATGCTGATAGTTTTTTTTCGATGCCAGAGGTGTCATACACCACGAGTTCGTCCCACATGGCAGACGGTGAATCAAGGATTTCATATCCGCGTGCTCCAAGACATGCATGATGCACTGCGATGCCATCGCCCTGACTTACGGGAATTTGGACAATAAAGCCCTTTCCACGACAACTCAAATCCGCACACTGCTTTCAGCGTGAGAAAATTTCTAGCCAAGAACTGCATTGCTGTACTTTCCCATCCGCTATACTCGACCGACCTCTGCCGATGCGACTTTTTCCTGTTTTCTCGTGTGAAGAGTGCCTTAAAAGGTCGCTGGATTTGCAGCGTGGATGCCATTCAAGACGCCACGACAAAGGAGCTGAGAGCCCTGCCAAAAGAAGCGTTTTCAACTGTTTCCAAGACCTCAAGACGCGTTAGAAGCTGTGTGTAGACTACAATGGGGAGTATTTCGGAGGAGTGCTGCACAAATGATTTAAATGTCAAACGCAGTTTAATGAACTCTGTCTCGGAACTTTACGGAAAAAGGTTGTACATGCGTATGCTGACGGTGTCTTCGAGTTTACCAGTTTGCCCGCTCCACCCCCCCCCCCCCCCCCACACCCCCCAACACGCACACACCCGCCTTCTAAAAAATATTCTTCATAGTTTTTTTTTTCTGCGGAATGCGTGAAAGGAAACGCCGAAGCGTTTTGCATCAAAATCACTATTGCACACATGCAGTAGAACTACGTTAATGTAACGCCAGTATTAACTAAAAACTGGATTTAAAAGCTGTTATTCGCACGCTGCCTAGAATTTGTTCGTTCAGCCTAATTCTGAGTCTCCAAGTTACGTAGTTCGCCGTTAGAACCCGCCATACAAAAACTTGCAACGGCTGATGTATTTAAGAGTAGGGTTTTGCGAGAAGCATTAATCGGCGTAATTACACAAACTGAGTTGGATATTTGCAGGCAAATATCTCGGAACACGGGCGCGGTGGAGAACTCTACAAATTATGAGTCTAGGAATAAGGCAGTTTCCAAGTTCCCGATACATACACGCTAACTGCAGTGACAAAAAAATTATTTTGCCCCCGGTACGACAATTTCGCTTTCACCGCAGTGCTCTAAAACGTTTTTCCAGGATTCAGGAGGCCAAAGTCGACGTTTTTTAGCTCAAATTCGGTTGCACATTGGGTTATATTCAGCAAAAGGTTCCATAATTCGGGTTTTTGTGTGGCGATCTCTGCAGGTAAATACAATTTATCTCGTCTTTGTGTAGGACGGGAAGTTTTTTTTGCTCAGTTTTCACGCATATGGAAAGCGCGACATTCATTCCTTTCAGTGCCACATACACTTTTACTCAACTCAGTTTGATGGGAGTAATACGCTTCATGTGCGGACTTGCGCTCAAAGTTTCCTACAACTTGCACTGGAGTAAGCACAGGCAGCGCAATTATAAATCATTACAGAGGATACACCGTGAAGTCAGTGCTCGAGCTTCCCTTATCCCGCAAAATGGTTTCGTTGTTTACACGGGAAGGAGATGTAACAGCAAAACCGTGCTACCAGAATACGCGCGCACTTTGAACATACATACACGACATTTCTGGGCACATCTCTTTAGAAAACAACGCGCGAAATATTGGCCAGCTGCAAAGTTCCAACCACACGGGCTGTGATGCTATGGCGACCACTTCATTACACTGGGCGTAACTGTTTTTACAGTAGGTACACACACGAGTTCAATGAAATAAAAGCGAAAAGTGCTGCTCAGTAAATGAGTGCGCATTAGTTATAGCCATGTTATGGCCTATTAAATTTCTCGCGCAGCAAGAAAAAAATGCACAAACTGCCAGTAGCTGACGTCAAACTATCAGCTGGAAAAAAATTATGGTGAGGGCTTCATAGGGTAACACACGAGTCACGACTTCAGGTCCCTAAAAACCAAAGCCAGAAAGAATAAAGGCAAAAGTTCTCAAATAAACAAAAGAAAGATGATTATACGAACTGACTAATCAGAGTTCTTGAGACACGTTCACAACCCGTAATGTTTATGGTACAATCACTGAGAAAAAATAAACAACAATCAGGGAGTGGAGTAAGAATAGGCGGTCATTCTCGGTGGTGTTAAAAAATTAAACATGGTGCAAATAATCCACCTGCAAATCCTCGACACATCAAGAAAAAGTCAAGTAAAAAAACCGCATTTTTTCGTCGGGTTCATTTTTGTACCGTTGCGACACATGAAGGTTTTTTGGAAAGCCGGTGAGTTGCGAACAATCTTGCCGCACGTATCGATAGAGTCATGAGTTGTAGTTGATCTGCACATCATATAACATATGGTCATGAAGAATATTTTATCTTCTGACAGGCCTTCAGCGGGCAGAGCTGTTTGGTCGGACTGAATGGCGCGTATCATGGCAGAGTAGGAAACTTCCACGGCGGGAATTTCGGGAAATATGCTCTCAATGCCCTCGCCTTTCAGGCAGTTGTCTTTGGACTCGAAGGTTTTCGTCGAGCCTTCGGACAGTATGGATGCGACAGGCTCTCCGTCGCTGTTCCAGCGAATTCCCTCCTTGTCCAGTGCATTGAGACTTTCTAAAGCCATCTGGAATCCAAGCCCACCGTAGAACATAGCCCTCGTTCCGCTCCTGTAGTACAGAGGACTGTTGACGATGCCGATTGGTATCTCAATGTTGTTAAGAACGTAGTCGTACTCGAACTCAGCTGGTGGAACGTTCATCGGGAGGGACTGCGCCGCCTCGAACCAGTCTGTTCTGTTGTGCTTCGATATTGCAAAGCGCGCACTTATCCAGTAGTCCCCGAACGTTTCTTCCTTGGTTGGGTAGTCACTGTACCGCTCCTCTAGAGTTTCACTAACTATCGCATTTGGCGAAGGCCACAGAATGGCTTGCACGGCAGCTACCTTGCTTCCGACGAGCTTCTGGCTCTCACTGTCTAGCCACGCGGAGCTGTTGAGCATACCCTGCAGTGTCGAAATGAGGCTGCTGTAGCCCATGTTCACGATGACTTGGTCTTTTCGAGTTAGACGTGACACATATTCGACTGCAAAGACGAGCAGCTTGAACGTCTCTTCGACGTGGAGGGCACAGAAGACGGGCCTGTACAGCTGCGCTTTCCAGGGATCACCAAAGCGCACCACTTGAAGGTTGGGGCTCGATATGGGCGCGTACAGCTGGACGAAAGACCAAGACAAATGGCTGAGAATGGTTTGGTTGGTGTAGTTCGCAAACATTGCCCCTATTGTAGTGAGGAATCCAGTATCGCTCGTGATGACTTGGTGGTCCGGAAGCACTGGCGGTGTTAATTCCAGGTGCAGGTTCAAATGTTCCAGCCACGCGTTAGCAGAGAGAGGAGCGGTGTAGTTGCCGATAGAGGAGAATGGCATCACGGCGGGAATTTTTTTTAGGGAAGCGAAAGAGCTTTTGAGGTTTCCCAGTATAGCACCTTCCGTGTCGGCAACGGCTTCGATCGAGGGTTCGTCTAGGCGCTGTGTGGAGTTGGAGCGGAATGCATTGTAGTACCCCTGCCAGTACGCCGTGTATCCGCCACCGCTCCTGACGTTTTCGTACTGGTTTCGCAGAATGTTTATGTAATGCCCCGGTTTGATCTGCAGGCGCCACTTCTCTGTGTCTCTCGTGACTGGCACTGCGACGGACATCCACAATGGCATCTGCCACTTGTACGCCATCGCGAGCAATGTTCCTAGGGCGCTGACGTTGGCTGCGGGCTGTTCCGGCCAGCTCAGCCCGATTGCCTTCATGAGATGTCGAAAGTTGTCCAGGTTGGTCACTTTCGTGGTGTCGGAGCTCATGCAGGACTCGTACATGGCAAGCGCTTTGTCGCCTACTGGAAGCTTCTTCGTTCCTTCGGCGAGCATCTTTCTGAAGCCGACGAATCGAGCGTACAGCATGCCGTCTATGGGAGTTTTCACGTGCTCTCTGTACTCGGCCGTCGGCGTCCACGCCGAGCAAACGTATGCAGAGAAATCTTCGCACGGGTCGATGTTCCCGTCCAGGTTGGCAGTGAGCATGTCGACGTGGGACAAGCAGTCCTCCGAGTCGCAGTATTTCTTATGCTTTATGCTCAAATGAACTTCTGCCACGAAAGCAAAGAATGCGATGGTACCAACGGCGATTACAGCTGCAGCCACGACCATGACCACCTTCCTTTTGCGTGCTTCCTGTTCGGCCGAAGCAGCGAACGTCGCAGGTGACCTGAGCTGAAAAAAGGGAAAAAAACACCAATAACGTTCGCTTCGTTAAGAAATACTACCACAGAGTTACAAATACTATCGCAAGAAAAAGAAGAGAATATGGGAACGCTAAGTAAACGTTAGTTCTTTGTTACTACCCGACCAGACGATATGTCACCAGACCTTAATTGTTCGAATGAAAGCCTAGGATTAATTAAATATTAAATCTTAAACAACGCCCCTTACAGATGGTGTTTGCGAAATCTATTCGGCGCCTAGTAGTTGCTGTACACTCTGATCACGACGTGGCTAACGTCGAAGAAAAATACTGAGTCCTGTCATTATGGCGGGCCATGTTTATGTTATTATTCCATAGAGTTTCTTGCTGTGCACTAGAGGGAAACCTGGCGGCTTTTCACTTCATCCACCATGGACGCTCGAGGCATGTTGGGAAGACAGCAAACCGGATTGACACGTAGTGGCTTGTTGACTCTGATATGGATTGGATTTTGTTTGTTAACTTTTCACCACTGTTGGCCTTGCTGATGTTTTGTGCGCTTTGTGGCTGCGTACTGCAGCTACGCACGCAGTTCATCTGAGATGCGAAGTATCCGAATACGCTTGCCTCGAAGTGAGCTGAGCACAGTGTCTGGTGCCTGCTAGGTCTAAAGTGCGCTTGCCCCCTCACTGGGAGCTATTTACGCAGCAATCAAACTGGATTTTGTTAAGCGGGAACCTGTGCTGCCTGTGCATTGAAATGCGGAAGATCGGAAGAAGACCCTTTTTTTGTGAACCGAGAACTCAACGGTCGTCTGCTGTGACCACTCTACACATTTCTCGTAAGATTCTGGGGCACACTTTAAATGCGCAAAATTAGGTACTTCGACAAGCGCAACTTATGTTAACAGTACTCGCCGAGAATTGCGTTTGATTCATTTCGAAGACTGGCGGTGGCCGCTCATTGCATGCTGGAAAGACTTCCACTTCATGACTTAATTCACGTAAATACCCGCATGCTGCACTTGTAAGCATGAACACGGCCGTCACTTTCTTGTGATAGGGGAGCTTTCGCTGCCTAATTCATGGTTTTTTTGGCAAAATTTGTTAAAGCAGCGCCAGGAGATGCCAAGAGCCGGCATTTAGTGCGCAAAAAAGTCTCATAGAAAAGCGGAGGGTCTTGTAAGCTTCTCGCGGCACCAACATATCCTATGCACATACGTACAGGCGAGTCCCGCAATAGATGACTCCATCATTGAAAGTTTTATATTTTTCACAGTGCGAAAAATGAAGCCTCTAAAGAGTTGTATTCTAAAATTAATAATTACCAATTAAAGTTAACAATTAAAATTAACAATTTCTCTGCAAGAATATTTGCTCTAAAATGTGTGTCTGTTAAACGCAAAAAATTATTTTCTATGATTGGCTTTGGTTGGCGGCATAAGAAAAAGCCCTTTCTCGCCATGGGCAAATTCGGGGCTTGTCTGCTTTTCTGCTCATTTATGGCGATGTACAGTTACCATATTTCATCACAGGACATACTGCTTGCAAAAAAACGCTTCCTTGCAACATATAATTTGAGGCAATTTGTATTTCTGCAGTCGTAGTTATGTTTTAGGGCCAAGCCAAGCGCGCCTTGCTGTTTTACCGGCATTCCCACGGTGGATGAACTGCTCTTCCATGGCTCTTTCAGAAACTCGCATATGCGGTGACCCCAGCTTTCTTTCTAGCTAATATTTATAAACGATATAAATTATTCAGAGTGTGTATGGATGATGGGACAGCTAGTAGGCGGTACGCGGGATGTTATGCAGCGCCACCTAAGACCTTTGATGCAAACGGTTGCAAATAGCTATCGCACAGTAATGCTTTAAGGCATACTTATAAGAATAAAAATGAGAGCTTCCGTATTTCAGTCTTGAAGGGGTACTGTTGCAAAAGAAAACTGCATTTATTGCTAGGCAAAAAAAAAATCAGCAGGGATGTCTCTGCGTTGGACAGGAGTTATGGTACATATGCAGAGTGTCTCCCCAAAGACTTTACGAAATTTTTAAGAATAGGCTTTTTGAATTGGCAGATCCCTTTCTGTGGCATAGTATTTTCAGCGGTGTAGTACATCGGAATACATCTAAAATGTGCTAACTAGCATGATGAAAAATTCATATTGAATGGTTAACTTTTAAAGACAAAGCATTACTATGCTTGCTCCGCGAGTTTCGTCAACCACACACTTGATCTTCAGCTACATTCAGGGCGTGGCGCGTGAAGCTGCGCCGAAACCGATGAAAAAATGTTGTTGGGGAAAGGAAATGGGTGGCGGCTGCGTTT
Organism: Amblyomma americanum; assembly: GCF_052857255.1. Classification (NCBI taxonomy): domain Eukaryota; kingdom Metazoa; phylum Arthropoda; class Arachnida; order Ixodida; family Ixodidae; genus Amblyomma; species Amblyomma americanum. The sequence goes on along the minus strand of NC_135503.1, from coordinate 68,553,667 downwards.
TTATGGAGGAAAAACGCTAAGGCGCCCGTGTGCTGTGCGATGTCAGTGCACGTTAAAGATCCCCAGGTGGTCGAAATTATTCCGGAGCCCTCCACTACGGACCTATTTGTTCCTCTCTTCTTTCACTCCCTCCTTTATCCCTTCCCTTACGGCGCGGTTCAGGTGTCCAACGATATATGAGACAGATACTGCGCCATTTCCTTTCCACCAAAAACCAATTATTATTATTAAAGGAAATGGCGCAGTATCTGTCTCATAATCTTTGGACACCTGAACCGCGCCGTAAGGGAAGGGACAAGGGAGGGAGTGAAAGAAGAAAGGAAGGCTGCGACGAAACCGATCAAAAAATGGTTGTTAGGGAAAGGAAATGGCGCAGTATCTGTCTCACATATCGGCGGACACCTGAACAGCGCCGTAAGGGAAGGGATAAAGGAGGGAGCAAAAGAAGAAAGAAAGAAGGAGGTGCCGTAGTGGAGGACTCCGGAATAATTTCGACCACCTGGCGATTTTTAGCATGCACTGACATCGAACAGCACACGGGCGCCTTTTGCGTTTCGTCTCCATTGAAAAGCGGTCGCCGCGGTCGGGTTCGAGCCCGGGTACTCCGGACTCCGGATCAGTAGCCGAGCGAACTAAATGAAAACTTTGGCGTGTTTCAGTCTTGAATGGGCGCGGTTGTAGAAGAAAAGTGCATTTATTGCTAGGCTAAAAAAATTCAGCAGGTATATCTTAGAGTGTTGCCCAGGACACATGGTAAGTACATATACACGGTGCTTCACCTCAGACTTTAGATAATTTTTAAAAATAGGCTTTTCGAGTTGGAACATCGCCTTCTGCGGCTTATTACTGTCAGCGGTGTAGAACATCCGAGTATAGCTAAGACGTACTAACCAGCAGGATGGTTAACTAATATTGGAAGTTAACTATTTAACTGCTACTGCTAGGCTCCGTAATATTGAAAGGCGTGTAGTGCACCTTAAGTAATATCCATATCGGTTGCCATATTTTCGAAAACTTGGTTATCCTTGGCGCTGTCGCCTTACAAATTTTGCTATTTGGACGAGTTACGTGCACTGGAGAGGTAGCTTTGCCTGCAAGCTTCCCGAAAGCACGTGTATATTGGCGCATTGCCGCGAAACTTTGTTGGGCCACAGCGCAGACGGTAACCGCGTATTGGAAATTATATAGATATAACTTACCGTGGGGTACACGCCTCTCAATAATTAAAGAGCCTAACGGTAATTGTTAAAAAGTCAACTATTCAATATTCGTTAGAGGACTGCTTGTTAGCATGTGTCAGTGTAATCTGATGTACTCCGCCGCTGGCAGAGCCATTCTGAAAAAAGAGCTCTTCTAACTCAAAAAGCTTATTTTTAAAAATTGTGTAATATCTTAGTGAAAAACAGTATAGGATCCGTTGAGGAATGAGTGTTCACTCTGTGTCATCTTTAATTTGTTTGAAGCAAAACCAGTTTGCAACTTATAGCTAAGAAGACTTGTTAGCTTTCCTAATTTTATAAAATTATGCGGGATTCACATTGCTTAGTTGCTGGGAAACGTGCTGTAATTTGCCTGGGCGCTTAGAGTAATTGTCAGAGCTTGACAGTCAAGGCCGCTGAGCTAGTGGTGACAGCTGCAAAGCGAGAGTATCTTCCAAGGTGTAGATGACTAATATGCGGGATAAAGTTTCTTTTCATTGTTCATTGCACTGGTCGGCTGTTTCCGCGTGCGGGTTAACTGCATACTTCATGTCACTAGCATAAACACAATTGTTAAGCATGAAACGCTTTAAGCTTGCATTTTCAGTACAGTCGGGCGAGCATATGAGGTTCAAGGAGGACATGAAGCCGAATATGAAGAAGAGCATGAAGCCGAACTTATCCGAAACAATCCGAAGTTTCCCGTCGGTATGAAAGGGAGCAGAAGAAATAAAATGGTTGAGGTTCCCCCCGCCTGAATCTAGTAGACGAGCGAAGGCAAAGCCGGGGGCATTTAGGGAGAAGAATGGTGTGACGTCATTGCTACGTGATCGCATGACGTCACATCAGGCGATGCGAACCAGAGCGCTGAGGGTCGTGGTCAACGTTCAAGTTACCACTGGTCATCGGTCTTGTGATTGCTGCTCATTAGCTGTGGCCGTACCATACAGGCATATCATGGCTATGCGCAGCAAGAGACATAGTCTTACATTGTTAGTCTTGGGGATGTGTGGTTGGTTCGACCTTGGTCGGGTTTCCAGGTCAAGCGTGCAAAGGCAGGCGAAACTATGTTGTACGTCGAGTAGTAGAGCTTTCATTCTAAAACTTGCCATACTTATAGCTGGGAGTGGGACTTGAACCGCTGGCTAAGGCGCAAACATAATAACTTCGCTTCCCAGTTCGCCCAGCCATCATCACAGCCTCTCGCACCCTCTGTTTGACTCGTGGCCTTTCGCGCTCGCTTGCGATTTAGATATGTTTGAAACTAAAAATTGCTTTTGAGAAAAGGAAATGGCTCAGTAACTATCTCGCTTCTCGGTGACAGCTCAAGCATTCCCTGAGGAAACGGAGAAGGGTGGGAGTAAAAGAGGAAAAAAAAAGGTGCCGTTGTGGAGGGCTCCGGAATAATTTCGACCGCCGGATGATCGTGCACTGACATCGCGCAGCACACGGACGCCTTCCGCATTTCGCCTCCACCGAAACGCGACCGCCACGGCCGCAATCGTACCCGGGAACATTGGCTCAGTAACCCAGCGCTCTAAGCACTGAGCCACTGTAGGGAGAAAAAATAATTGGTGGTGGTTTAGCTCTGGCTAACCCCGGTTCAAAGCGAAAAGCTCTATCTCCCTGGCTACATTCGTGGTCGAGCGACTGGCGAAGAAATCGCGCAATCTGAGACAGGCGTCATTTCCTTTCCTTAAAATAAACTCATTTTCCTTCGCATACGGCACGGTTTGGGTCTCCTCCGAGATATGCGAGACAGCCATCATTTCCTTTCCTTAAAACCTATTTTCATTTTCCTTCCCTTAACGGGCGCGGTTCCGGTTTCGGTCTCCACGGCAGGCGTCGCATGGATCACACCTAGCGTTCCGCTGAACGCATCAAAGTTCAGCGGCATTTTATGCAGCACCCACTTTGAAGGCTTGCGAATGCGATGCCGGTAGACGCTTTCCCCTTGACCAGAGATCAAGGTCAAAAGTCAAGTGTCGAATGTCAAGATCAAAGGTCAAAGTCGAGATGGTGTAACAGCTGCTGGTGTCGCTGCTGTAGCCGACGTCATGTGTCGAATCTGACTACCACCAGTCATGCTCATGGTTTGACCTCTACCTACATTCAAGGTGAAACTTGCGGCCACCGTGACATCTAGCTACATTCAAGGTCAAACTTGCGGCCTCGCTGACGGCTCGAAAAGCTGGCGTAGTAAAGCTGTTCGCTTCAAAGTTTTCGTTCAAATGTAGATATTACCAACACCACCCTCCACTAGCTAGTGCAGCTGCTTTCCAGCGAAAGCTATGCTAAATAGGCTAGTCATGACCCACGACCTTTATTTGACCTTTGAGATTAGGTGACCTCTGGGTTGTCCTTTGACCTTTGACCTTAAGAAGAGGCGAATTTCGGTCAAGCGTACCTAGTCACTACTGCGCATGCGCCAATATAGTTTAATCGAGCCACAGGTGTACCGCCGCTGCGCCGCGCCTTCCCTCCAAATCCAATGAAAAATTTTAAATTTCCTCTTTCTTTCCTTCTTCTTTCGCTTCCTCTTTTATATATCCTCTTACGATGTGGGTGGGGGTTTCCACCGAGACATGTGAGACAGGTACTGCGCAATTTCCTCTTCTCAAAAACCAAACAAAACAAGTGAGCCGCCGCAGTTCATTGGAATCATTGGTGTTGACGACAACGTTGTAGAGGCCGTTCATTTTCACCAAAGGAAAGGTGCACAACTGGCTCTCAGGGTCAGTGGAGAGGAAATGGAAATTGGGTTTGGGGGAAAGGAAATCGCGCAGTATCTGTCTCACATATCGGCTGACACCTGAACCGCGCCGTAAGGGAAGGGATAAGGGAGGGACTAAGAGAAGAAAGGAAGAGGTGTCGTAGTGGAGGGCTCCGGAATAATTTCGACCACCTGGGGACATTTAACATGCACCGGAATCGCGCAGCACTCGGGTGCCTTAGCGTTTCGCTCCATCGAAACGCAGCCGCCGTGGTCGGGTACGAGCCTTTCCTCAAAACCAATATTTCACACGTTCACCCGCCGCGTTAGCTCAGTGGTAGGGCGCTCAGCTACTGATCCGCAGTACCCGGTTTCGAACCCGACCGCGGCGGCCGCGTTTCGATGGAGGCGAAAAGAAGGCACCCGTGTGCTGTGCGATGTCAGTACATGTTAAATATCCCCAGGTGGTCAAAATGATCCCAGAGCCCTCCACTAGGGTACCTCTTCCTGTCTTCTCTCAGTGCCTTCTTTATCTATTTCCTTACGGCGCGATTCAGGTGTCCGCCGAGATTTGACAGATACTGCGCCATTTCCTTTCCACAACAACGATTTTCCACGTGGGTCACACCCATAAGAAGTGCCGAACGAAGAAAAGTACGAAAAAAATCAAGTGGCTGAAGATGCAGGTTCCGCAACACTCGAGTACCACCATCTATGAGAAGTCCTGCAATACACTACGCCTTTCCTTCAGTGTATTTTATGCTTAGATGTACTCTCGCGGACGAGATAGGCTGATAATTATTATCAGCCACTTCTCATTAGGTGAAGTTAGTAGTGGTGGTGGTGGTAATATTACTGATAGAAATATATGAATGGGTCTCGGTATCGAGCCACACTCCACATCTTTTGACATGGTCTATGGCTCTTGTGGCAGGGATTGGAGCCCGTAGTCCATTGCCCCACTTAGTCTTGCCGCCAGGTAGGCTTTCCGGACCAGTCCTGCCTTGACCGCCGGATCCTCGCTGGAAAGCATCCTATCCTACTACTCCGCACACGGGATTTTGTTTATTGCAGCCGCATTTATTCTCTTTTCACATCACATTGTATGAATTAACGTGGCTTTGTCCTAGCACCATAGGCATTTGCTGCTGTATAGCCCTGGATGGATCTTACTTAGTATGTTTATATTCGGGAAGGTTCCCCGTTTGTATATTTGTCTCCAATAGACCGCTTCCTGCCGGTGGAGAAGATTTTTGTGAGGATTGGGATATCTGATCCTGACACTCTTATAGTAATTCAGAAGTTCTGAGTATCCTAAGGGCACTAGTTCCGCGTCAGGCTGCTCGAGGCTGGTTTGGTTGGAGGCTCGGTTTGTTAGCTCTCGAGCTCTCCTATCCTCCGCCTCGGCCTACCCCGCGATGCCTGCGTGTCCCGGTACCCATATTATTATGGGTTGCAATTGTTTTTCCTTCGGCGGTAATTTGGCTGTCTTTAGGATGTGGAGCGCTGCCCCCCCCCCCCCCCCCCGTATTTTTCCACTCATGTAGTTTCTGCATGCTGTTTGCAAGCCTTTTAGAATTATTAGGGACCTTTGAGCACGGTAGTTCTCTGCCGTTAGTGACCGCCAGGGGCAAAAGAAGTCAGCACGAGTTGTCTGTGCATCGTGCCTAAATCCTCTCTGCGTTGTGTTGGTTTTAGCAGAAATTTGAGCAGTCCGCCAACAGGTAATATGGAGGCAGCTCCGGACCTTCTGCCTCCATAACCCTGGCCCAGTATACAGCCATGTGCCAGACTACACATGCACTCCTATGCAAACAACGTAGGGCCCGAGAAAACATACCACATGTTTTTTGGGAGTTCCCTGCGGACAACCATCCTTGAGGAATTGAAGCTCACTAATCTCTATTGGGAAGCCGCGTTGCTTAGCTCAGACCCAACTGTGCAACGCTGCGTCACGGAACGAGCCACTGATGTCGCGAGGGCCTTAGAGCTCTTGGCCACCTTGACCTCCTCCCGCTACGAATGACTTATCAAGTGCCTTCAGTAACGCTCGCAGAATGTGCGACTGTTTCAAGCGGCCCTTAATAATAATAATAATATTAATTGTTTTTTTTGGAAAGGAAATGGCGCAGTATCTGTCTGATATATCGTTGAACACCTGAACCGCGCCGTAAGGGAAGGGATAAAGGAGAAAGTGAAAGAAGAAAGAGGTGCCGTAGTGGTGGGCTCCGGAATGATTTCGACCACCTGGGGTTCTTTAACGTGCTCTGACATCGCATAGCATACGGGCGCCTTAGCGTTTCGCCTCCATAAAAACGCAGCCGCCGCGGTAGGGTTCCAACCCGGGAACTCCGGATCAGTAGCAGAGCGCCGTAACCGCTGAGTCACCGCGGCGGGTCAAGCGGCCCCTCCCAGTGCTGCATTTGGCTGCGGCATTTCGAAACTTCGCTCTCCACTCGCTACAGCGAACATCGTTGGTCGACAATCTTTTTCTTCGCTCCGTAAGTCACGTGGCCATTGACGTTACTTTCCTCACGTATTAGGAGTAATGTCCAGACGAATTCTTAACGGAATCACTGCTTGATCGATTGATAACTGGGTTGCTTCTGCGCCTCCTCGAAATTTTGATTTGCAAGGATTTGATGGCATCTCCAATGCCGTCATATACACTAGTGGTTGATAGGCATTGCAGTTCAAAATCAGTTTACCAATTATCGCATAGAGTTTCAAGATGCAGGTTGAAGAAGCGCCCACACTTTATACGTGCTCTGCCAACTTACAAATTTGGTATGGTAACCTTTACTTACGCATATTTATATGAGCCGCAGTACTAGACGATACCACCGCTCGCCTGCAGCGGCGCCACAGTTTATCGCTCACGTCTCAAAACTGCACTTACGGAGTGACCAGCATCGCTATCTGTTGTCGTTGCCACAGACCTAAGCACAGCGGGTTCGGATTCGTCTAATAAAAACAACTGCGCGTGGTTCGCGAATGCATGCTTCGTGTTTAACAGCCCACTAATGGGGTTGGAAGGCCTACTACGGAGTAAGGGTAAAATATTCAGAAATATCGCAAAAAAGTAATTTGAATCTTAACAATGGACTCCATCTGTTCAGGTCACTGAGGTCAGGATGTACCAAAGCCTAACTTGTCCCGTCTTCGTAAGTGGTTCATTAGCAAGCTGAACGCCACTAAAAAAGGCCGAGAAGGCATAAAGTTATGAAAACTCGCCCTGAATTCTGCGGCTCTAAAAATGATACTATTTGCCCAGGCGAACCAATGAATAATGTTCGTAAGCACTTAATTGGAAGCGTGTATCTCTGCACATTTCAGGGACAATGAGTTCTTACGCCTCAGAACTGTTATAGGCTGCTATGCCGACGGAGTAGCATATGTGCTCCCTGAATGCTTCGTTTGGTTGGTTGGCTGGTTGGTTTATGGGGTTTAACGTCCAAAAGCGACTGAAGCTATAAGGGACGCAGTAGTGAAGGGCTCCGGAAATTTGGACCACATTAGTTTGTTTAACACGCACTTACAGTGCATAGTACACTAAAGCCTCTAGCATATCGCCTTGTGTTTCCTTGTATAGCATATGTCTAGCATATGTGTTTCCTTTGGCGGGCATACTTTCGGCATACTCAAGCTTCTGCAACTGTTTACTATGGTGACGCCAGTAGAGAGACCTAAGACCAGAGCGTGGGTGGCTCACTTACTATTCTCGCCGCTCCCCTGATCGCTTTGGTGGCCGGAGATGCGATGGATGAAAGGGGAGATTTTCCTTTTGCTGGTCCGTCCGCCTCGATTGACCCGACAGGGGACTTGGCGCGAGCCGCACCGCTGCAAGCACCAGGCGCATCAGGGCGCTGCCATCGTTCGCTGCCTGTTGCGGAGGCCGCCGGACGGGATTCGCCCGGGGACGCGGGTGACGGTGCAACCGAGCTGGCAGGGCTGGAGAGCATGGGCGACGTGGTCCCAGTGCTCCTCAACTGTTTAACAATCCGGGGTGGACGCAAGGGCGGAGCGTCGCTTGAGGGCCGGTGTCCTGGCAATTCTGGCTCAGCGCTACCAGAATGCTTCGCTTGAGCCGAGGCCTCGCCTGATAAGGCGGTACTCGTTGCTGAAGTCGTGGCCTGCGTCTTTTGAGTTTGCCACGGCGACGCTGCAGTCTCCTCGCCGGGGATTTTGCCGCCAGCACCGACGCCGGTAGTGGTGGACAGGGGGCTGGTGGGGTCTGCTACCTTCTCGCTCTTGCCGGCGCTAGGGTTAGCTGGCTCCGAACCGGTCTTGGTCGAGCGCTCCTTGCGGCGACCGCCTTTCTTGTCGTCGGCGGCTGGCTTCTCTCCTTTCGTCTTCTTAGCCATGCCCGCTGGATCCGTCGAAAAATAAGTGGGCAGTGAGGAACCCTGAAGGTGGCCTTCGGCGTTCTCTTAGGGAAGCGAGGCGTTGGCACGATACGGACAACACAGAGCGTGCAATTCGTGGAAGAATCCTCTTCTTCTCTCAAGCGATCACGCGACCACGCGCCAAGCAGCTGTGGTGGTGGTAGTCTTTTTTATTAAAAGAACAGTAAAAAGGAAGGAAAAGATTTTTGCTAGCCCCGGCATCTGCCGTCGATACTGACGCACCTGAGCTGGGGCAGCGGAAATAAAGGATAGCAGGCAGATTGGAGAAATGAAATGAAAGAGGTGAGGGGACAGAAAGAGAGGAGAAAAGAGGAAGAAGAAGAGAGGAGTGAAAGAAGGGCCAGAAGGACACGCGGGCATCAGTGATAGCTGATTATCTCTCAGGGGCAGAGAAGGATGCTGCATTCGTCGACAGCATCAGTGCTGAAGACGAGGCATTCTGTTTTCAATACGGTCTTCAAACATACAGGAAGAGTGCCGAATGGCGGTCCACAAGCTTTCCGGTGTCGAGAAAGGTGCGGCAACAGAATACCAAAGGAAAGACGATGCTGATAGTTTTTTTCGATTCCAGAGGTGTCATACACCATGAGTTCGTCCCACAAGGCAGACGTTTAATCAAGGGTTTCACATCCGCGTCCGGACCATTGCTGGTCAGGGCTGACTACCACCAGTGTCACATCATCAGACTGGTCCAGGCATCCACTCAAGCCACCGGAGTCCTGAACTGAGGAGTCCGCCTACCTGACTCGTAGAACCCTTCAATGAAATAATAAATGTTTTATCTCTCTCTCTTTCATATCCGCGTGCTCCAACACATGCATGATGCACTGCGATGCCATCGCCCTGACTTACGGGCATTTGGACAATAAAGCCTTATCCACGACAACGCAAGGCCGCACACTGCTCTCAGCGTGAGAAAATTTCTCGCCAATTACAGCATTACTGTAGTTCCCCATCCGCCATGCTCGCCTGACCTCACCCCATGCGATTTTTTCCCGATTCCTCGTGTGAAGAGAGACCTAAAAGGTCGCTGGATGGGCAGCGTGGAGGACATTCAAGACGCCACGACAAAGAAGCTGACAGCCCTGCCAAAAGAAGCGTTTTCGAACTGTTTCCAAGACGTCAAGAAGCGTTGGAAGCTGTGCATAGACTGCAAGGGGGACAATTTCGAAGGGGTGCTGCAGAAATGATTTAAATCTCAAACGCACTTTAATGAACTCAGTCTCGGAACTTTACCGACAAAGGTGGTACATGCGTATGCTGACGGTGTCTTCGAGTTTACCGGTTTAGCCCCCCCCCCCCCTTCCCCCCCACACACCTGCCTTCTAAAAATATTCTTCATAGTTTTTTTTTTTCTGCGGTATGCGTGAAAGGAAACGCCGAAGCGTTTTGCATAACAATCAATATTGCACACATGCAGTAGAACTACGTTAATGGAACGCCAGTATTACCTATAAACTGCATTTAAGAGCTCTATTCGCACGCAGCGTAGAATTCGTTCGTGCAGCCGGTACAAATTACGTAGTTCGCCGTTAAAACCCGCCATACACGAATTTGCAACGGCAGATGTATTTAAGAGTAGGGTTTTGCGAGAAGCTTTAATCAGTGTAGTTACACAAACTGAGTTGGATATTTGCAGGCAAATATGTCAGAACACGGGCGTGTTGGAGAATTCTACAATTTATGAGTCTAGGAATAAGACAGTTTCCAAGTTTCTGATATATACACGCGAACTGCAGTGGCAAAAAAATTATTTTGCCCCCTGTTGGATGATTTCGCTTTCACCGCGGTGCTCTAAAGCGTTTTTCTAGGATTCAGGAAGCTAAAGTTGACGTTTTTTAAGCTCAAATCTGGATTCAAATCGGGTTATATTCAGCAAAAGGTTCCATAATTCGGGTTTTTGTGTGGCAATCTCTGCAGGTAAATACAATTTATCTCGTCTTTGTGTAGGACAGGAAGTTTTTTTGCTTAGTTTTCATGCATATGGAACGCGCTACGTTTATCCCTTTCAGTGCCACATACGCTTTTGCTCAACTGAGTTTAATGGGAGTAATATGCTGCATGTGCTGACTTGCGCTCAATGTTTCCTACGCGCTCAATGTTTCCTACAACTTGCACTTGAGTAAGCACAGGCAGCGCAATTGTAATACATCAGTAGAAGATACACCAAGACGTCAGTGCTTGAGTTTCAGTTATCCCGCAAAATGGTTTCGTTCTTTAGTATAGAAGGAGATGTAACAGCAAAACCGTGCTACCACAATACGCGCGCACTCAGAACATACACACGCCACATTTCCAGTCACATCGGTTTACAAAACAACACGCCAAATATCGGCCAGATGCAAAAGTTCCAACCACACAGGCTGTCATGCTATGGCGACCACTTCATTACACTGGGCGTAACTGTTTTTGCAGCAGATACACACGAAAGTTCGATGAAATAAAACCGAAAAAATGCCGCTCAGTCATTGAGGGCGCATTAGTTATAGCCATGTTTTGGCTTAATAAATTTCTCGCGCAGCAAGAAAAAAACGCGCAAACTGCCACGAGGTGACGTCAAACAATCCGCTGGAAAAAAATTATAGCGAGGGCTTCACAGGGTAACACACGAGTCACGACTTCAGGTCCCTAAAAACCAAAGCCAGAAAATAAAGGCAAAAGTTTACAGATAAAGAAAGGAAAGATGAGTATAAGAACTGACTAATCAGAGTGCTTCAGACACGTGTACAACCCATAAAGTTTATGGGACAATCACAGAGAAAAAAATAAACAACAACCAGGCAACGGAGTCAGAATAGGCGGTCATTCTCGGTGGTCTTAAAGAAATAAATATGGTGCAAGTAATCGGCCTGCAAATCCTAGACACATCAAAGAAACGTCAAGTAAAAAAAACGCATTTTTTCGTCGGGTTCATTTTTGTACCGTTGCGACACATGAAGGCTTTTTGGAAAACCGGCGAGTTGCGAACAATCTTGCCGCACGTATCGATAGAGTCATGAGTTGACGTTGATCTGCACATCATATAACATATGGTCATGAAGAATATTTTATCTTCTGACAGGCCTTCAGTGGGCAGAGCTGTTTGGCCGGACTGAATGGCGCGTATCATGGCAGAGTAGGCAACTTCCACCGCGGGAATTTCGGGAAATATGCTCTCAATGCCTTCGCCTTTCAGGCAGCTGTCCTTGGACTCGAAAGTTTTCGTCGAGTTTTCCGACAGTATGGATGCGACAGGCTCTCCGTCGCTGTTCCAGCGAATTCCCTCCTTGTCCAGTGCATTGAGTATTTCTAAAGCCATCTGGAATCCAAGCCCAGCGTAGAACATAGCCCTCGTTCCGCTCCTGTAGTACAGAGGACTGTTCACGATGCCGATTGGTATCTCAATGTTGTTAAGAACGTAGTCGTACTCGAACTCAGCTGGTGGAACGTTCATCGGGAGGGACTGCGCCGCCTCGAACCAGTCTGTTCTGTTGTGCTTCGATATTGCAAAGCGGGCACTTATCCAGTAGTCCCCGAACGTTTCTTCCTTGGTTGGGTAGTCACTGTACCGCTCCTCTAGAGTTTCACTAACTATCGCGTTTGACGAAGGCCACAGAATGGCTTGCACGGCAGCTACCTTGCTTCCGACGAGCTTCTGGCTCTCGCTGTCTAGCCACGTGGAGCTGTTGAGCATACCCAGCAGTTTGGTAATGAGGCTGCTGTAGCCCATGTTCACGATGACTTGGTCTCTTCGAGTTAGACGTGAAACATATTCGACTGCAAAGACGAGCAGCTTGAACGTCTCTTCGACGTGGTGGGCACAGATGACGGGCCTGTACAGCTGCGCTTTCCAGGGATCACCAAAGCGCACCACTTGAAGGTTGGGGCTCGTTATGGGCGCGTACAGCTGGACGAAAGACCAAGACAAATGGCTGAGAATGGTTTGGTTGGTGTAGTTCGCAAACATTGCTCCTAATGTAGTGAGGAATCCAGTGTCGCTCGTGATGACTTGGTGGTCCGGAAGCACTGGCGGTGTTAATTCCAGGTGCAGGTTCAAATGTTCCAGCCACGCGTTGGCAGAGAGAGGAGCGGTGTAGTTGCCGATAGAGGAGAATGGCATCACGGCGGGAATTTATTTTAGTGAAGCGAAAGAGCTTTTGAGGTTTCCCAGTATAGCACCTTCCGTGTCGGCAACGGCTTCGATCGAGGGTTCGTCTAGGGGGTGTGTGGAGTTGGAGCGAAATGCATTGTAGTACCCCTGCCAGTACGCCGTGTATCCGCCACCGCTCCTGACGTTTTCGTACTGGTTTCGCAGAATGTTTATGTAATGCCCCGGTTTGATCTGCAGGCGCCACTTCTCTGTGTCTCTCGTGACTGGCACTGCGACGGACATCCACAATGGCATCTGCCACTTGTACGCCATCGCGAGCAATGTTCCTAGGGCGCTGACGTTGGCTGCGGGCTGTTCCGGCCAGCTGAGCCCGATTGCCTTCATGAGACGTCGAAAGTTGTCCAGGTTGGTCACTTTCGTGGTGTCGGAGCTCATGCAGGATTCGTACATGGCAAGCGCTTTGTCGCCTACTGCAATCTTCTTCGTTCCTTCGGCGAGCATCTTGCTGAAGCCGACGAATCGAGCGTACAGCATGCCGTCAATGGGCGTTTTCACGTGCTCTCTGTACTCGGCCGTCGGCGTCCACGCCGAGCAGACGTATGCGGAGAAATCTTCGCACGGGTCGATGTTCCAGTCCAGGTTGGCAGTGAGCATGTCGACGTGGGATAAGCAGTCCTCCGAGTCGCAGTATTTCTTATGATTTATGCTCAGATGAACTTCTGCCACGAAAGCAAAGAATGCGATGGTCCCAGCGGCGATTACAGCTGCAGCCACGACCATGGCCACCTTCCTTTTGCGTGCTTCCTGTTCGGCCGAAGCAGCGAACGTCGCAGGTGACCTGAGCTGAAAAAAGTAAAAAAAACACCAATAACGTTCGCTTCGTTAAGAAATACTACCACAGAGTTACAAATACTATCGCAAGAAAAAGAAGAGAATATGGGAACGCTAAGTAAACGTTAGTTCTTTTTTACTACCCGACCAGACGATATGTCGCCAGACCTTAATTGTTCGAATGAAAGCCTAGGATCAATGAAATATTAAATTTTAAACGCGCCCCCTTCAGGTGGTGTTTGCGAAACCTATTCGGCGCCTTGTAGTTTCTGTATACTCTGATAACGACCTGGCTAACGTCGAAAAAAAACTGAGACCTGTCATTATCGAGGGCCGTGTTTATGTTGTTATTCCACAGAGTTTCTTATTGTACACTAGAGGGAAAGCTGGCAGCTTTTCACTTCATCCACCATGGACGCTCGAGGCATATTGGGAATACAGCAAACCGGATTGACATCTAGTGGATTATTGACTGTGCTACGGATTGGATTTTTTGGTTGTTAACTTTTGTTTTCAGCACTGTGGTTTTGGTGATGTTTTGTGCGTTTTGTGGCTGCGTACTGAAGCTACGCACGCAGTTCATCTGAGATCCGAAGCATACGAAAACGCTTGCCTTGAAGTGGGCGGAGCACAGTGTCTGGTGCCTGCTGGGTCTAAAGTGCGCTTGCCCCCTCACTGGGAGCTATTTACGCAGCAATCAAACTGGACTTTGTTAAGCGGGAACCTGTGCTACCTGTGCATTGAAATGCGGAAGATCGGAAGAAGTTCGTTTTTTGTGTGTGAACCGAGAGCACAACGGTCCGCTGCTGTGTCCACTCTACACATTTCTCGTAGGATTCTGGGGTACACTTTAAAAGTGCAAAATTAGGTACTTCGACAAACGCAACTTACTTTAACTCTAATCACCGAGGACTGCGTTTGAGTCATTTCGAAGACTGGTGGTGGCCGCTCATTGCATGCAGGACCGACTTCCACTTCATGGATTAATTCACGGAAATACTCGCATGCTGCACTCTTCAGCATGAACACGGTCGTCACTTATTAGTGAAAGGGGAGCTTTCGCTGCATAATTCATGGTTTTCTTGGTAAAATTTGTAAAAGCAGCGCCAGGAGACGCCAAGAGCCGGCACTTAGTGCGCAAACTAGTCTTATAGAAAAGCGGAGGGTCTTGTAAGTTTCTCGCGTCACGAGCATATCCTATGCACGGACATATAGGCGCGTCTTGCAATAGCAGACATCATTGAAACGTTTATATTTTTCACAGTGGGAAAAAGGAAGCCTTTAAGGTGTTGCATTCTAAGATTAACAATTACCAATTAAATTTAACAATTAAAATTAAGAATTCTTATGCAAGAATATTTGCTCTGAAAAGTGCGTCTCTTAAACGCGAAAAATTATTTTCCATGGTTGGCTATGCTTGGCGGCATGAAGAGAAATCCCTTTCTAGCCATGTGCCAATTCGGGGCTTGTCAGCTTTTCTGCTGATTTACGGCGATGTACAGTTACCATATTTCATTACAGGACATATTGATAGCAAAACAACCCTTCTTTGCAACATATAATTTGCGACAATTTGTATTTTTTCAGTGGTAGTCATGTTTTAGGGCCAAGCCAAGCGCGCCTTGCTGTTTTACCGGCATTCCCACGGTGGATGAACTGCTCTTTCATGCCTCTTTCAAAAACTTGCATAGGCGGTGAATCCAGCTTTCTCTCTAGGTAATATTTATAAACGCTATAAGTTATTCAGAGTGTGCATGGATGATGGGACAGCTAGTAGGCGTAGCATGGGATGTTATGCAGCGCCACCTAAGACCTTTGATGCAAACGGTTGCAAAAAGTTATCGCGGTCTTGGCGGTGTTACTGTGGCAGAAACTACCCTCCAAGCGCATGAGTGACGTTTTAAAACGCTATAAGAGGCTTCGGAGTTTGAACACCTGTGGTCATTTGTTGCCCGACGGGAATGCATGCTACCCAGTTGGGATTAAGCCCCGTGGTCTTGGTGCGCATTGCTCCCAAGGGTTGAGTAGCGCTGTCACGCAACACCCAAAGTCTATTAAAAAGCTCATCAAGGGAGTTTATGAGCCCTTATCGGTTTCGCCCTTTGCCTGGAGGAAGCACGGTAATCCTTTAATCCTTTAAGGCATACTTTTCAGAAGAAAAATGAGAACTGCCATCTCCTAGTCTTGAAGGGGTAGGGTACTGTTGCAAAAGAAAAGTGCATTTATTGCTAGGCTAAGAAACCAGCAGGGATGTCTTAGTGTTGCACAGGAGTTATGATACATATGCAGAGTGTCTCCCTAAGGACTTTACGAAATATTTAAAAATATGCTTTTCGAATTGGGAGATCCCTTTCTGTGGCATTGTATTGTCAACGGTGTAGTACATCGGAATACAGCTAAAATGTGTAACTAGCATAATGGCAAATTAATATTGAAGAGTTAAATTTTAAAGACAAAGCTTTACTATGCTTGCTCCGCGAGTTTCGCCAACCACACACATGACCTTCTGCGACCTTCAGCGCGTGGCGTGTCAAGCTGCGCCGAAACCGATGAAAAAATGGTTGTTGGGGAAAGGAAATGGCGCTGTATCTGTCTCACATATCTGCGGACACCGGAACCGCGCCGTAAGGGAAGGGATAAAGGAGGGAGTGCAAGAAGAAAGAAAGGAAGAGGTGTCGTAGTGGAGGGCTGCTGAGTAATTTCGACCACCTGGGGATCTTTAACGTGCACTGACATCGAACAGCAGCACACGGGCGCCTTTTGCGTTTCGCCTCCATCGAAAAGCGGTCGCCGCGCTCGGGTTCGAGCCCGGGAACTCCGGACTCCGTATCAGTAGCCGAGTGGCCTAAACGAAAACTCTGGCGTCTTTCAGTCTTGAAGGGGTGCGCTGATAAAATAAAAGTGTCCTTATTGCTAGGCTAAAAACATTCAGCAGGGATATCTTAGAGTGCGGCCCGGGACCCATGGTAAGTGCATATACACGGTGCTTCACCTAAGATTTTAGATTATTTTTAAAAATTGGCTTTTCGAGTTGAAACATCGCCTTCTGCGGCTTAGTACTGTCAGCGGTGTAGTACATCGAATTATAGCTAAGACGTACTAACCAGCAGGATGGTTAACCCATATTGAACAGTCAACTTTTTAACTGCTACTGCTAGGCTCCGTAATTATTGAGAGGCGTGTAGTGCACCCTAAGTAATATCCTTATCAGTTGTCATAATTTCGAAAACTCGGTTATCCTTGGCGCTGTGGGTCAACAAAGTTTGGCTAATTTGACGAGTTACTTGCACTGGAGAGGTAGCTTTGCATGCAAGCTTCCCGAAGGCACGTGTATTTTGGTGCGATTCAGCCAAACTTTGTTGCGCCACAGCGCAGACGGTAACCGCGTATTCTAAATTATATAGATATTACTTACCGTGGGGTACACGCCTCTCAATAATTAAGGAGCATAACGGTAATAGTTAAAAAGTTAACTATTCAATATTAGATAAAGGCCTCCTAGTTAGCATGTCTCAATGTATTCTGATGTACTACACCGCTGGCAGTGCTATTCCGAAATAAGCGCTCTTCTAACTCAAAAAGCTTATTACTAAAAATTGTGTAATATCTTAGTGAGAAAATTATTATGGATTAGCCCAGCTTATTCAGTATACACAAAGAGAAAAGCGAGATAAAGGTCTCCACTGGCCTACGGAGCCGGTTTTGCGCCCTTCATTTCGTGAAAATGAACGGAGTTTGCAAAGTTGTCAACGCCGATGAAATCTATGAATGACTTCGGCTCACTTGTTTTGTTTGGTTTTTGATCCTTTTGCCGCCGTTTAGCAAGGCGTGTCTCTCGTGATTCTGGCGTTTCAGCCGCTTGTCTAGCCTTTCACTTTTCATATCTTCGCTGCTTTTGAGCCAACTCCCACGCTACCACTTCGTCTTCTTCTCCTCCTTCCATGGCAAAAGGTCAGACGACGGTGGCAGCGCGCGGCGCCGACGACGGTTGCGGCAGCAGCGGCCACCTGCGCTCCGCGTGACGTCACTCGTGTTCGGGCATGCGCAGCTGTTTCAAATCTGTAGTGTGGCCATGAGTGTGGCTCACACCCGGTGTTGACTGGCCTAGTGACGCTTTTCGCTTCAAAACGCTGTATAGACATACTCCATGTTTGCAAACAAACGAGGTGGTGCTGCTGTCGCTAGCGGACTTGCGGTAGGCAAAATGCCAGGGAGTCGCGTCGCGGAGAGGTGTTGAACGCGGGTTTTCAAGGTTTGTAAGCGCGTTTCCAGTTTCTGCGAATCACAGCAGGGGTTGATGCTTCCAACTTAGTAATTTCTCGAAGTACACGAGGTCGCCTTGGTCACGTGCGGCTTATTAGTTTGCCACCGTGTGTTGTGTGTTATTTTTAGCAGTAAACATGTAGAAAGCGTTTCTGCCGTTCATTCATGCGCTAGGCATTGAATAAAATAAGTTTTGACACTGTGCACTAGCCGGAATTATTGTACTTCGGGACAGTAGTGAGGGGAAGTGCTGGTGTTGTTTTGGCGGAGCAGACTTGTGCTCAGCGTCTGCTGACATAGGTACGTGTGGGTACAGCGTCGTGTCCCCGATCTCCTTTGTGTCGCGTAAGCGCTGTTTTTAGCCGCATGATCATGCACCAGCCAGGCCGAATTCTCCCCTTGTTAAACTGGTCGATTTGGTGAAAATTTTTGATTTCTGGAATTATTTTCTTTCCTAGCCCTGGAGCCTTGTTTAGTGACGAAAAATTATAGCAAAATGTTCAGTACAAATATATAAATTACGCTTTTTAGATGTATGGTCATCGAAAATTGTAAGGTAATTTCTTTGATTTCAGTGCCGCATTTATATGACCAATAAAGCGAAGTGGCCATAAACGAGGGAATAAACATTAAGGTTCGTTTTCTGACCACTCACATTTTCTGTGACTGGCATCACTCATACCTTCGTAATTCCGTAACGCATGAAAATAAAATGATTCCATTTGTCG
The DNA here is from genome assembly GCF_052857255.1 of Amblyomma americanum. NCBI lineage: Eukaryota > Metazoa > Arthropoda > Arachnida > Ixodida > Ixodidae > Amblyomma > Amblyomma americanum. Next base: position 68,535,437 of record NC_135503.1, on the reverse strand, counting down.
CAAACTATTCCTGAGACGTTGAGGAGCGTAATAAATCTCTCGATTTTTCCCTACACGTGCAGTACTATGTTAGTTATTTATGTAAGAAACGTTTTCATGGAACTATGCATGCATAAGTACTAATCTAAAAAAGAACTAATTGCCTCATCACACAGAAGAGGGCTTTGTGTAAATGCTGGCATAAAAAAATTTGCGCACTTTCTACTGAATTATTGAAGACTTGTGGTTACTTGACGAGGGTGTTAAATATAATTAACCAGAACTGCAGCAGGTATAGCAATAAATAAAAAGACATTACTGAAACTAGCGCAGCAATTTTATATTTGCACCAAGTTTATAGTTACATATCGCATGCATAAATAACGAAAACACTTTTCATAGCCGCGTATCCTCTCAATCTCGCCACGTGTCTGTTAGTAGCAAGCTTGAGGCTGCTTCGCGGTCATGTACTACCTCATGAAACTCGACACATGCATGATGCAATGAAAAAGCATGTGGCGTTTAGCACACTTAAGGTACGCTATTCTAAGCACGCCAACCCGACCGCGCATGGTTGACACCACTTACCAAACTTCTTTCTAATCGAATCAAATAATTCCGTCGGTCATATTAAGAAACAGTTTCAAGTAAATATTAAATGCCATAAAACACGCCATTAAAACATGGCGTGCATTAACAAAAGAACGCATTCCTTGGGGGCGAGTGAACCTGCGGGTGCTCCGTGCACACCGGCTCAAGGCGATAAATACGTGTGCAGCTACATGTGTGCTTTTTTTCCTTGCGCAATTATCAGCCTACTATCCTGATGTTCGGGTGAATGAACGCAGTAACTTGCATGCTATTAAGTGCACTGAGTGGCAGTGCCGATAGACTCCCAGACTTCGCGCTTTACTACCGTGGCCCCTTGCTTGTTAGCCAATTTCCTAATGCGATATTTATGTGCGAGAAACCTACCGAGGCTAATTTAAATTTCCTTTTATGCTACTACGCGGATCCAACATGGACGCAGGTGACCAATACATGCTGCTTCTGCAGTGCACAGGTATGATACAGCCGCAGGAAGCTGCGGCAGCTGCGGTAGGTACGGGCAGCCATGACCTGTTTTGCCTACCATGCGAAAGTCGCTGCTGACATCAGCGCCACCGCATCTTCGTGACGTCGCGGGGTGAAGGAGGTCAATAGGATCCGTTGAGGAGCGGGTATTCACCCTGTGTGATCTTGGTTTTGTTTGAATCGAAATCAGTTTGCAACCTATAACTAAGAAGACTTGTTAACTTTCCTAATTTTGTAAAATTGTGCGGGGTTTACATTGCTTAGTTGCTGGGAAACGTGCTATAATTGGCCTGGGCGCTTAGACTAATTGGCAGAGCTTGAGAGTCAAGGACGCTCAGCTAGTGATGACAGCTGCAAAGCGAGTGTATTTTCCAAGGTGTAGATAACTAATATTCAGGTTAAAGTTTCTCTCTTTTTATTGTTGATTACACTGGTCGGTTGTTTCCTCGTGCGGGTTAACTGCATACTTGATTCCACTAGCATAACCAGAATTGTTAAGCACGACACGCTTCAAGCTTGCATTCTCGGTACAATCGGGCTAGCATATGAAGTTCAAGGAGGGCATGAAGCCGAACCTGAAGATCTTGCATGAAGCCGAACTTATCCGAAACAATCCGAACTTTCCCGCAGGAATGAAGGGGAGCAGAAGAAAAAAAATGGTTAAGGTTCGACCCGGCTGAACCTAGCAGACGAGTGAAGGCAGAGCCGCGGTATTTATGGCGAAGAATGGTATGACTACATTGCTACGTGATCGCATGACGTCACATCACGCGATGCGAACTTGAGCTCTGAAGGTCGTGGTCAAAGTTCAAGTGACCACTGTTCATCCGTCTTGTGGTTGCTGGTCATTAGCTGTGGCCGTACCATACAGGCATATCATGGCTATGCGCAGCAAGACACATAGTCTTACTTTGTTAGTCTTGGAGATGTGTGGTTGGTTCGACCTTGGTCGAGTTTCCAGGTCAAGCGTGCAAAGGCAGGCGAAACTATGTTGTACGTCGAGTAGTAGAGCTTTCATTCTAAAACTTGCCATACTTATAGCTGGGAGTGGGACTTGAACCGCTGGCGGAGGCGCAAACGTATTAACTTCGCTTCCCAGTTCGCCCCGCCATCATCACAGCCTCTCGCACCCTCTGTTTAGCTCGTGGCCTTTCGCGCCGCGCTTGCGATTTTGATTTCTTTGAAAATAAACATTGCTTTTGAGAAAAGGAAATGGCCCAGTAACTCTCTCGCTTCTCGGTGGACACCTCAATCGTTCCGTGAGGAAACGGAGAAGGGCGGCAGTGAAAGAGAAAAAAGAGGTGCCGCTGTGGTGGGCCCCGGAATAATTTCGACCGCCGGAGGATATTGCACTGACATCGAGCAGCACACGGACGCCTTCCGCGTTTCGTTTCCACCGAAACGCGGCCGCCACGGCCGCATTCGTACCCGGGAACTCTGGATCAGTAGCCGAGCGCCCTAGCCACTGAGCCACTGCGGCGGGAAAAAATAATTGCTGGCGCTTTAGCTCTGGCTAACCCTGGTTGAAAGCGAAAAGCTCTATCTCCCTGTCTATATTTGTGGTCGAGCGACTGGCGAAGAAATGGCGTAGTCTGAGAGAGGCATGATTACCTTTTCTTAAAACCAACTTTTATTTCCTTCGCTTGCGGCTTGGGTGTCCACCGAGATATGCGAGACAGCCATCATTTCCTTTCCTTAAAACACACTATTTCACTTCCCTTACGGCCCGGTTAGGGTGTCCACCGATCGAGATATGTGAGACAGTCATAATTTCCTTTCCTTACAACCAATATTCAGTTTCCTGCCCTTATCGGGCGCGGTTCGGGTGTCGGTCGCCATGGCAGGCGTCAGGTGAATCACACCTACCGTACCGCGGAACGCATCAAAGTTCAGCGGCATTTTATGCAGAACCCACTTTGATGACCTGCAAATGCGATAATGGTAGACGCTATCCCCTTGACCAGAGTTCAAGGTCAATGGTGAAATGTCGGACGTCAAGATCAAAGGTCAAAGTGGAGATTGTGTAGCAGCCGCTGGTGTCGCTGCTGTAGTAGACGTCATGTGTCGAACCTGACAACCACCAGTTATGCTCATGGTTTGACTACCTACATTCAAGGTGAAACTTGCGGCCCCGCTGACGGCTCGGAAAGCCGGCTTAGTAAATCTGTTCGCTTCAAAATATTCGTTCAAATAGAGTTATTACCACCACCACCCCCACTAGCTAGCGCAGCTGCTTCGGAGCGAAAGCTACGCTAAATAGGCTAGTCAGAGGCGCATTTCGGTTAAGCGTCCCTAGTGACTACTGCGCATGCGCCACTATGATTGCATCGAGCCACAGGTGTTCCGCCGCTGCGCCACACCTTCCCTCAAAATCCAATTTTAAATGTTAAATTTCCTCTTTCTTTCCTTCTTTCCCTCCATTTTATATATCCTCATTTGAAGCGGTTGGGGTCTCCACCGAAATATGCGAGGAAGGTACTGCGCAATTTCCTTTCCTCAAAAACCAAACAAAGCAAGTCAGCCGCCGGCGTCCATTGGGTTCATTCGTGTTGACAACGTTGTAGAGGCTGTTCATGCAGCCAGCGGCGGCGGCGTTTTTATGGAGGCAAAACGCTAAGGCGCCCGCGTGCTGTGCGATGTCAGTGCACGTTAAAGATTCCCAGGTGGTCGAAATTATTCCGGAGCCCTCCACTACGGCGCCTCCTTCTTCCTTTCCTCTTTCACTCCCTCCCTCCTCAGGTGTCCAACGATATATGAGACGGATACTGCGCCATTTACTTTCCCCAAAAAATCCAATTATTATTATTAACGCCCCTTTCTTCCTGTCTTCTCCCAGTGCCTCCTTTAACTCCCCTTACGGCGCGATTCAGGTGTCCGTCGAGATTTGAAACAGATACTGCGTCATTTCCTTTCCCCAACGATGATTTTTCACGCGGGTCGCAAGGCGGCATAAAAAGTTTCGAAGAAAAGTAAGAAAAAAATCAAGTGGCTGACGATGCAGGTTCCGATGCAGTCTTCAGTGCCACTATGTATGAGAAGTCCTACAATACAGTACGCCTTTCCTACAGTGTATTTCATGCTTAGATGTGCTCTCGCAGACGAGATAGGCTGATAATATTATCAGCCACTTCTCATTAGGTGAAATTAGTAGTGGTGGTGGTGGTGGTAACTTTACTGATAGAATTATATGGGTGCGTCTCGGTGTCGAGCACACACCACATCTTTTGACGTGGTCTGCGGCTCTTGTGGCAGGGATGGAGACCCTAGTCCAGGGCCCCACTGAGTCTTGCCGCCAGGTAAGCTTTCCGCACCAGTTTATTTGAGTGTGTTGGCGTGCCACTAAACATGGCCACAGGATACAGCAAAACCAGTGGCACCTTCAGCCAGGTATAAAGTAACCTTGCGCCATTGCTACCCTTCCCAGGTGCCCTGAAGTCCTGCCTGGACAGCCGGATCCTCGCTGGGAAGCATCCTCTCCTACTGCTCCCCACTCGGGATTTTGTTTATTGCAGCCGCATTAATTCTATTTTCACACCACGTTGTATGAATTAACTAGGCTTTATGCTCGCACCAAGGGCATTTGCTGCTATAAAGCTCTGGATGTATCTACTTAGCATGTTTAGATTCGGGAAGGTTCCCGTTTGTATAGTTGTCTGCAATAGACCGCTTCCTGCTGGTGGAGAGTTTTGTGGGGCGGGGGATATCTAACCCTGAATCCCTTCTATAAAGTAATTCAGAATTTCAGACGGCACTGGTTCCAAGGGCACTGGTTCCGCGTCAGGATGCTCGAGGATGGTTTATATTTGGAGGCTCGGTTTGTAAACTCTCGAGCCCTCCTATCCGCCTCGGCATTCCCCGCGATGCCTGTGTGTTCCGGTACCCACATTATTAAGTGTTGCAAACTGTTTCTGCTTCGGTGCTAATTTGGTGTCCTTAGAATGTGAAGTGCTGCCCCCCCCCCTCTATTTTGCCATTCATGTAGTTTCTGCATGCTGTTTGCGAGTCTGTTAGAATTATTAGGCACCTTTGAGCACAATAGCGCTCTCCCGTTAGTGGCCGTCAGGGGCAAGAGAAGTCAGTACGAGTTGCCGGTGATTTGAGCCTAACCCCCACAGCGTTGTGTTGGTTTTAGCAGAAATTTGAGCAGTCCACCAACAGGAGGTGATATGGAGGCAGCTCCAGACCTTCTCTCTCCATAAGCCTGGCCCATTATATAGCCATGCACCAGACTACACACGCACTCCTATGCAAACAACGTAGCGCCCGAGAAAACATACCACGTTTAGTTGGAGTGTCCAGCGGACAACCACCCTTGAGGAATTGCTGCTCACTAATCTCGAGTAGTGGGAGGCCGCGTTGCATAGTTCAGACCCAACCGTGCAACGCTGGGGCAAGGAACGAGCACTTGATGTCACCAGGGCCCTAGAGCTCTTGGCCACCTTGACCTCCTCACATCGCGAATGACTTATCAAGTGCCTTCAGTAACGCTCGCAGTGTGTGCGACTGTTTTAATCAGCCCTTTATAATAATAATGATAATAATAATAATAATAATAATAATAATAATAATAATAATAATAATAATAATAATAATAATAATAATAATAATAATAATAATAATAATAATTGTTTTTTTGTGGAAAGGAAATGGCGCAGTATCTGGCTAACGTATCGTTGGACACTTGAACCGCGCCGTAAGCGAAGAGATAAAGGAGGGAGTGAAGGAAGAAAGGAAGAAAGAGGTGCCGTAGTGGAGGGCTCCGGAATAATTTCGACCACGTGGGGATCTTTAACGTGTACTGACATCACACAGCACACGGGCGCCTTAGCGTTTCGCCTCCATAAAAACGCCGCCGCCGCGGTCGGGTTCGAACCCGATAACTATGGATCAGTAGACGTGCGCCCTAACAACTGAGCCACCGCGGCGAGTCAAGCGGCCCCTCCCAATGCTGCATTTTGTTGCGGCATTTCGAAACTTCGCTCTCCACTCGCTACAGCGAACGTCGTTCGTCGACAATCTTTTGTCTTCGCTCCGTAAGTCGCGGGACGATTGACGTTTCTTTCCTCACGTATTAGGCATAATGTTCGGACGAATTGTACGCGGATTTACTGCTTGATCGATTGATAACGCCTCATCGATATTTTGATCTTTAAGGATTTGATGGCATCTCCAATGTCGCCATATACACTACTGGTTGGTAGGCGTTGCAGTTCAAAATCAGTTTACAAATTATGGCATATAGTTTCAAGATGCAGGTTGAAGAAACGCCCGCACTTTAGACGGGCTCTGCCAACTTCAACAAATTTGGCATGGTAACTTTTACTTGCGCATATTTGTATGGGCCGCAGTACTAAACGATACCGCCGCTCGCCGGCTGCGGCGTCACAGTTTATCGCTCACGTCTCAAAACTGCACTTACGGAGTGCCCAGCATAGCTATCTGTTGTCGTTGCCACAGACCTAAGCACAGCGGGTTCGGATCGTCTCCTAAAAACAACTGCGTGTGTTCGCGAATGCATGCTTTGGGTTTGACAGACCACTAAAGTGGTTGCAAGGGTAAGCTTAAACTGCTTGGCTCAGCTGCTGCTGATCAAGCATATATTGCCCGCTACTTTTGCAGAGTCTTATTACTGTACATAGAAAGCAGTCGCCTATAATATTCGTAGCTATGGTGGCAAGCCTACTAAAGATTACAAGTAAAATATTTAGAAATATCGCAAAAAAGTAATTTTGAATCTTAACAATGGACCCGCCGCGGTGGCTCAGTGGTTAGGGCGCTCGACTGCTGATCCGGAGTTCCCGGGCTCGAACCCGACCGCGGCGGCTGCGTTTTTATGGAGGAAAAACGCTAAGGCACCCGTGTGCTGTGCGATGTCAGTGCACGTTAAAGATCCCCAGGTGGTCGAAATTATTCCGGAGCCCTCCACTACGGCACCTCTTCTTCCTTTCTTCTTTCAATCCCTCCTTTATCCCTTCCCTAACGGCGTGGTTCAGGTGTCCAACGATATATGACACAGATACTGCGCTATTTTCTTTCCCCCAAAACCAATTATTATTATTATCTTAACAATGGACTCCTTCCGCTCAGGTCACTGAGGTCCGAACGTACCAAAGCCTAACTCGTGCCATCTTCGTAAGCGGTTGATTAGCAAGCTGAACGCCTGTAGAATGGCCGAGAAGGCATAAAGTTATTAAAACTCGCCCAGAATTCCGCTGCTCCAAAAATGAGACTATTTGCACAGGTGAGCCAATGAATAATTTTCCTAAGCACTTAATTGGAAGCGTGTATCTCTGCACATTTAAGTGATAATGAGTTCTTACCTAAGAGCTGTTATAGGCTGCTATGCCGACGCAGTAGCTTATGTGCTCCCTGAATGTTTCGTTTGGTTGGTTGGCTGGTTGGTTTATGGGGTTTAACATCCCAAAGCGACTGAGGCTATGAGGGACGCAGTAGTAAAGGGCTCCGGAAATTTTGACCGGGTGGGGTTGTTTAACACGCACTGACAGTGCACAGTACACTAGCCTCTAGCATTTCGCCTCCACCGAAATGCGACCGCCGCGGCCGGCAGCGTGTTTCCTTTGAAGGCCATACTTTCGGCATACTCAAGCTTCTGCAACTGTTTACTATGGTGACGCCAGTAGAGAGACCTAAGGCCAGAGAGTTCGCGGCTCACTTACTATTGTCGCCGCTCCCCTGATCGCTTTGGTGGCCGGATATGCGATGGATGAAAGGGGAGATTTTCCTTTTGCTGGTCCGTCCGCCTCGATTGACCCGACAGGGGACTTGGCGCGAGCCGCACCGCTGCGAGCATCAGGCGCATCAGGGCGCTGCCATCGTTCGCTGCCTGGTGCGGAGGCCGCCGGACGGGATTCGCCCGGGGACGCGGGTGACGGTGCAACCGAGCTGGTCGGGCTGGAGAGCATGGGCGACGTGGTCCCAGCTGGGCTCCTCATCTGTTTCACAATCCGCGGTGGACGCACGGGCGGAGCGTCGCTTGTGGGCCGGTCTCCTGGCAATTCTGGCTCAGCGCTACCAGAATGCTTCGCTTGAGCCGAGGCCTCGCCTGATACGGCAGTACTCGTTGCTGGAGTCGTGGCCTGCGTCTTTTGAGTTTGCCCCGGCGACGCTGCCGTCTCCTCGCAGGCGTTGGCGCCGCCAGCACCGACGCCGGTATTGGTGGACAGGGGGCTGGTGGGGTCTGCTACCTTCTCGCTCTTGCCGGCGCTAGGGTTAGCTGGCTCCGAACCGGTCTTGGTCGAGCGCTCCTTGCGGCGACCGCATTTCTTGTCGTCGGCGGTTGGCTTCTCTCCTGTCATCTTCTTAGCCATGCCCGCTGGATCCGACGAAAAATAAGTGGGCAGTGAGGAACCCTAAAGGTGGCCTTCGGCGTTCTCTTAGGGAAGCGAGGTGTTGACACTATACGAACAACCACAGAGCGTGCAACTCGTGCAAGAATCCTCTTCTTCTCTGACGCGATCGCGCAACCACGCGCCAAGGAGCAGTGGTGGTGGTAGTGGTTTTTTTATTAAAATATTAGTAAAAAGGAAGGAAAAGATTTTAGCTAGCCCCGGCATCCGCCGTCGATACTGACGCACCTGAGCTGGGGCAGCGGAAATAAAGGATTGCAGGCAGATTGGAGAAATGAAATGAAAGAGGTGAGGGGACAGAAAGAGAGGAGAAAAGAGGAAGAGGAAGAGAGGAGCAAAATTAGGACCAGAAGGACACGCGGGCATCAGTTAGCGCTGATTTGCTCTCAGGGGCAGAGAAGGATGCTGCATTCGTGGACAGCATCAGTGCTGAAGACAAAACATAGTTTTAAATACGGTCCTCAAACAAACAGGAAGAGCGCCAAATGGCGGTCGACAAGCTTTCCGGTGTCGAGAAAGGTGCGGCAACAGAATACCAAAGGAAAGACGATGCTGATAGTTTTTTCGATGCCAGAGGTGTCATACACCACGAGTTCGTCCCACATGGCAGACGGTGAATCAAGGATTTCATATCCGCGTGCTCCAAGACATGCATGATGCACTGCGGTGCCATCGCCCTGACTTACGGGAATTTGGACAATAAAGCCTTTTCCACGACAACGCAAATCCGCAGACTGCTTTCAGCGTGAGAAAAGTTCTAGCAAAGCACAGCATTGCTGTACTTTCCCATCCGCAATACTCGACCGACCTCTGCCGATGCGACTTTTTCCTGTTTTCTCGTATGAAGAGAGCCTTAAAAGGTCGCTGGATTTGCAGCGTGGATGCCATTCAAGACGCCACGACAAAGGAGCTGAGAGCCCTGCCAAAAGAAGCGTTTTCAACTGTTTCCAAGACCTCAAGAAGCGTTGGAAGCTGTGCATAGACTACAAGGGCGACTATTTCGGAGGAGTGCTGCACAAATGATTTAAATGTCAAACGCACTTTAATGAACTCTGTCTCGGAACTTCGGAACTTTAAGGAAAAAGGTTGTGCATGCGTATGCTGACGGTGTCTTCGAGTTTACCAGTTTACCCGCTCCACCCCCCCCCCCCCCCCCCAACACGCACACACCCGCCTTCTAAAAAATATTCTTCATAGTTTTTTCTGCGGAATGCGTGAAAGGAAACGCCGAAGCGTTTTGCATCAAAATCACTATTGCACACATGCAGTAGAACTACGTTAATGAAACGCCAGTATTAACTAAAAACTGGATTTAAAAGCTGTTATTCGCACGCTGCCTAGAATTTGTTCGTTCAGCCTAATTCTGAGTCTCCAAGTTAACGTAGTTCGCCGTTAGAACCCGCCATACAAAAGCTTGCAACGGCTGATGTATTTAAGACTAGGGTTTTGCGAGAAGCATTAATCGGCGTAATTACACAAACTGAGTTGAATATTTGCAGGCAAATATCTCGGAACACGGGCGCGGTGGAGAACTCTACAAATTATGAGTCTAGGAATAAGGCAGTTTACAAGTTCCCGATATATACACGCTAACTGCAGTGACAAAAAATTATTTTGCCCCCGGTACGACAATTTCGCTTTCACCGCAGTGCTCTAAAACGTTTTTCGAGGATTCAGGAGGCCAAAGTCGACGTTTTTTAGCTCAAATTCGGTTGCACATTGGGTTATATTCAGCAAAAGGTTCCATAATTCGGGTTTTTTTGTGGCGATCTCTGCAGGTAAATACAATTTATCTCGTCTTTGTGTAGGACGGGAAGTTTTTTTTTTTTGCTCAGTTTTCACGCATATAGAAAGCGCGACATTCGTTCCTTTCAGTGCCACATACACTTTTACTCAACTCAGTTTGATGGGAGTAATTAATACGCTGCATGTGCGGACTCGCGCTCAAAGTTTCCTACAACTTGCACTGGAGTAAGCACAGGCAGCGCAATTATAAATCATCACAGAGGATACACCGTGAAGTCAGTGCTCGAGCTTCCCTTATCCCGCAAAATGGTTTCGTTGTTTACACGGGAAGGAGATGTAACAGCAAAACCGTGCTACCAGAATACGCGCGCACTTTGAACATACATACACGACATTTCTGGGCACATCTCTTTAGAAAACAACGCGCGAAATATTGGCCAGCTGCAAAGTTCCAACCACACGGGCTGTGATGCTATGGCGACCACTTCATTACACTGGGCGTAACTGTTTTTACAGTAGATACACTCACGAGTTCAATAAAATAAAAGCGAAAAGTGCTGCTCAGTAAATGAGTGCGCATTAGTTATAGCCATGTTATGGCCTATTAAATTTCTCGCGCAGCAAGAAAAAAATGCACAAACTGCCAGTAGCTGACGTCAAACTATCCGCTGGAAAAAAATAATGGTGAGGGCTTCATAGGGTAACACACGAGTCACGACTTCAGGTCCCTAAAAACCAAAGCCAGAAAGAATAAAGGCAAAAGTTCTCAAATAAACAAAAGAAAGATGAGTATAAGAACTGACTAATCAGAGTTCTTGAGACACGTTCACAACCCGTAATGTTTATGGTACAATCACTGAGAAAAAATAAACAACAATCAGGGAGTGGAGTAAGAATAGGCGGTCATTCTCGGTGGTGTTAAAAAATTAAACATGGTGCAAATAATCCACCTGCAAATCCTCGACACATCAAGAAAAAGTCAAGTAAAAAAACCGCATTTTTTCGTCGGGTTCATTTTTGTACCGTTGCGACACATGAAGGTTTTTTGGAAAGCCGGCGAGTTGCGAACAATCTTGCCACACGTATCGATAGAGTCATGAGTTGTAGTTGATCTGCACATCATATAACATATGGTCATGAAGAATATTTTATCTTCTGACAGGCCTTCAGCGGGCAGAGCTGTTTGGTCGGACTGAATGGCGCGTATCATGGCAGAGTAGGCAACTTCCACGGCGGGAATTTCGGGAAATATGCTCTCAATGCCCTCGCCTTTCAGGCAGTTGTCTTTGGACTCGAAGGTTTTCGTCGAGCCTTCGGACAGTATGGATGCGACAGGCTCTCCGTCGCTGTTCCAGCGAATTCCCTCCTTGTCCAGCGCATTGAGACTTTCTAAAGCCATCTGGAATCCAAGCCCACCGTAGAACATAGCCCTCGTTCCGCTCCTGTAGTACAGAGGACTGTTGACGATGCCGATTGGTATCTCAATGTTGTTAAGAACGTAGTCGTACTCGAACTCAGCTGGTGGAACGTTCATCGGGAGGGACTGCGCCGCCTCGAACCAGTCTGTTCTGTTGTGCTTCGATATTGCAAAGCGGGCACTTATCCAGTAGTCCCCGAACGTTTCTTCCTTGGTTGGGTAGTCACTGTACCGCTCCTCTAGAGTTTCACTAACTATCGCGTTTGGCGAAGGCCACAGAATGGCTTGCACGGCAGCTACCTTGCTTCCGACGAGCTTCTGGCTCTCACTGTCTAGCCACGCGGAGCTGTTGAGCATACCCAGCAGTGTCGAAATGAGGCTGCTGTAGCCCATGTTCACGATGACTTGGTCTTTTCGAGTTAGACGTGACACATACTCGACTGCAAAGACGAGCAGCTTGAACGTCTCTTCGACGTGGAGGGCACAGAAGACGGGCCTGTACAGCTGCGCTTTCCAGGGATCACCAAAGCGCACCACTTGAAGGTTGGGGCTCGATATGGGCGCGTACAGCTGGACGAAAGACCAAGACAAATGGCTGAGAATGGTTTGGTTGGTGTAGTTCGCAAACAATGCTCCTATTGTAGTGAGGAATCCAGTATCGCTCGTGATGACTTGGTGGTCCGGAAGCACTGGCGGTGTTAATTCCAGGTGCAGGTTCAAATGTTCCAGCCACGCGTTAGCAGAGAGAGGAGCGGTGTAGTTGCCGATAGAGGAGAATGGCATCACGGCGGGAATTTTTTTTAGGGAAGCGAAAGAGCTTTTGAGGTTTCCCAGTATAGCACCTTCCGTGTCGGCAACGGCTTCGATCGAGGGTTCGTCTAGGCGCTGTGTGGAGTTGGAGCGGAATGCATTGTAGTACCCCTGCCAGTACGCCGTGTATCCGCCACCGCTCCTGACGTTTTCGTACTGGTTTCGCAGAATGTTTATGTAATGCCCCGGTTTGATCTGCAGGCGCCACTTCTCTGTGTCTCTCGTGACTGGCACTGCGACGGACATCCACAATGGCATCTGCCACTTGTACGCCATCGCGAGCAATATTCCCAGGGCGCTGACGTTGGCTGCGGGCTGTTCCGGCCAGCTCAGCCCGATTGCCTTCATGAGATGTCGAAAGTTGTCCAGGTTGGTCACTTTCGTGGTGTCGGAGCTCATGCAGGACTCGTACATGGCAAGCGCTTTGTCGCCTACTGGAAGCTTCTTCGTTCCTTCGGCGAGCATCTTGCTGAAGCCGACGAATCGAGCGTACAGCATGCCGTCTATGGGAGTTTTCACGTGCTCTCTGTACTCGGCCGTCGGCGTCCACGCCGAGCAAACGTATGCAGAGAAATTTTCGCACGGGTCGATGTTCCCGTCCAGGTTGGCAGTGAGCATGTCGACGTGGGACAAGCAGTCCTGCGAGTCGCAGTATTTCTTATGCTTTATGCTCAAATGAACTTCTGCCACGAAAGCAAAGAATGCGATGGTACCAACGGCGATTACAGCTGCAGCCACGACCATGACCACCTTCCTTTTGCGTGCTTCCTGTTCGGCCGAAGCAGCGAACGTCGCAGGTGACCTGAGCTGAAAAAAGGGGAAAAAAAAACACCAATAACGTTCGCTTCGTTAGGAATACTACCACAGAGTTACAAATACTATCGCAAGAAAAAGAAGAGAATATGGGAACGCTAAGTAAACGTTAGTTCTTTTTTACTACCCGACCAGACGATATGTCACCAGACCTTAATTGTTCGAATGAAAGCCTAGGATTAATTAAATATTAAATCTTAAACAACGCCCCTTACAGGTGGTGTTTGCGAAATCTATTCGGCGCCTAGTAGTTGCTGTACACTCTGATCACGACGTGGCTAACGTCGAAGAAAAATACTGAGTCCTGTCATTATGGCGGGCCATGTTTATGTTATTATTCCATAGAGTTTCTTGCTGTGCACTAGAGGGAAACCTGGCGGCTTTTCACTTCATCCACCATGGACGCTCGAGGCATGTTGGGAAGACAGCAAACCGGATTGACACGTAGTGGCTTGTTGACTCTGATATGGATTGGATTTTGTTTGTTAACTTTTCACCACTGTTGGCCTTGCTGATGTTTTGTGCGCTTTGTGGCTGCGTACTGCAGCTACGCACGCAGTTCATCTGAGATGCGAAGTATCCGAATACGCTTGCCTCGAAGTGAGCTGAGCACAGTGTCTGGTGCCTGCTAGGTCTAAAGTGCGCTTGCCCCCTCACTGGGAGCTATTTACGCAGCAATCAAACTGGATTTTGTTAAGCGGGAACCTGTGCTGCCTGTGCATTGAAATGCGGAGGATGGGAAGAAGACCCTTTTTTTGTGAACCGAGAACTCAACGGTCGTCTGCTGTGACCACTCTACACATTTCTCGTAAGATTCTGGGGCACACTTTAAATGCGCAAAATTAGGTACTTCGACAAGCGCAACTTATGTTAACAGTACTCGCCGAGAATTGCGTTTGATTCATTTCGAAGACTGGTGGTGGCCGCTCATTGCATGCTGGAAAGACTTCCACTTCATGACTTAATTCACGTAAATACCCGCATGCTGCACTTGTAAGCATGAACACGGCCGTCACTTTCTTGTGATAGGGGAGCTTTCGCTGCCTAATTCATGGTTTTTTTGGCAAAATTTGTTAAAGCAGCGCCAGGAGATGCCAAGAGCCGGCATTTAGTGCGCAAAAAAGTCTCATAGAAAAGCGGAGGGTCTTGTAAGCTTCTCGCGGCACCAACATATCCTATGCACGGACATACAGGCGAGTCCCGCAATAGATGACTCCATCATTGAATGTTTTATATTTTTCACAGTGCGAAAAATGAAGCCTCTAAAGAGTTGTATTCTAAAATTAATAATTACCAATTAAAGTTAACAATTAAAATTAACAATTTCTCTGCAAGAATATTTGCTCTAAAATGTGTGTCTGTTAAACGCAAAAAATTATTTTCTATGATTGGCTTTGGTTGGCGGCATAAGAAAAAGCCCTTTCTCGCCATGGGCAAATTCGGGGCTTGTCTGCTTTTCTGCTCATTTATGGCGATGTACAGTTACCATATTTCATCACAGGACATACTGCTTGCAAAAAAACGCTTCCTTGCAACATATAATTTGAGGCAATTTGTATTTCTGCAGTCGTAGTTATGTTTTAGGGCCAAGCCAAGCGCGCCTTGCTGTTTTACCGGCATTCCCACGTTGGATGAACTGCTCTTCCATGGCTCTTTCAGAAACTCGCATATGCGGTGACCCCAGCTTTCTTTCTAGCTAATATTTATAAACGATATAAATTATTCAGAGTGTGTATGGATGATGGGACAGCTAGTAGGCGGTACGCGGGATGTTATGCAGCGCCACCTAAGACCTTTGATGCAAACGGTTGCAAATAGCTATCGCACAGTAATGCTTTAAGGCATACTTATAAGAATAAAAATGAGAGCTTCCGTATTTCAGTCTTGAAGGGGTACTGTTGCAAAAGAAAACTGCATTTATTGCTAGGCAAAAAAAAAAAATCAGCAGGGATGTCTCTGCGTTGGACAGGAGTTATGGTACATATGCAGAGTGTCTCCCCAAAGACTTTACGAAATTTTTAAAAATTGGCTTTTTGAATTGGGAGATCCCTTTCTGTGGCATAGTATTTTCAGCGGTGTAGTACATCGGAATACATCTAAAATGTGCTAACTAGCATGATGAAAAATTCATATTGAATGGTTAACTTTTAAAGACAAAGCATTACTATGCTTGCTCCGCGAGTTTCGTCAACCACACACTTGATCTTCAGCTACATTCAGGGCGTGGCGCGTGAAGCTGCGCCGAAACCGATGAAAAAATGTTGTTGGGGAAAGGAAATGGGCGGCGGCTGCGTTTTTATGGAGGAAAAACGCTAAGGCGCCCGTGTGCTGTGCGATGTCAGTGCACGTTAAAGATCCCCAGGTGGTCGAAATTATTCCGGAGCCCTCCACTACGGACCTATTTGTTCCTCTCTTCTTTCACTCCCTCCTTTATCCCTTCCCTTACGGCGCGGTTCAGGTGTCCAACGATATATGAGACAGATACTGCGCCATTTCCTTTCCACAAAAACCAATTATTATTATTAAAGGAAATGGCGCAGTATCTGTCTCATATATCTTTGGACACCTGAACCGCGCCGTAAGGGAAGGGACAAGGGAGGGAGTGAAAGAAGAAAGGAAGGCTGCGACGAAACCGATCAAAAAATGGTTGTTAGGGAAAGGAAATGGCGCAGTATCTGTCTCACATATCGGCGGACACCTGAACAGCGCCGTAAGGGAAGGGATAAAGGAGGGAGCAAAAGAAGAAAGAAAGAAGGAGGTGCCGTAGTGGAGGACTCCGGAATAATTTCGACCACCTGGCGATTTTTAGCATGCACTGACATCGAACAGCACACGGGCGCCTTTTGCGTTTCGCCTCCATTGAAAAGCGGTCGCCGCGGTCGGGTTCGAGCCCGGGTACTCCGGACTCCGGATCAGTAGCCGAGCGAACTAAATGAAAACTTTGGCGTGTTTCAGTCTTGAATGGGCGCGGTTGTAGAAGAAAAGTGCATTTATTGCTAGGCTAAAAAAATTCAGCAGGTATATCTTAGAGTGTTGCCCAGGACACATGGTAAGTACATATACACGGTGCTTCACCTCAGACTTTAGATAATTTTTAAAAATAGGCTTTTCGAGTTGGAACATCGCCTTCTGCGGCTTATTACTGTCAGCGGTGTAGAACATCCGAGTAGAGCTAAGACGTACTAACCAGCAGGATGGTTAACTAATATTGGAAGTTAACTATTTAACTGCTACTGCTAGGCTCCGTAATATTGAAAGGCGTGTAGTGCACCTTAAGTAATATCCATATCGGTTGCCATATTTTCGAAAACTTGGTTATCCTTGGCGCTGTCGCCTTACAAATTTTGCTATTTGGACGAGTTACGTGCACTGGAGAGGTAGCTTTGCCTGCAAGCTTCCCGAAAGCACGTGTATATTGGCGCATTGCCGCGAAACTTTGTTGGGCCACAGCGCAGACGGTAACCGCGTATTGGAAATTATATAGATATAACTTACCGTGGGGTACACGCCTCTCAATAATTAAAGAGCCTAACGGTAATTGTTAAAAAGTCAACTATTCAATATTCGTTAGAGGACTGCTTGTTAGCATGTGTCAGTGTAATCTGATGTACTCCGCCGCTGGCAGAGCCATTCCGAAAAAAGAGCTCTTCTAACTCAAAAAGCTTATTTTTAAAAATTGTGTAATATCTTAGTGAAAAACAGTATAGGATCCGTTGAGGAATGAGTGTTCACTCTGTGTCATCTTTAATTTGTTTGAAGCAAAACCAGTTTGCAACTTATAGCTAAGAAGACTTGTTAGCTTTCCTAATTTTATAAAATTATGCGGGATTCACATTGCTTAGTTGCTGGGAAACGTGCTGTAATTTGCCTGGGCGCTTAGAGTAATTGTCAGAGCTTGACAGTCAAGGCCGCTGAGCTAGTGGTGACAGCTGCAAAGCGAGAGTATCTTCCAAGGTGTAGATGACTAATATGCGGGATAAAGTTTCTTTTCATTGTTCATTGCACTGGTCGGCTGTTTCCGCGTGCGGGTTAACTGCATACTTCATGTCACTAGCATAAACACAATTGTTAAGCATGAAACGCTTTAAGCTTGCATTCTCGATACAGTCGGGCGAGCATATGAGGTTCAAGGAGGACATGAAGCCGAATATGAAGAAGAGCATGAAGCCGAACTTATCCGAAACAATCCGAAGTTTCCCGTCGGTATGAAAGGGAGCAGAAGAAATAAAATGGTTGAGGTTCCCCCCGCCTGAATCTAGTAGACGAGCGAAGGCAAAACCGGGGGCATTTAGGGAGAAGAATGGTGTGACGTCATTGCTACGTGATCGCATGACGTCACATCAGGCGATGCGAACCAGAGCGCTGAGGGTCGTGGTCAACGTTCAAGTTACCACTGGTCATCGGTCTTGTGATTGCTGCTCATTAGCTGTGGCCGTACCATACAGGCATATCATGGCTATGCGCAGCAAGACACATAGTCTTACATTGTAAGTCTTGGGGATGTGTGGTAGGTTCGACCTTGGTCGGGTTTCCAGGTCAAGCGTGCAAAGGCAGGCGAAACTATGTTGTACGTCGAGTAGTAGAGCTTTCATTCTAAAACTTGCCATACTTATAGCTGGGAGTGGGACTTGAACCGCTGGCGGAGGCGCAAACGTATTAACTTCGCTTCCCAGTTCTCCCAGCCATCATCACAGCCTCTCGCACCCTCTGTTTGACTCGTGGCCTTTCGCGCTCGCTTGCGATTTAGATATGTTTGAAACTAAAAATTGCTTTTGAGAAAAGGAAATGGCTCAGTAACTATCTCGCTTCTCGGTGACAGCTCAAGCATTCCCTGAGGAAACGGAGAAGGGTGGGAGTAAAAGAGGAAAAAAAAAGGTGCCGTTGTGGAGGGCTCCGGAATAATTTCGACCGCCGGATGATCGTGCACTGACATCGCGCAGCACACGGACGCCTTCCGCATTTCGCCTCCACCGAAACGCGACCGCCACGGCCGCAATCGTACCCGGGAACATTGGCTCAGTAACCCAGCGCTCTAAGCACTGAGCCACTGTAGGGAGAAAAAATAATTGGTGGTGGTTTAGCTCTGGCTAACCCCGGTTCAAAGCGAAAAGCTCTATCTCCCTGGCTACATTCGTGGTCGAGCGACTGGCGAAGAAATCGCGCAATCTGAGACAGGCGTCATTTCCTTCCCTTAAAATAAACTCATTTTCCTTCGCATACGGCACGGTTTGGGTCTCCTCCGAGATATGCGAGACAGCCATCATTTCCTTTCCTTAAAACCTATTTTCATTTTCCTTCCCTTAACGGGCGCGGTTCCGGTTTCGGTCTCCACGGCAGGCGTCGCATGGATCACACCTAGCGTTCCGCTGAACGCATCAAAGTTCAGCGGCATTTTATGCAGCACCCACTTTGAAGGCTTGCGAATGCGATGCCGGTAGACGCTTTCCCCTTGACCAGAGATCAAGGTCAAAAGTCAAGTGTCGAATGTCAAGATCAAAGGTCAAAGTCGAGATGGTGTAACAGCTGCTGGTGTCGCTGCTGTAGCCGACGTCATGTGTCGAATCTGACTACCACCAGTCATGCTCATGGTTTGACCTCTACCTACATTCAAGGTGAAACTTGCGGCCACCGTGACATCTAGCTACATTCAAGGTCAAACTTGCGGCCTCGCTGACGGCTCGAAAAGCTGGCGTAGTAAAGCTGTTCGCTTCAAAGTTTTCGTTCAAATGTAGTTATTACCAACACCACCCTCCACTAGCTAGTGCAGCTGCTTTCCAGCGAAAGCTATGCTAAATAGGCTAGTCATGACCCACGACCTTTATTTGACCTTTGAGATTAGGTGACCTCTGGGTTGTCCTTTGACCTTTGACCTTAGGAAGAGGCGAATTTCGGTCAAGCGTACCTAGTCACTACTGCGCATGCGCCAATATAGTTTAATCGAGCCACAGGTGTACCGCCGCTGCGCCGCGCCTTCCCTCCAAATCCAATGAAAAATTTTAAATTTCCTCTTTCTTTCCTTCTTCTTTCGCTTCCTCTTTTATATATCCTTTTACGATGTGGGTGGGGGTTTCCACCGAGACATGTGAGACAGGTACTGCGCAATTTCCTCTTCTCAAAAACCAAACAAAACAAGTGAGCCGCCGCAGTTCATTGGAATCATTGGTGTTGACGACAACGTTGTAGAGGCCGTTCTTTTTCACCAAAGGAAAGGTGCACAACTGGCTCTCAGGGTCAGTGGAGAGGAAATGGAAATTGGGTTTGGGGGAAAGGAAATCGCGCAGTATCTGTCTCACATATCGGCTGACACCTGAACCGCGCCGTAAGGGAAGGGATAAGGGAGGGACTAAGAGAAGAAAGGAAGAGGTGTCGTAGTGGAGGGCTCCGGAATAATTTCGACCACCTGGGGACATTTAACATGCACCGGAATCGCGCAGCACTCGGGTGCCTTAGCGTTTCGCTCCATCGAAACGCAGCCGCCGTGGTCGGGTACGAGCCTTTCCTCAAAACCAATATTTCACGCGTTCACCCGCCGCGTTAGCTCAGTGGTAGGGCGCTCAGCTACTGATCCGCAGTACCCGGTTTCGAACCCGACCGCGGCGGCCGCGTTTCGATGGAGGCGAAAAGAAGGCACCCGTGTGCTGTGCGATGTCAGTACATGTTAAATATCCCCAGGTGGTCAAAATGATCCCAGAGCCCTCCACTAGGGTACCTCTTCCTGTCTTCTCTCAGTGCCTTCTTTATCTATTTCCTTACGGCGCGGTTCTGGTGTCCGCCGAGATTTGACAGATACTGCGCCATTTCCTTTCCACAACAACGATTTTCCACGTGGGTCACACCCATAAGAAGTGCCGAACGAAGAAAAGTACGAAAAAAATCAAGTGGCTGAAGATGCAGGTTCCGGAACACTCGAGTACCACCATCTATGAGAAGTCCTGCAATACACCACGCCTTTCCTTCAGTGTATTTTATGCTTAGATGTACTCTCGCGGACGAGATAGGCTGATAATTATTATCAGCCACTTCTCATTAGGTGAAGTTAGTAGTGGTGGTGGTGGTAATATTACTGATAGAAATATATGGGTGGGTCTCGGTATCGAGCCACACTCCACATCTTTTGACATGGTCTATGGCTTTTGTGGCAGGGATTGGAGCCCGTAGTCCATTGCCCCACTTAGTCTTGCCGCCAGGTAGGCTTTCCGGACCAGTCCTGCCTTGACCGCCGGATCCTCGCTGGAAAGCATCCTATCCTACTACTCCGCACACGGGATTTTGTTTATTGCAGCCGCATTTATTCTCTTTTCACATCACATTGTATGAATTAACGTGGCTTTGTCCTAGCACCATAGGCATTTGCTGCTGTATAGCCCTGGATGGATCTTACTTAGTATGTTTATATTCGGGAAGGTTCCCCGTTTGTATATTTGTCTCCAATAGACCGCTTCCTGCCGGTGGAGAAGATTTTTGTGAGGATTGGGATATCTGATCCTGACACTCTTATAGTAATTCAGAAGTTCTGAGTATCCTAAGGGCACTAGTTCCGCGTCAGGCTGCTCGAGGCTGGTTTGGTTGGAGAATCCGTTTGTTAGCTCTCGAGCTCTCCTATCCGCCTCGGCCTACCCCGCGATGCCTGCGTGTCCCGGTACCCATATTATTATGGGTTGCAATTGTTTTTCCTTCGGCGGTAATTTGGCTGTCTTTAGGATGTGGAGCGCTGCCCCCCCCCCCCCCTCCCCCCGTATTTTTCCATTCATGTAGTTTCTGTATGCTGTTTGCAAGCCTTTTAGAATTATTAGGGACCTTTGAGCACGGTAGTTCTCTGCCGTTAGTGACCGCCAGGGGCAAAAGAAGTCAGCACGAGTTGTCTGTGCATCGTGCCTAAATCCTCTCTGCGTTGTGTTGGTTTTAGCAGAAATTTGAGCAGTCCGCCAACAGGTAATATGGAGGCAGCTCCGGACCTTCTGCCTCCATAACCCTGGCCCAGTATACAGCCATGTGCCAGACTACACATGCACTCCTATGCAAACAACGTCGCGCCCGAGAAAACATACCACATGTTTTGTGGGAGTTCCCTGCGGACAAGCATCCTTGAGGAATTGAAGCTCACTAATCTCTATTGGGAAGCCGCGTTGCTTAGCTCAGACCCAACTGTGCAACGCTGCGTAACGGAACGAGCCACTAATGTCGCGAGGGCCTTAGAGCTCTTGGCCACCTTAACCTTCTCACGCTACGAATGACTTATCAAGTGCCTTCAGTAACGCTCGCAGAATGTGCGACTGTTTCAAGCGGCCCTTAATAATAATAATAATAATATTAATTGTTTTTTTCTGGAAAGGAAATGGCGCAGTATCTGTCTGATATATCGTTGGACACCTGAACCGCGCCGTAAGGGAAGGGATAAAGGAGAAAGTGAAAGAAGAAAGAGGTGCCGTAGTGGAGGGCTCCGGAATGATTTCGACCACCTGGGGTTCTTTAACGTGCTCTCACATCGCATAGCATATGGGCGCCTTAGCGTTTCGCCTCCATAAAAACGCAGCCGCCGCGGTAGGGTTCCAACCCGGGAACTCCGGATCAGTAGCAGAGCGCCGTAACCGCTGAGTCACCGCGGCGGGTCAAGCGGCCCCTCCCAGTGCTGCATTTGGCTGCGGCATTTCGAAACTTCGCTCTCCACTCGCTACAGCGAACATCGTTGGTCGACAATCTTTTTCTTTGCTCCGTAAGTCACGTGGCCATTGACGTTACTTTCCTCACGTATTAGGAGTAATGCCCAGACGAATTCTAAGCGGAATCACTGCTTGATCGATTGATAACTGGGTTGCTTCTGCGCCTCCTCGAAATTTTGATTTGCAAGGATTTGATGGCATCTCCAATGCCGTCATATACACTAGTGGTTGATAGGCATTGTAGTTCAAAATCAGTTTACCAATTATCGCATAGAGTTTCAAGATGCAGGTTGAAGAAGCGCCCACACTTTATACGTGCTCTGCCAACTTCAACAAATTTGGTATGGTAACCTTTACTTACGCATATTTATATTAGCCGCAGTACTAGACGATACCACCGCTCGCCTGCAGCGGCGCCACAGTTTATCGCTCACGTCTCAAAACTGCACTTACGGAGTGACCAGCATCGCTATCTGTTGTCGTTGCCACAGACCTAAGCACAGCGGGTTCGGATTCGTCTAATAAAAACAACTGCGCGTGGTTCGCGAATGCATGCTTCGTGTTTAACAGCCCACTAAAGGGGTTGGAAGGCCTACTACGGAGTAAGGGTACAATATTCAGAAATATCGCAAAAAAGTAATTTGAATCTTAACAATGGACTCCATCTGCTCAGGTCACTGAGGTCAGAATGTACCAAAGCCTAACTTGTCCCGTCTTCGTAAGTGATTCATTAGCAAGCTGAACGCCACTAAAAAAGGCCGAGAAGGCATAAAGTTATGAAAACTCGCCCTGAATTCTGCGGCTCCAAAAATGAGACTATTTGCCCAGGCGAACCAATGAATAATGTTCGTAAGCACTTAATTGGAAGCGTGTATCTCTGCACATTTCAGGGACAATGAGTTCTTACGCCTCAGAACTGTTATAGGCTGCTATGCCGACGGAGTCGCATATGTGCTCCCTGAATGTTTCGTTTGGTTGGTTGGCTGGTTGGTTTATGGGGTTTAACGTCCAAAAGCGACTGAAGCTATAAGGGACGCAGTAGTGAAGGGCTCCGGAAATTTGGACCATATTAGGTTGTTTAACACGCACTTACAGTGCATAGTACACTAAAGCCTCTAGCATATCGCCTTGTGTTTCCTTGTATAGCATATGTTTAGCATATGTGTTTCCTTTGGCGGGCATACTTTCGGCATACTCAAGCTTCTGCAACTGTTTACTATGGTGACGCCAGTAGAGAGACCTAAGACCAGAGAGTTCGCGGCTCACTTACTATTGTCGCCGCTCCCCTGATCGCTTTGGTGGCCGGAGATGCGATGGATGAAAGGGGAGATTTTCCTTTTGCTGGTCCGTCCGCCTCGATTGACCCGACAGGGGACTTGGCGCGAGCCGCACTGCTGCGAGCACCAGGCGCATCAGTGCGCTGCCATCGTTCGCTGCCTGGTGCGGAGGCCGGCGGACGGGATTCGCCCGGGGACGCGGGTGACGGTGCAACCGAGATGGCCGGGCTGGAGAGCAGGGGCGACGTGGTCCCAGCTGGGCTCCTCATCTGTTTCACAATCCGCGGTGGACGCACGGGCGGAGCGTCGCTTGTGGGCCGGTGTCCTGGCAATTCTGGCTCAGTGCTACCAGAATGCTTCGCTTGAGCCGAGGCCTCGCCTGATAAGGCGGTACTCGTTGCTGAAGTCGTGGCCTGCGTCTTTTGAGTTTGCCACGGCGACGCTGCAGTCTCCTCGCTGGGGATTTTGCCGCCAGCACCGACGCCGGTAGTGGTGGACAGGGGGCTGGTGGGGTCTGCTACCTTCTCGCTCTTGCCGGCGCTAGGGTTAGCTGGCTCCGAACCGGTCTTGGTCGAGCGCTCCTTGCGGCGACCGCCTTTCTTGTCGTCGGCGGCTGGCTTCTCTCCTTTCGTCTTCTTAGCCATGCCCGCTGGATCCGCCGAAAAATAAGTGGGCAGTGAGGAACCCTTAAGGTGGCCTTCGGCGTTCTCTTAGGGAAGCGAGGCGTTGGCACGATACGGACAACACAGAGCGTGCAATTCGTGAAAGAATCCTCTTCTTCTCTCAAGCAATCACGCGACCACGCGCCAAGCAGCTGTGGTGGTGGTAGTTTTTTTTTATTAAAAGAACAGTAAAAAGGAAGGAAAAGATTTTTGCTAGCCCCGGCATCTGCCGTCGATACTGACGCACCTGAGCTGGGGCAGCGGAAATAAAGGATAGCAGGCAGATTGGAGAAATGAAATGAAAAAGGTGAGGGGACAGAAAGAGAGGAGAAAAGAGGAAGAAGAAGAGAGGAGTGAAAGAAGGACCAGAAGGACACGCGGGCATCAGTGATCGCTGATTTGCTCTCAGGGGCAGAGAAGGATGCTGCATTCGTCGACAGCATCAGTGCTCAAGACGAGGCATTCTGTTTTCAATACGGTCTTCAAACATACAGGAAGAGTGCCGAATGGCGGTCCACAAGCTTTCCGGTGTCGAGAAAGGTGCGGCAACAGAATACCAAAGGAAAGACGATGCTGATAGTTTTTTTCGATTCCAGATGCGTCATACACCATGAGTTCGTCCCACAAGGCAGACGTTTAATCAAGGGTTTCACATCCGCGTCCGGACCATTGCTGGTCAGGGCTGACTCCCACCAGTGTCGCATCATCAGACTGGTCCAGGCATCCGCTCAAGCCACCGGAGTCCTGAACTGAGGAGTCCGCCTACCTGACTCGTAGAACACTTCAATGAAATAATAAATGTTTTATCTCTCTCTCTTTCATATCCGCGTGCTCCAACACATGCATGATGCACTGCGATGCCATCGCCCTGACTTACGGGCATTTGGACAATAAAGACTTATCCACGACAACGAAAGGCCGCACACTGCTCTCAGCGTGAGAAAATTTCTAGCCAAGCACAGCATTGCTGTACTTTCTCATCCGCCATACTCGCCTCACATCTGCCGATGCGATTTTTTCCTGTTTCCTCGTGCGAAGAGGGCCTTAAATGGTCGCTGGATGGGCAGCGTGGAGGCCATTCAAGACGCCATGACAAAGAAGCTGACAGCCCTGCCAAAAGAAGCGTTTTTCAACTGTTTCCAAGACGTCAAGAAGCGTTGGAAGCTGTGCATAGACTGCAAGGGGGACAATTTCGAAGGGGTGCTGCACAAATGATTTAAATCTCAAACGCACTTTAATGAACTCAGTCTCGGAACTTTACCGACAAAGGTGGTACATGTGTATGCTGACGGCGTCTTCGAGTTTACCGGTTTACCCCCCCCTCTCCCCCCCCCCCCCACACACACACACCCGCCTTCTAAAAATATTCTTCATAGTTTTTTTTTCTGCGGAATGCGTGAGAGGAAACGCCGAAGCGTTTTGCATAAAAATCAATATTGCACACATGCAGTAGAACTACGTTAATGGAACGCCAGTATTAATTCTAAACTGCTAAAATCTCTATTCGCACACAGACTAG
The DNA here is from genome assembly GCF_052857255.1 of Amblyomma americanum. Taxonomy (NCBI): domain Eukaryota; kingdom Metazoa; phylum Arthropoda; class Arachnida; order Ixodida; family Ixodidae; genus Amblyomma; species Amblyomma americanum. The sequence continues at coordinate 68,510,113 of NC_135503.1, read as the reverse complement.
AATTCGTTCGTGCAGCCGGTACAAATAACGTAGTTCGCCGTTAAAACCCGCCATACCTGAGCTTGCAACGGCGGATGTATTTAAGAGTAGGGTTTTGTGAGAAGCTTTAATCAGTGTAATTACACAAACTGAGTTGGATATTTGCAGGCAAATATCCAAAAAAGGCAAAAAAGGGCCACAAATGGGCTTCTACCGCACGAGGCGGATTTAACGTTGTTGACGGCGGAACTTATCGCTGATCCATCAGAGCAACTGTGGTCAAGACCCTATTCCCAAGCATCTCACCCAGAAGAGCCGAGCACCAGGCCGGGGGAAATCTTCTACCCATTAAAGACCGGTGGATACCCGGCGGCACTGGGGATCGAACCCAGCACCTCCCGAATGCGAGGCGGATGCTCTACCACAAGCCACGGGCGCGTTGGAGAATTCTACAATTTATAAGTCTAGGAATAAGACAGTTTCCAAGTTTCCGATATATACACGCTAACTGCAGTGGCAAAAAAATTTTGCCCCACGTAGGACAATTTCGCTTCCACCGCGGTGCTCTAATGCGTTTTTCTAGGATTCAGGAAGCCAAAGTTGACGTTTTTTAAGCTCAAATCTGTATTCAAATCGGGTTATATTCAGCAAAAGGTTCCATAATTCGGGTTTTTGTGTGGCAATCTCTGCAGGTAAATACAATTTATCTCGTCTTTGTGTAGGACAGGAAGTTTTTTGCTCAGTTTTCATGCACATGGAACGCGCGACGTTTATCCCTTTCAGTGCCACATACGCTTTTGCTCAAGTCAGTTTATTGGGAGTAATATGCTGCATGTGCGGACTTGCGCTCAATGTTTCCTACAACTTGCACTTGAGTAAGCACAGGCAGCGCAATTGTAATACATCAGTAGAGGATACACCAAGACGTCAGTGTTCGAGCTTCACTTATGCCGCAAAATGGTTTCGTTGTTTACAATAGAAGAAGAAGTAACAGCAAAACCGTGCTACCACAACACGCGCGCACTAAGAACATACACACGCCACATTTCCTGTCACATCGGTTTAGAAAACACGCGAAATATTGGCCAGATGCAAAAGTTCCAACCACACAGGCAGTCATGCTATGGCGACCACTTCATTACACTGGGCGTAACTGTTTTTGCAGCAGATACACACTAAAGTTCAATGAAATAAAAACCGAAAAAATACCGCTCAGTCATTGAGGGCGCATTAGTTATAGCCATGTTTGAATTAATAAATTTATCGCGCAGTAAGAAAAAAACGCGCAAACTGCCACTAGGTGACGTCAAACAATCCGCTGGAAAAAAATTTTAGTCAGGTCCTAAAAACCAAAGCCAGAAAGATTAAAGGCAAAAGTTTTCAGATAAAGAAAAGAAAGATGAGTGTAAGAACTGACTAATCAGAGTGCTTGAGACACGTGTACAACCCGTAAAGTTTATGGGACAATCACAGAGAAAAAAATAAACAACCAGGCAACGGAGTCAGAACAGGCGGTCATTCTCGGTGGTCTTAAAGAAATAAATATGGTGCAAGTAATCGGCCTGCAAATCCTAGACACATCAAAGAAACGTCAAGTAAAAAAAACGCATTGTTTCGTCGGGTTCATTTTTGTACCGTTGCGACACATGAAGGCTTTTTGGAAAACCGGCGAGTTGCGAACAATCTTGCCACACGTATCGATAGAGTCATGAGTTGTCGTTGCTCTGCACATCATATAACATATGGTCATGAAGAATATTTTATCTTCTGACAGGCCTTCAGTGGGCAGAGCTGTTTGGTCGGAATGAATGGCGCGTATCATGGCAGAGTAGGCAACTTCCACCGCGGGAATTTCGGGAAATATGCTCTCAATGCCCTCGCCTTTCAGGCAGTTGTCCTTGGATTCGAACGTTTTCGTCGAGCCTTCGGACAGTATGGATGCGACAGGCTCTCCGTCGCTGTTCCAGCGAATTCCCTCCTTGTCCAGTGCATTGAGTATTTCTAAAGCCATCTGGAATCCAAGCCCACCGTAGAACATAGCCTTCGTTCCGCTCCTGTAGTACAGAGGACTGTCCACGATGCCGATTGGTATCTCAATGTTGTTAAGTACGTAGTCGTACTCGAACTCGGCTGGTGGAACGTTCATTGGGAGGGACTGCGCCGCCTCGAACCAGTCTGTTCTGTTGTGCCTCGATATTGCAAAGCGGGCACTTATCCAGTAGTCCCCGAACATTTCTTCCTTAGTTGGGTAGTCACTGTATCGCTCCTCTAGAGTTTCACTAACTATCGCGTTTGACGAAGGCCACAGAATGGCTTGTACGGCAGCTACCTTGCTTCCGACGAGCTTCTGGCTCTCGCTGTCTAGCCACGAGGAGCTGTTGAGCATATCCAGCAGTGTCGAAATGAGGCTGCTGTAGCCCATGTTCACGATAACTTGGTCTTCTCGAGTTAGACGTGACACAAATTCGACTGCAAAGACGAGCAGCTTGAACGTCTCTTCGACGTGGTGGGCACAGATGACGGGCCTGTACAGCTGCGCTTTCCAGGGATCACCAAAGCGCACCACTTGAAGGTTGGGGCTTGATATGGGCGCGTACAGCTGGACGAAAGACCAAGACAAATGGCTGAGAATGGTTTGGTTGGTGTAGTTCGCAAACAATGCACCTATTGTAGTGAGGAATCCAGTGTCGCTCGTGATGACTTGGTGGTCCGGAAGCACTGGCGGTGTTAATTCCAGGTGCAGATTCAACTGTTCCAGCCACGCGTTAGCAGAGAGAGGAGCGGTGTAGTTGCCGATAGAGGAGAATGGCATCACGGCGGGAATTTTTTTTAGTGAAGCGAAAGAGCTTTTGAGGTTTCCCAGTATAGCACCTTCCGTGTCGGCAACGGCTTCGATCGAGGGTTCGTCTAGGCGCTGTGTGGAGTTGGAGCGGAATGCATTGTAGTACCCCTGCCAGTACGCCGTGTATCCGCCACCGCTCCTGACGTTTTCGTACTGGTTTCGCAGAATGTTTATGTAATGCCCCGGTTTGATCTGCAGGCGCCACTTCTCTGTGTCTCTCGTGACTGGCACAGCGACGGACATCCACAATGGCATCTGCCACTTGTACGCCATCGCGAGCAATGTTCCTAGGGCGCTGACGTTGGCTGCGGGCTGTTCCGGCCAGCTGAGCCCGATTGCCTTCATGAGACGTCGAAAGTTGTCCAGGTTGGTCACTTTCGTGGTGTTGGAGCTCATGCAGGACTCGTACATGGCAAGCGCTTTGTCGCCTACTGGAAGCTTCTTCGTTCCTTCGGCGAGCATCTTGCTGAAGCCGACGAATCGAGCGTACAGCATGCCGTCTATGGGCGTTTTCACGTGCTCTCTGAACTCGGCCGTCGGCGTCCACGCCGAGCAGACGTATGCTGAGAAATCTTCGCACGGGTCGATGTTCCCGTCCAGGTTGGCAGTGAGCATGTCGACGTGCGACAAGCAGTCCTCCGAGTCGCAGTATTTCTTATGCTTCTTGCTCAAATTAACTTCTGCCACGAAAGCAAAGAATGCGATGGTACCAACGGCGATTACAGCTGCAGCCACGACCATGACCACCTTCCTTTTTTGTACTTCTTGTTCGGCCGAAGCAGCCAACGTCGCAGGTGACCTGAGCTGAAAAAAGAGAGAAAACAGCAATAACGTTCGCTTCGTTACGAAATACTACCATAGAGTTACAGATGCTATCACAAGAAAAAAGAAGAGAGTACGGGAACGCTAACTAAAACTTAGTTCTTTTTTACTACCCGACCAGACGATATGTCGCCAGACCTTAATTGTTCGAATGAAAGCCTAGGATTAATGAAATATTATATCTTAATCAATGCCCCCTAAAGGTGGTGTTTGCGAAACCTCTTCGGCGCTTAGAAGTTGCTGTATACTCTGATCACGACGTGGCTAACGTCGAAAAAAAAACTGAGTCCTGTCATTATGGCGGGCCGTGTTTATGTTGTTATTCCATAGAGATTCTTGCTGTGCACTAAAGGGAAAGCTGGCAGCTTTTCACTTCATCCACCATGGACGCTCGAGGCATGTTGGGAAGACAGCAAACCGGATTGACATCTAGTGGATTATTGACTGTGCTACGGATTGGATTTCTTGGCTGTTAACTTTTGTTTTCAGCACTGTGGTTTTGCTGATGTTTTGTGCGCTTTGTGGCTGGGTGCTGAAGCTACGCACGCAGTTCATCTGAGATCCGAAGCATCCGAAGATGCTTGCCTCAAAATGGGCTGAGCACAGTGTCTGGTGCCTGCTATGTCTAAAGTGCGCTTGCCCCCTCACTGGGAGCTTTTTACGCAGCAATCAAAGTGGAGTTTGTTAAGCGGGAACCTGTGCTACCTGTGCATTGAAATGCGGAAGATGGGAAGAAGTTTTTTTTTTTTGTGAACCGAGAACGCAACGGTCGTCTGTTGTGACAACTCTACACATTTCTTGTAAGATTCTGGGGCACACTTTAAATGCGCAAAATTAGGTACTTCGACAAGCGCAACTTATGTTAACAGTACTCGCCGACAATTGCGTTTGATTCATTTCGAAGACTGGTGGTGGCCGCTCTTTGCATGCAGAAAAGACTTCCACTGCATGACTTAATTCACGTAAATACCCGCATGCTGCACTTGTCAGCATGAACAGGGCCGTCACTTATTAGTGAAAGGGGAGCTTTCGCTGCCTAATTCATGGTTTTCTTGGCAAAATTTGTTAAAGCATTGCCAGGAGATGCCAAGAGCCGGCATTTAGTGCGCAACATAGTCTCATGGAAAAGTGGAGGGTCTTGTAAGCTTCTCGCGGCACCAACATATCCTAAGCACGGACATATAGGCGAGTCCCGCAATAGCAGACTCCATCGTTGAAACTTTTATATTTTTCACAGTGGAAAAAGCAAGCCTCTAAAGAGTTGTATTCTAAAATTAACAATTACCAATTAAAGTTAACAATTAAAATTAACAATTTCTATGCAAGAATATTTGCTCTAAAAAGTGTGTCTGTTGAACGCAAAAAAAAATATTTTCTATGGTTGGCTATGCTTGGCGGCATAAGAAAAAGGCCTTTCTCGCCATTGGCAAAATCGGGGCTTGTCTGCTTTTCTGCTCATTTATGGCGATGTACAGTTACGATATTTCATTACAGGACATAATGATAACAAAACAACCCTTCTTTGCAACATATAATTTGAGGCAATTTGTATTTCTGCACGCGTAGTTATGTTTTAGGGCCAAGCCAAGCGCGCCTTGCTGTTTTACCGGCATTCCCACGGTGGATGAACTGCTCTTCCATGGCTATTTCAGAAACTCGCATAGGCAGTGACGCCAGCTTTCTCTCTAGCTAATATTTATAAACTATATAAATTATTAACAGTCTGTATGGATGATGGGACAGCTAGTAGGCGGAACGCGGGATGTTATTCAGCGCCACCTAACACCTTTGATGCAAACGGTTGCAAATAGCTATCGCGGTATTGGCGGTGTTACTGTGACAGAAACTACCCTCCAAGCGCATGAGTGACGTTTTAAAACGTTATAAGAGGCCTCGGAGTTTGAACACCTGTGGTCATTTGTTGCCCGACGGCAATGCATGCTACCCAGTTTGGATTAACCCCCGTGGTCTTGGTGCGCATTGCTCCCAAGGGTTGAGCAGCGTTGTCACGCAACACCCAAAGTCTATTAAAAAGCTCATGAAAGGAGTTTAAGAGCATTTATCGGTGTCGCCCTTTGACCGGAGTAAGCACGGTAATGCTTTAGGGCATACTTTTCAAAAGAAAAATGAGAGCTTCCGTATTTCAGTCTTGAAGGAGTACTGTTGCAAAAGAAAACTGCAGTTATTGCTAGGCAAAAAAATAAATCAGCAGGGATGTCTTTGCGTTGCACAGGAGTTATGGTACATATGCAGAGTGTCTCACTAAAGACTTTACGAAATATTTAAAAATAGGCTTCTTGAATTGGGAGATCCCTTTCAGTGGCATAGTATTGTCAGCGGTGTAGTACATCGGAATACATCTAAAATGTGCTAACTAGCATGATGGCAAATTAATATTGAATGGTTAACTTTTAAAGACAAAACTTTACTATGCTTGCTCCGCGAGTTTCGCCAACCATACACCTGACCTTCAGCGACCTTCAGCGCGTGGCGTGTGATATAATTGGTTCTTGGGGAAACGAAATGGCGCAGTATCTGTCTCATATATTTTTGGACACCCGAACCGCGCCGTAAGGGAAGGGACAAGGGAGAGAGTGAAAGAAGAAAGGAAGGCAGCGCCGAAACCGATGAAAAAATCGTTGTTGGGGAAAGGAAATGGCGCAGTATCTGTCTCACATATCGGCGGACACCTGAACAGCGCCGTAACGGAAGGGTTAAAGGAGGGAGTGAAAGAAGAAATAAAGGAGGTGCCGTAGTGGAGGACTCCGGAATAATTTCGACCACCTGGGGATCTTTAACGTGCACTGACATCGAACAGCACACGGGCGCCTTTTGCGTTTCGCCTCCATCGAAAAGCGGTCGCCGCGTTCGGGTTCGAGCCCGGGTACTCCGGACTCCGGATCAGTAGCCGAGCGAACTAAATGAAAACTTTGGCGTGTTTCAGTCTTGAAGGGGCGCGGTGTTAAATGAAAAGTGCATTTATTGCTAGGCTAAAAAAATTCAGCAGGTATATCTTAGAGTGTTGCCCAGGACACATGGTAAGTACATATACACGGTGCTTCACCTAAGACTTAAGATAATTTTTAAAAATAGTCTTTTCGAGTTGGAACATCGCCTTCAGCGGCTTATTACTGTCAGCGGTGTAGTACATCCGAGTATAGCTAAGACGTACTAACCAGCAGGATGGTTAATTAATATTGAAAGTCAACTTTTTAACTGCTAGTGCTAGGCTCTGTAATATTGAAAGGCGTGTAGTGCACCCTAAGTACTGTCCATATCAGTTGCCATATTTTCGAAAACTTGGTTATCCTTGGCGCTGTTGCCTTACAAATTTGGCTATTTTGACGAGTTACGTGCACTGGAGGGGTAGCTTTGCCTGCAAGCTTCCTGAAAGCACGTGTATATTGGCGCATTGCAGCGAAACTTTGTTCGGCCACAGCGCCTCTCAATAATTAAAGAGCCTAACGGTAATTGTTAAAAAGTTATATATTCAATATTCGTTAGAGGACTGCATGTTAGCACGTCTCAGTGTATTCTGATGTGCTACGCCGCTGGCAGAGCCATTCCGAAAAAAGAGCTCTTCTAACTCATAAAGCTTATTTTTTAAAAATTGTGTAGTATCTTCTACCCGCCGCGGTGGCTCAGTGGTTAGGGCACTCGACTACTGATCCGGAGTTCCCGGGCTCGAACGCGACCGCGGCGGCTGCGTTTTTATCGAGAAAAAACGCTAAGGCGCCTGTGTGCTGTGCGATGTCAGTGCACGTTAAAGATCCCCAGGTGGTCGAAATTATTCCGGAGCCCTCCACTACGAGCACCTCTTCATTTCTTTCTTCTTCACTCTCTCTTTATATCCCTTCCAATACGGCGTGGTTGAGGTGTCCAACGATATATGAGACAGATACTGCGCCATTTCCTTTCCCAAAAAACCAATTATTATTATTATTAATATCTTAGTGAAAAACAGTATAGGATCCGTTGAGGAGTGAGTGTTCGCCCTGTGTCATCTTAAATTTGTTTGAAGCGAAACCAGTTTGCATCTTATAACTAAGTAAACTTGTTAGCTTTCCTTATTTTATAAAATTTTCAGGGTTCACATTGCTCAGTTGCTGGGAAACGTGCTGTAATTTGCCTGGGCGCTTAGAGTAATTGTCAGAGCTTGACAGTCAATGCCGCTCAGCTAATGGTGACAGCTGCAAAGCGAGAGTATCTTCCAAGGTGTAGATGACTAATATGCGGGATAAAGTTTCTTTTCATTGTTCATTGCACTGGTCGGCTGTTTCCGCGTGCGGGTTAACTGCATACTTCATGTCACTAGCATAAACACAATTGTTAAGCATGAAACGCTTTAAGCTTGCATTCTCGATACAGTCGGGCGAGCATATGAGGTTCAAGGAGGACATGAAGCCGAATATGAAGAAGAGCATGAAGCCGAACTTATCCGAAACAATCCGAAGTTTCCCGTCGGAATGAGAGGGAGCAGAAGAAATAAAATGGTTGAGGTTCCCCCCGCCTGAATCTAGTAGACGAGCGAAGGCAAAACCGGGGGCATTTAGGGAGAAGAATGGTGTGACGTCATTGCTACGTGATCGCATGACGTCACATCAGGCGATGCGAACCAGAGCGCTGAGGGTCGTGGTCAACGTTCAAGTTACCACTGGTCATCGGTCTTGTGATTGCTGCTCATTAGCTGTGGCCGTACCATACAGGCATATCATGGCTATGCGCAGCAAGACACATAGTCTTACATTGTAAGTCTTGGGGATGTGTGGTAGGTTCGACCTTAGTCGGGTTTCCAGGTCAAGCGTGCAAAGGCAGGCGAAACTATGTTGTACGTCGAGTAGTAGAGCTTTCATTCTAAAACTTGCCATACTTATAGCTGGGAGTGGGACTTGAACCGCTGGCTAAGGCGCAAACATATTAACTTCGCTTCCCAGTTCGAACAGCCATCATCACAGCCTCTCGCACCCTCTGTTTGACTCGTGGCCTTTCGCGCTCGCTTGCGATTTAGATATGTTTGAAACTAAAAATTGCTTTTGAGAAAAGGAAATGGCTCAGTAACTATCTCGCTTCTCGGTGACAGCTCAAGCATTCCCTGAGGAAACGGAGAAGGGTGGGAGTAAAAGAGGAAAAAAAAGGTGCCGTTGTGGAGGGCTCCGGAATAATTTCGACCGCCGGATGATCGTGCACTGACATCGCGCAGCACACGGACGCCTTCCGCATTTCGCCTCCACCGAAACGCGACCGCCACGGCCGCAATCGTACCCGGGAACATTGGCTCAGTAACCCAGCGCTCTAAGCACTGAGCCACTGTAGGGAGAAAAATAATTGGTGGTGGTTTAGCTCTGGCTAACCCCGGTTCAAAGCGAAAAGCTCTATCTCCCTGGCTACATTCGTGGTCGAGCGACTGGCGAAGAAATCGCGCAATCTGAGACAGGCGTCATTTCCTTTCCTTAAAATAAACTCATTTTCCTTCGCATACGGCACGGTTTGGGTCTCCTCCGAGATATGCGAGACAGCCATCATTTCCTTTCCTTAAAACCTATTTTCATTTTCCTTCCCTTAACGGGCGCGGTTCCGGTTTCGGTCTCCACGGCAGGCGTCGCATGGATCACACCTAGCGTTCCGCTGAACGCATCAAAGTTCAGCGGCATTTTATGCAGCACCCACTTTGAAGGCTTGCGAATGCGATGCCGGTAGACGCTTTCCCCTTGACCAGAGATCAAGGTCAAAAGTCAAGTGTCGAATGTCAAGATCAAAGGTCAAAGTCGAGATGGTGTAACAGCCGCTGGTGTCGCTGCTGTAGCCGACGTCATGTGTCGAATCTGACTACCACCAGTCATGCTCATGGTTTGACCTCTACCTACATTCAAGGTGAAACTTGCGGCCACCGTGACATCTAGCTACATTCAAGGTCAAACTTGCGGCCTCGCTGACGGCTCGAAAAGCTGGCGTAGTAAAGCTGTTCGCTTCAAAGTTTTCGTTCAAATGTAGTTATTACCAACACCACCCTCCACTAGCTAGTGCAGCTGCTTTCCAGCGAAAGCTATGCTAAATAGGCTAGTCATGACCCACGACCTTTATTTGACCTTTGAGATTAGGTGACCTCTGGGTTGTCCTTTGACCTTTGACCTTAAGAAGAGGCGAATTTCGGTCAAGCGTACCTAGTCACTACTGCGCATGCGCCAATATAGTTTAATCGAGCCACAGGTGTACCGCCGATGCGCCGCGCCTTCCCTCCAAATCCAATGAAAAATTTTAAATTTCCTCTTTCTTTCCTTCTTCTTTCGCTTCCTCTTTTATATATCCTCTTACGATGTGGGTGGGGGTTTCCACCGAGACATGTGAGACAGGTACTGCGCAATTTCCTCTTCTCAAAAACCAAACAAAACAAGTGAGCCGCCGCAGTTCATTGGAATCATTGGTGTTGACGACAACGATGTAGAGGCCGTTCATTTTCACCAAAGGAAAGGTGCACAACTGGCTCTCAGGGTCAGTGGAGAGGAAATGGAAATTGGGTTTGGGGGAAAGGAAATCGCGCAGTATCTGTCTCACATATCAGCTGACACCTGAACCGCGCCGTAAGGGAAGGGATAAGGGAGGGACTAAGAGAAGAAAGGAAGAGGTGTCGTAGTGGAGGGCTCCGGAATAATTTCGACCACCTGGGGACATTTAACATGCACCGGAATCGCGCAGCACTCGGGTGCCTTAGCGTTTCGCTCCATCGAAACGCAGCCGCCGTGGTCGGGTACGAGCCTTTCCTCAAAACCAATATTTCACACGTTCACCCGCCGCGTTAGCTCAGTGGTAGGGCGCTCAGCTACTGATCCGCAGTACCCGGTTTCGAACCCGACCGCGGCGGCCGCGTTTCGATGGAGGCGAAAAGAAGGCACCCGTGTGCTGTGCGATGTCAGTACATGTTAAATATCCCCAGGTGGTCAAAATGATCCCAGAGCCCTCCACTAGGGTACCTCTTCCTGTCTTCTCTCAGTGCCTTCTTTATCTATTTCCTTACGGCGCGGTTCAGGTGTCCGCCGAGATTTGACAGATACTGCGCCATTTCCTTTCCACAACAACGATTTTCCACGTGGGTCACACCCATAAGAAGTGCCGAACGAAGAAAAGTACGAAAAAAATCAAGTGGCTGAAGATGCAGGTTCCGCAACACTCGAGTACCACCATCTATGAGAAGTCCTGCAATACACTACGCCTTTCCTTCAGTGTATTTTATGCTTAGATGTACTCTCGCGGACGAGATAGGCTGATAATTATTATCAGCCACTTCTCATTAGGTGAAGTTAGTAGTGGTGGTGGTGGTAATATTACTGATAAAAATATATGAGTGGGTCTCGGTATCGAGCCACACTCCACATCTTTTGACATGGTCTATGGCTCTTGTGGCAGGGATTGGAGCCCGTAGTCCATTGCCCCACTTAGTCTTGCCGCCAGGTAGGCTTTCCGGACCAGTCCTGCCTTGACCGCCGGATCCTCGCTGGAAAGCATCCTATCCTACTACTCCGCACACGGGATTTTGTTTATTGCAGCCGCATTTATTCTCTTTTCACATCACATTGTATGAATTAACGTGGCTTTGTCCTAGCACCATAGGCATTTGCTGCTGTATAGCCCTGGATGGATCTTACTTAGTATGTTTATATTCGGGAAGGTTCCCCGTTTGTATATTTGTCTCCAATAGACCGCTTCCTGCCGGTGGAGAAGATTTTTGTGAGGATTGGGATATCTGATCCTGACACTCTTATAGTAATTCAGAAGTTCTGAGTATCCTAAGGGCACTAGTTCCGCGTCAGGCTGCTCGAGGCTGGTTTGGTTGGAGAATCCGTTTGTTAGCTCTCGAGCTCTCCTATCCGCCTCGGCCTACCCCGCGATGCCTGCGTGTCCCGGTACCCATATTATTATGGGTTGCAATTGTTTTTCCTTCGGCGGTAATTTGGCTGTCTTTAGGATGTGCAGCGCTGCCCCCCCCCCTCCCCCCGTATTTTTCCATTCATGTAGTTTCTGTATGCTGTTTGCAAGCCTTTTAGAATTATTAGGGACCTTTGAGCACGGTAGTTCTCTGCCGTTAGTGACCGCCAGGGGCAAAAGAAGTCAGCACGAGTTGTCTGTGCATCGTGCCTAAATCCTCTCTGCGTTGTGTTGGTTTTAGCAGAAATTTGAGCAGTCCGCCAACAAGTAATATGGAGGCAGCTCCGGACCTTCTGCCTCCATAACCCTGGCCCAGTATACAGCCATGTGCCAGACTACACATGCACTCCTATGCAAACAACGTAGCGCCCGAGAAAACATACCACATGTTTTGTGGGAGTTCCCTGCGGACAAGCATCCTTGAGGAATTGAAGCTCACTAATCTCTATTGGGAAGCCGCGTTGCTTAGCTCAGACCCAACTGTGCAACGCTGCGTAACGGAACGAGCCACTGATGTCGCGAGGGCCTTAGAGCTCTTGGCCACCTTAACCTTCTCACGCTACGAATGACTTATCAAGTGCCTTCAGTAACGCTCGCAGAATGTGCGACTGTTTCAAGCGGCCCTTAATAATAATAATAATAATATTAATTGTTTTTTTCTGGAAAGGAAATGGCGCAGTATCTGTCTGATATATCGTTGGACACCTGAACCGCGCCGTAAGGGAAGGGATAAAGGAGAAAGTGAAAGAAGAAAGAGGTGCCGTAGTGGAGGGCTCCGGAATGATTTCGACCACCTGGGGTTCTTTAACGTGCTCTCACATCGCATAGCATATGGGCGCCTTAGCGTTTCGCCTCCATAAAAACGCAGCCGCCGCGGTAGGGTTCCAACCCGGGAACTCCGGATCAGTAGCAGAGCGCCGTAACGGCTGAGTCACCGCGGCGGGTCAAGCGGCCCCTCCCAGTGCTGCATTTGGCTGCGGCATTTCGAAACTTCGCTCTCCACTCGCTACAGCGAACATCGTTGGTCGACAATCTTTTTCTTTGCTCCGTAAGTCACGTGGCCATTGACGTTACTTTCCTCACGTATTAGGAGTAATGCCCAGACGAATTCTAAGCGGAATCACTGCTTGATCGATTGATAACTGGGTTGCTTCTGCGCCTCCTCGAAATTTTGATTTGCAAGGATTTGATGGCATCTCCAATGCCGTCATATACACTAGTGGTTGATAGGCATTGTAGTTCAAAATCAGTTTACCAATTATCGCATAGAGTTTCAAGATGCAGGTTGAAGAAGCGCCCACACTTTATACGTGCTCTGCCAACTTCAACAAATTTGGTATGGTAACCTTTACTTACGCATATTTATATTAGCCGCAGTACTAGACGATACCACCGCTCGCCTGCAGCGGCGCCACAGTTTATCGCTCACGTCTCAAAACTGCACTTACGGAGTGACCAGCATCGCTATCTGTTGTCGTTGCCACAGACCTAAGCACAGCGGGTTCGGATTCGTCTAATAAAAACAACTGCGCGTGGTTCGCGAATGCATGCTTCGTGTTTAACAGCCCACTAAAGGGGTTGGAAGGCCTACTACGGAGTAAGGGTAAAATATTCAGAAATATCGCAAAAAAGTAATTTGAATCTTAACAATGGACTCCATCTGCTCAGGTCACTGAGGTCAGAATGTACCAAAGCCTAACTTGTCCCGTCTTCGTAAGTGATTCATTAGCAAGCTGAACGCCACTAAAAAAGGCCGAGAAGGCATAAAGTTATGAAAATTCGCCCTGAATTCTGCGGCTCCAAAAATGAGACTATTTGCCCAGGCGAACCAATGAATAATGTTCGTAAGCACTTAATTGGAAGCGTGTATCTCTGCACATTTCAGGGACAATGAGTTCTTACGCCTCAGAACTGTTATAGGCTGCTATGCCGACGGAGTCGCATATGTGCTCCCTGAATGTTTCGTTTGGTTGGTTGGCTGGTTGGTTTATGGGGTTTAACGTCCAAAAGCGACTGAAGCTATAAGGGACGCAGTAGTGAAGGGCTCCGGAAATTTGGACCATATTAGGTTGTTTAACACGCACTTACAGTGCATAGTACACTAAAGCCTCTAGCATATCGCCTTGTGTTTCCTTGTATAGCATATGTTTAGCATATGTGTTTCCTTTGGCGGGCATACTTTCGGCATACTCAAGCTTCTGCAACTGTTTACTATGGTGACGCCAGTAGAGAGCCCTAAGACCAGAGAGTTCGCGGCTCACTTACTATTGTCGCCGCTCCCCTGATCGCTTTGGTGGCCGGAGATGCGATGGATGAAAGGGGAGATTTTCCTTTTGCTGGTCCGTCCGCCTCGATTGACCCGACAGGGGACTTGGCGCGAGCCGCACTGCTGCGAGCACCAGGCGCATCAGTGCGCTGCCATCGTTCGCTGCCTGGTGCGGAGGCCGCCGGACGGGATTCGCCCGGGGACGCGGGTGACGGTGCAACCGAGATGGCCGGGCTGGAGAGCAGGGGCGACGTGGTCCCAGCTGGGCTCCTCATCTGTTTCACAATCCGCGGTGGACGCACGGGCGGAGCGTCGCTTGTGGGCCGGTGTCCTGGCAATTCTGGCTCAGTGCTACCAGAATGCTTCGCTTGAGCCGAGGCCTCGCCTGATAAGGCGGTACTCGTTGCTGAAGTCGTGGCCTGCGTCTTTTGAGTTTGCCACGGCGACGCTGCAGTCTCCTCGCTGGGGATTTTGCCGCCAGCACCGACGCCGGTAGTGGTGGACAGGGGGCTGGTGGGGTCTGCTACCTTCTCACTCTTGCCGGCGCTAGGGTTAGCTGGCTCCGAACCGGTCTTGGTCGAGCGCTCCTTGCGGCGACCGCCTTTCTTGTCGTCGGCGGCTGGCTTCTCTCCTTTCGTCTTCTTAGCCATGCCCGCTGGATCCGCCGAAAAATAAGTGGGCAGTGAGGAACCCTTAAGGTGGCCTTCGGCGTTCTCTTAGGGAAGCGAGGCGTTGGCACGATACGGACAACACAGAGCGTGCAATTCGTGAAAGAATCCTCTTCTTCTCTCAAGCAATCACGCGACCACGCGCCAAGCAGCTGTGGTGGTGGTAGTTTTTTTTATTAAAAGAACAGTAAAAAGGAAGGAAAAGATTTTTGCTAGCCCCGGCATCTGCCGTCGATACTGACGCACCTGAGCTGGGGCAGCGGAAATAAAGGATAGCAGGCAGATTGGAGAAATGAAATGAAAAAGGTGAGGGGACAGAAAGAGAGGAGAAAAGAGGAAGAAGAAGAGAGGAGTGAAAGAAGGACCAGAAGGACACGCGGGCATCAGTGATCGCTGATTTGCTCTCAGGGGCAGAGAAGGATGCTGCATTCGTCGACAGCATCAGTGCTCAAGACGAGGCATTCTGTTTTCAATACGGTCTTCAAACATACAGGAAGAGTGCCGAATGGCGGTCCACAAGCTTTCCGGTGTCGAGAAAGGTGCGGCAACAGAATACCAAAGGAAAGACGATGCTGATAGTTTTTTTCGATTCCAGAGGTGTCATACACCATGAGTTCGTCCCACAAGGCAGACGTTTAATCAAGGGTTTCACATCCGCGTCCGGACCATTGCTGGTCAGGGCTGACTCCCACCAGTGTCGCATCATCAGACTGGTCCAGGCATCCGCTCAAGCCACCGGAGTCATGAACTGAGGAGTCCGCCTTCCTGACTCGTAGAACACTTCAATGAAATAATAAATGTTTTATCTCTCTCTCTTTCATATCCGCGTGCTCCAACACATGCATGATGCACTGCGATGCCATCGCCCTGACTTACGGGCATTTGGACAATAAAGCCTTATCCACGACAACGAAAGGCCGCACACTGCTCTCAGCGTGAGAAAATTTCTAGCCAAGCACAGCATTGCTGTACTTTCTCATCCGCCATACTCGCCTCACATCTGCCGATGCGATTTTTTCCTGTTTCCTCGTGCGAAGAGGGCCTTAAATGGTCGCTGGATGGGCAGCGTGGAGGCCATTCAAGACGCCATGACAAAGAAGCTGACAGCCCTGCCAAAAGAAGCGTTTTTCAACTGTTTCCAAGACGTCAAGAAGCGTTGGAAGCTGTGCATAGACTGCAAGGGGGACAATTTCGAAGGGGTGCTGCACAAATGATTTAAATCTCAAACGCACTTTAATGAACTCAGTCTCGGAACTTTACCGACAAAGGTGGTACATGTGTATGCTGACGGCGTCTTCGAGTTTACCGGTTTACCCCCCCCCTCTCCCCCCCCCCCCCCCCACACACACACCCGCCTTCTAAAAATATTCTTCATAGTTTTTTTTTCTGCGGAATGCGTGAGAGGAAACGCCGAAGCGTTTTGCATAAAAATCAATATTGCACACATGCAGTAGAACTACGTTAATGGAACGCCAGTATTAATTCTTAACTGCTAAAATCTCTATTCGCACACAGACTAGAATTCGTTCGTGCAGCCGGTACAAATAACGTAGTTCGCCGTTAAAACCCGCCATACCTGAGCTTGCAACGGCGGATGTATTTAAGAGTAGGGTTTTGTGAGAAGCTTTAATCAGTGTAATTACACAAACTGAGTTGGATATTTGCAGGCAAATATCCAAAAAAGGCAAAAAAGGGCCACAAATGGGCTTCTACCGCACGAGGCGGATTTAACGTTGTTGACGGCGGAACTTATCGCTGATCCATCAGAGCAACTGTGGTCAAGACCCTATTCCCAAGCATCTCACCCAGAAGAGCCGAGCACCAGGCCGGGGGAAATCTTCTACCCATTAAAGACCGGTGGATACCCGGCGGCACTGGGGATCGAACCCAGCACCTCCCGAATGCGAGGCGGATGCTCTACCACAAGCCACGGGCGCGTTGGAGAATTCTACAATTTATAAGTCTAGGAATAAGACAGTTTCCAAGTTTCCGATATATACACGCTAACTGCAGTGGCAAAAAAATTATTTTGCCCCACGTAGGACAATTTCGCTTCCACCGCGGTGCTCTAATGCGTTTTTCTAGGATTCAGGAAGCCAAAGTTGACGTTTTTTAAGCTCAAATCTGTATTCAAATCGGGTTATATTCAGCAAAAGGTTCCATAATTCGGGTTTTTGTGTGGCAATCTCTGCAGGTAAATACAATTTATCTCGTCTTTGTGTAGGACAGGAAGTTTTTTGCTCAGTTTTCATGCACATGGAACGCGCGAGGTTTATCCCTTTCAGTGCCACATACGCTTTTGCTCAAGTCAGTTTATTGGGAGTAATATGCTGCATGTGCGGACTTGCGCTCAATGTTTCCTACAACTTGCACTTGAGTAAGCACAGGCAGCGCAATTGTAATACATCAGTAGAGGATACACCAAGACGTCAGTGTTCGAGCTTCACTTATGCCGCAAAATGGTTTCGTTGTTTACAATAGAAGAAGTAACAGCAAAACCGTGCTACCACAACACGCGCGCACTAAGAACATACACACGCCACATTTCCTGTCACATCGGTTTAGAAAACACGCGAAATATCGGCCAGATGCAAAAGTTCCAACCACACAGGCAGTCATGCAATGGCGACCACTTCATTACACTGGGCGTAACTGTTTTTGCAGCAGATACACACTAAAGATCAATGAAATAAAAACCGAAAAAATACCGCTCAGTCATTGAGGGCGCATTAGTTATAGCCATGTTTGAATTAATAAATTTATCGCGCAGCAAGAAAAAAACGCGCAAACTGCCACTAGGTGACGTCAAACAATCCGCTGGAAAAAAATTATAGTCAGGTCCTAAAAACTAAAGCCAGAAAGATTAAAGGCAAACGTTTTCAGATAAAGAAAAGAAAGATGAGTGTAAGAACTGACTAATCAGAGTGCTTGAGACACGTGTACAACCCGTAAAGTTTATGGGACAATCACAGAGAAAAAAATAAACAACCAGGCAACGGAGTCAGAATAGGCGGCCATTCTCGGTGGTCTTAAAGAAATAAATATGGTGCAAGTAATCGGCCTGCAAATCCTAGACACATGAAAGAAACGTCAAGTAAAAAAAACGCATTTTTTCGTCGGGTTCATTTTTGTACCGTTGCGACACATGAAGGCTTTTTGGAAAACCGGCGAGTTGCGAACAATCTTGCCACACGTATCGATAGAGCCATGAGTTGTCGTTGATCTGCACATCATATAACATATGGTCATGAAGAATATTTTATCTTCTGACAGGCCTTCAGTGGGCAGAGCTGTTTGGCCGGACTTAATGGCGCGTATCATGGCAGAGTAGGCAACTTCCACCGCGGGAATTTCGGGAAATATGCTCTCAATGCCCTCGCCTTTCAGGCAGTTGTCCTTGGATTCGAAGGTTTTCGTCGAGCCTTCGGACAGTATGGATGCGACAGGCTCTCCGTCGCTGTTCCAGCGAATTCCCTCCTTGTCCAGTGCATTGAGTATTTCTAAAGCCATCTGGAATCCAAGCCCACCGTAGAACATAGCCTTCGTTCCGCTCCTGTAGTACAGAGGACTGTCCACGATGCCGATTGGTATCTCAATGTTGTTAAGTACGTAGTCGTACTCGAACTCGGCTGGTGGAACGTTCATTGGGAGGGACTGCGCCGCCTCGAACCAGTCTGTTCTGTTGTGCCTCGATATTGCAAAGCGGGCACTTATCCAGTAGTCCCCGAACATTTCTTCCTTAGTTGGGTAGTCACTGTATCGCTCCTCTAGAGTTTCACTAACTATCGCCTTTGACGAAGGCCACAGAATGGCTTGTACGGCAGCTACCTTGCTTCCGACGAGCTTCTGGCTCTCGCTGTCTAGCCACGAGGAGCTGTTGAGCATATCCAGCAGTGTCGAAATGAGGCTGCTGTAGCCCATGTTCACGATAACTTGGTCTTTTCGAGTTAGACGTGACACAAATTCGACTGCAAAGACGAGCAGCTTGAACGTCTCTTCGACGTGGTGGGCACAGATGACGGGCCTGTACAGCTGCGCTTTCCAGGGATCACCAAAACGCACCACTTGAAGGTTGGGGCTTGATATGGGCGCGTACAGCTGGACGAAAGACCAAGACAAATGGCTGAGAATGGTTTGGTTGGTGTAGTTCGCAAACAATGCACCTATTGTAGTGAGGAATCCAGTGTCGCTCGTGATGACTTGGTGGTCCGGAAGCACTGGCGGTGTTAATTCCAGGTGCAGATTCAACTGTTCCAGCCACGCGTTAGCAGAGAGAGGAGCGGTGTAGTTGCCGATAGAGGAGAATGGCATCACGGCGGGAATTTTTTTTAGTGAAGCGAAAGAGCTTTTGAGGTTTCCCAGTATAGCACCTTCCGTGTCGGCAACGGCTTCGATCGAGGGTTCGTCTAGGGGGTGTGTGGAGTTGGAGCGAAATGCATTGTAGTACCCCTGCCAGTACGCCGTGTATCCGCCACCGCTCCTGACGTTTTCGTATTGGTTTCGCAGAATGTTTATGTAATGCCCCGGTTTGATCTGCAGGCGCCACTTCTCTGCGTCTCTCGTGACTGGCACTGTGACGGACATCCACAATGGCATCTGCCACTTGTACGCCATCGCGAGCAATGTTCCTAGGGCGCTGACGTTGGCTGCGGGCTGTTCCGGCCAGCTGAGCCCGATTGCCTTCATGAGACGTCGAAAGTTGTCCAGGTTGGTCACTTTCGTGGTGTTGGAGCTCATGCAGGACTCGTACATGGCAAGCGCTTTGTCGCCTACTGGAAGCTTCTTCGTTCCTTCGGCGAGCATCTTGCTGAAGCCGACGAATCGAGCGTACAGCATGCCGTCTATGGGCGTTTTCACGTGCTCTCTGAACTCGGCCGTCGGCGTCCACGCCGAGCAGACGTATGCTGAGAAATCTTCGCACGGGTCGATGTTCCCGTCCAGGTTGGCAGTGAGCATGTCGACGTGCGACAAGCAGTCCTCCGAGTCGCAGTATTTCTTATGCTTCTTGCTCAAATTAACTTCTGCCACGAAAGCAAAGAATGCGATGGTACCAACGGCGATTACAGCTGCAGCCACGACCATGACCACCTTCCTTTTTTGTACTTCTTGTTCGGCCGAAGCAGCCAACGTCGCAGGTGACCTGAGCTGAAAAAAGAGAGAAAACAGCAATAACGTTCGCTTCGTTACGAAATACTACCATAGAGTTACAGATGCTATCACAAGAAAAAAGAAGAGAGTACGGGAACGCTAACTAAAACTTAGTTCTTTTTTACTACCCGACCAGACGATATGTCGCCAGACCTTAATTGTTCGAATGAAAGCCTAGGATTAATGAAATATTATGTCTTAATCAACGCCCCCTAAAGGTGGTGTTTGCGAAACCTCTTCGGCGCTTAGAAGTTGCTGTATACTCTGATCACGACGTGGCTAACGTCGAAAAAAAAACTGAGTCCTGTCATTATGGCAGGCCGTGTTTATGTTGTTATTCCATAGAGATTCTTGCTGTGCACTAAAGGGAAAGCTGGCAGCTTTTCACTTCATCCACCATGGACGCTCGAGGCATGTTGGGAAGACAGCAAACCGGATTGACATCTAGTGGATTATTGACTGTGCTACGGATTGGATTTCTTGGCTGTTAACTTTTGTTTTCAGCACTGTGGTTTTGCTGATGTTTTGTGCGCTTTGTGGCTGGGTGCTGAAGCTACGCACGCAGTTCATCTGAGATCCGAAGCATCCGAAGATGCTTGCCTCAAAATGGGCTGAGCACAGTGTCTGGTGCCTGCTATGTCTAAAGTGCGCTTGCCCCCTCACTGGGAGCTATTTACGCAGCAATCAAACTGGATTTTGTTAAGCGGGAACCTGTGCTACCTGTGCATTGAAATGCGGAAGATGGGAAGAAGTTTTTTTTTTTTTTGTGAACCGAGAACGCAACGGTCGTCTGTTGTGACCACTCTACACATTTCTCGTAAGATTCTGGGGCCCACTTTAAATGCGCAAAATTAGGTACTTCGACAAGCGCAACTTATGTTAACAGTACTCGCCGACAATTGCGTTTGGTTCATTTCGAAGACTGGTGGTGGCCGCTCTTTGCATGCAGAAAAGACTTCCACTGCATGACTTAATTCACGTAAATACCCGCATGCTGCACTTGTCAGCATGAACAGGGCTGTCACTTATTAGTGAAAGGGGAGCTTTCGCTGCCTAATTCATGGTTTTCTTGGCAAAATTTGTTAAAGCATTGCCAGGAGATGCCAAGAGCCGGCATTTAGTGCGCAACATAGTCTCATAGAAAAGTGGAGGGTCTTGTAAGCTTCTCGCGGCACCAACATATCCTAAGCACGGACATATAGGCGAGTCCCGCAATAGCAGACTCCATCGTTGAAACTTTTATATTTTTCACAGTGGAAAAAGCAAGCCTCTAAAGAGTTGTATTCTAAAATTAACAATTACCAATTAAAGTTAACAATTAAAATTAACAATTCCTATGCAAGAATATTTGCTCTAAGAAGTGTGTCTGTTGAACGCAAGAAAAAAATATTTTCTATGGTTGGCTATGCTTGGCGGCATAAGAAAAAGGCCTTTCTCGCCATGGGCAAAATCGGGGCTTGTCTGCTTTTCTGCTCATTTATGGTGATGTACAGTTACCATATTCCATCACAGGACATACTGCTAGCACAAAAAGGCTTCCTTGCAACATATAATTTGTGGCAATTTGTATTTCTGCAGTCGTATTTATGTTTTAGGGCCAAGCCAAGCGCGCCTTGCTGTTTTACCGGCATTCCCACGGTGGATGAACTGCTCTTCCATGGCTCTTTCAGAAACTCGCATAGGCGGTGACGCCAGCTTTCTCTCTAGCTAATATTTATAAACTATATAAATTATTAACAGTGTGTGTGGATGATGGGACAGCTAGTAGGCGGAACGCGGGATGTTATTCAGCGCCACCTAACACCTTTGATGCAAACGGTTGCAAATAGCTATCGCGGTATTGGCGGTGTTACTGTGACAGAAACTACCCTCCAAGCGCATGAGTGACGTTTTAAAACGTTATAAGAGGCCTCGGAGTTTGAACACCTGTGGTCATTTGTTGCCCGACGGCAATGCATGCTACCCAGCTTGGATTAAACCCCGTGGTCTTGGTGCGCATTGCTCCCAAGGGTTGAGCAGCGTTGTCACGCAACACCCAAAGTCTATTAAAAAGCTCATGAAAGGAGTTTAAGAGCATTTATCGGTGTCGCCCTTTGACCGGAGTAAGCACGGTAATGCTTTAAGGCATACTTTTCAAAAGAAAAATGAGAGCTTCCATATTTCAGTCTTGAAGGAGTACTGTTGCAAAAGAAAACTGCAGTTATTGCTAGGCAAAAAAATAAATCAGCAGGGATGTCTTTGCGTTGCACAGGAGTTATGGTACATATGCAGAGTGTCTCACTAAAGACTTTACGAAATAATTAAAAATAGGCTTCTTGAATTGGGAGATCCCTTTCAGTGGCATAGTATTGTTAGCGGTGTAGTACATCGGAATACATCTAAAATGTGCTAACTAGCATGATGGCAAATTAATATTGAATGGTTAACTTTTAAAGACAAAGCTTTACTATGCTTGCTCCGCGAGTTTCGCCAACCATACACCTGACCTTCAGCGACCTTCAGCGCGTGGCGTGTGATATAATTGGTTCTTGGGGAAAGGAAATGGCGCAGTATCTGTCTCATATATTTTTGGACACCCGAACCGCGCCGTAAGGGAAGGGACAAGGGAGAGAGTGAAAGAAGAAAGGAAGGCTGCGACGAAACCGATGAAAAAAATGGTTGTTGGGGAAAGGAAATGGCGCAGTATCTGTCTCACATATCGGCGGACACCTGAACAGCGTCGTAAGGGAAGGGATAAAGGAGGGAGCAAAAGAAGAAAGAAAGAAGGAGGTGCCGTAGTGGAGGACTCCGGAATAATTTCGACCACCTGGGGATCTTTAACGTGCACTGACATCGAACAGCACACGGGCGCCTTTTGCGTTTCGCCTCCATCGAAAAGCGGTCGCCGCGTTCGGGTTCGAGCCCGGGTACTCCGGACTCCGGATCAGTAGCCGAGCGAACTAAATGAAAACTTTGGCGTGTTTCAGTCTTGAAGGGGCGCGGTTGTAAATGAAAAGTGCATTTATTGCTAGGCTAAAAAAATTCAGCAGGTATATCTTAGAGTGTTGCCCAGGACACCTAAGACTTAAGATAATTTTTAAAAATAGTCTTTTCGAGTTGGAACATCGCCTTCAGCGGCTTATTACTGTCAGCGGTGTAGTACATCCGAGTATAGCTAAGACGTACTAACCAGCAGGATGGTTAATTAATATTGAAAGTCAACTTTTTAACTGCTAGTGCTAGGCTCTGTAATATTGAAAGGCGTGTAGTGCACCCTAAGTATTGTCCATATCAGTTGCCATATTTTCGAAAACTTGGTTATCCTTGGCGCTGTTGCCTTACAAATTTGGCTATTTTGACGAGTTGCGTGCACTGGAGGGTTAGCTTTGCCTGCAAGCTTCCTGAAAGCACGTGTATATTGGCGCATTGCAGCGAAACTTTGTTCGGCCACAGCGCCTCTCAATAATTAAAGAGCCTAACGGTAATTGTTAAAAAGTTATATATTCAATATTCGTTAGAGGACTGCATGTTAGCACGTCTCAGTGTATTCTGATGTGCTACGCCGCTGGCAGAGCCATTCCGAAAAAAGAGCTCTTCTAACTCAAAAAGCTTATTTTTTAAAAATTGTGTAGTATCTTCTACCCGCCGCGGTGGCTCAGTGGTTAGGGCACTCGACTACTGATCCGGAGTTCCCGGGCTCGAACGCGACCGCGGCGGCTGCGTTTTTATCGAGGAAAAACGCTAAGGCGCCTGTGTGCTGGGCGATGTCAGTGCACGTAAAGATCCCCAGGTGGTCGAAATTATTCCGGAGCCCTCCACTACGAGCACCTCTTCATTTCTTTCTTCTTCACTCTCTCTTTATATCCCTTCCAATACGGCGTGGTTGAGGTGTCCAACGATATACGAGACAGATACTGCGCCATTTCCTTTCCCAAAAAACCAATTATTATTATTATTAATATCTTAGTGAAAAACAGTATAGGATCCGTTGAGGAGTGAGTGTTCGCCCTGTGTCATCTTAAATTTGTTTGAAGCGAAACCAGTTTGCATCTTATAACTAAGTAAACTTGTTAGCTTTTCCTATTTTATAAAATTTTCAGGGTTCACATTGCTTAGTTGCTGGGAAACGTGCTGTAATTTGCCTGGGCGCTTAGAGTAATTGACAGAGCTTGACAGTCAATGCCGCTCAGCTAATGGTGACAGCTGCAAAGCGAGAGTATCTTCTAAGGTGTAAATGACCAATATGCGGGATAAAGTTTCTTTTCATTGTTCATTGCTCTGGTCGGCTGTTTCCGCGTGCGGGTTAACTGCATACTTCATGTCACTAGCATAAACACAATTGTTAAGCATGAAACGCTTTAAGCTTGCATTCTCGGTACAGTCGGGCGGCGCATATGAGGTTCAAGGTGGACATGAAGCCGAATATGAAGAAGAGCATGAAGCCGAACTTATCCGAAACAATCCGAAGTTTCCCGTCGGTATGAAAGGGAGCAGAAGAAATAAAATGGTTGAGGTTCCCCCCGCCTGAATCTAGTAGACGAGCGAAGGCAAAACCGGGGGCATTTAGGGAGAAGAATGGTGTGACGTCATTGCTACGTGATCGCATGACGTCACATCAGGCGATGCGAACCAGAGCGCTGAGGGTCGTGGTCAACGTTCAAGTTACCACTGGTCATCGGTCTTGTGATTGCTGCTCATTAGCTGTGGCCGTACCATACAGGCATATCATGGCTATGCGCAGCAAGACACATAGTCTTACATTGTTAGTCTTGGGGATGTGTGGTTGGTTCGACCTTGGTCGGGTTTCCAGGTCAAGCGTGCAAAGGCAGGCGAAACTATGTTGTACGTCGAGTAGTAGAGCTTTCATTCTAAAACTTGCCATACTTATAGCTGGGAGTGGGACTTGAACCGCTGGCGAAGGCGCAAACATATTAACTTCGCTTCCCAGTTCGCCAGCCATCATCACAGCCTCTCGCACCCTCTGTTTAACTCGTGGCCTTTCGCGCCGCGCTTGCGATTTTGATTTTTTTGAAACTAAAAATTACTTTTGAGAAAAGAAAATGGCCCAGTAACTCCGTCGCTTCTCGGTGGACATCTCAATCGTTCCGCGTGGCAGTGAAAGAAAAAAAAAGAGGTGCCGTTGTGGAGGGCTCCGGAATAATTTCGACCGCCGGATGATCGTGCACTGACATCACGCAGCATACGGACACCTTCCGCATTTCGCCTCCACCGAAACGCGACCGCCACGGCCGCAATCGTACCCGGGAACATTGGCTCAGTAACCCAGCGCTCTAAGCACTGAGCCACTGTAGGGAGAAAAAATAATTGGTGGTGGTTTAGCTCTGGCTAACCCCGGTTCAAAGCGAAAAGCTCTATCTCCCTGGCTACATTTTTGGTCGAGCGACTGGCGAAGAAATGGCGCAATCTGAGAGAGGCATCATTACCTTTTCTTAAAACGAACTTTTATTTTCCTTCGCTTGCGGCGCGGTTTGGGTTTCCACCGAGATTATGCGAGACAGCCATCATTTATTTTCCTTAAAACCTATTTTCATTTTCCTTCCCTTAACGGGCGCGGATCGGGTGTCGGTCTCCACGGCAGGCGTCTCATGGATCACACCTAGCGTTCCGCTGAACGCATCAAAGTTCAGCGGCGTTTTACGCAGAACCCACTTTGATGACTTGCGAATGCGATGCCGGTAGACGCTTTCCCCTTGACCAGAGGTCAAGGTCAAAGGTCAAATGTCGATTGTCAAGATCAAAGGTCAAAGTCGAGATGGTGTAACAGCCGCTGGTGTCGCTGCTGTAGCCCACGTCATGTGTCGAACCTGACTACCACAACTCATGCTCATGGTTTGACCTCTACCTACATTCAAAGTGAAACTTGTGGCCACCGTGACCTCTAGCTATATTCAAGGTAAATCTTGCGGCCCCGCTGACGGCTCGAAAAGCTGGCGTAGTAAAGCTGTTCGCTTCAAAATTTTCGTTCAAATAGAGTTATTACCACCACCACCCTCCACTAGCTAGTGCAGCTGCTTTGCAGCGAAAGCTACGCTAAATAGGCTAGTCAGAGGCGAACTTCGGTTAAGCGTAATTAGTCACTACTGCGCATGCGCCACCATAGTTGAATCGAGCCACAGGTGTTCCGCCGTTGCACCGCGCCTTCCCTCAAAATCCAATTATAAATTTTAAATTTCCTCTTTCCTTTTTTTTCGGTACCTCTTTTATATATCGTCTTACGATGTGGTTGGGGTTTCCACCGAGATATGTGAGGCAGGTACTGCGCAATTTCCTTTTCTCAAAAACCAAACAAAACAAATGAGCCGCCGGCGTTAATTGGAATCATTGGTGTTGACAACGTTGTAGGGGCCGTTCATTTTCACGAAAGGAAAGGTGCACAACTGGCTCTCAGGGTCAGTGGAGAGGAAATGGAAATTGGGTTTGGGGGGAGCCCCGCCGCGGTGGCTCAGTGGTTAGGGCGCTCGACTACTGATCCGGAGTTCCCGGGTTCGAACCCGACCGCGGCGGCTGCGTTTTTATGGAGGAAAAGCGCTAAGGCGCCCGTGTGCTGTGCGATGTCAGTGGACGTCAAAGATCCCCAGGTGGTCGAAATTATTCCGGAGCCCTCCACTACGGCACCTCTTCTTCCTTTCTTCTTTCACTCCCTCCTTTATCCCGTCCCTTACGGCGCGGTTCAGGTGTCCAAAGATATATGAGACAGATACTGCGCCATTTCCTTTCCCCCAAAACCAATTATTATTATTATTATTATTATTTTGGGGGAAAGGAAATGGCGCAGTATCTGTCTCACATATCGGCAGACACCTGAACCGCGCCGTAAGGGAAGGTATAAAGGAGGGACTAAGAGAAAAAAGGAAGAGGTGTCGTAGTGGAGGGCTCCGGAATAATTTCGACCACCAGGGGATATTCAACGTGCATCGGAATCGCGCAGCACTCGGGTGCCTTAGCGTTTAGCCTCCAAAAAAACGCAGCCGCCGCGGTAGGGTTCGAACCCGGGAATTCCGAATCAGTAGCAGAGCGCCGTAACCGCTGAGTCATCGCGGAGGGTCTAGCGGCCCCTCCCAATGCTGCATTTGGTTGCGGCATTTCGAAACTTCGCTGTCCACTCGCTACAGCGAACATCGTTCGTCGACAATCTTTTTCTTTGCTCCGTAAGTCACGTGACCATTGACGTTACTTTCCTCACGTATTAGGCGTAATGTTCAGACGAATTCTAAGCGGAATCACTGCTTGACCGATTGATAACTGGGTTGCTTCTGCGCCTCCTCGAAATTTTGATTTGCAAGGATTTGATGGCATATCCAATGTCGCCACATACACTAGTGGTTTGTAGGCATTGCAGTTCAAAATCATTTTACAAATTATCGCATAGAGTTTCAAGATGCAGGTTGAAGGAACGCCCACACTTTATACGTGCTCTGCCAACTTCTACAAATTTGGTATGGTAACTCTTACTTACGCATATTTATATGAGCCGCAGTACTGGACGATACCGCCGCTCGGCTGCAGCGGCGCCACAGTTTATAGCTCACGTCTCAAAACTGCACTTACGGAGTGACCAGCATCACTATCTGTTGTCGTTGCCACAGACCTAAGCACAGCGGGTTCGGATTCGTCTAATAAAAACATCTGCGTGTGGTTCGCGAATGCATGCTTCGTGTTTGAAAGCCTACTAAAGTGGTTGGAAGGCCTACTACGGACTATAGGTAAAATATTCATAAATATCGCAAAAAAGTAATTTTGAATCTTTACAGGACTCCACCAGCTCAGGTCACTGAGGTCCGAACGTACCAAAGCCTAACTTGTCCCGTCTTCGTAAGTGGTTTATTAGCAAGCTGAACGCCTCTAAAAAAGGCCGAGAAGGCATAAAGTTATGAAAACTCGCCCTGGTTCCGCTGCTCCAAAAATGAGACTATTTGCCCAGGCGAGCCAATGAATAATGTTCGTAAGCACTTAATTGGAAGCGTGTATCTCTGCACATTTCAGGGACAATGAGTTCTTACGCCTCAGAACTGTTACAGGCTGCTATGCCGACGCAGTATCATATGTGCTCCCTGGATGTTTCGTTTGGTTGGTTGGCTGGTTGGTTTATGGGGTTTAGCGTCCAAAAGCGACTGAGACTATGAGGGACGCAGTAGTGAAGGGCTCCGGAAATTTCGACCACATGGGGTTGTTTAACACGCACTGAAAGTGCACAGTACACTAGCCTCTAGCATATCGCCTCGTGTTTCCTTGTATAGCATATGTGTAGCATATGTGTTTCCTTTGGCGGGCATACTTTCGGCATACTCAAGCTTCTGCAACTGTTTACTATGGTGACGCCAGTAGAGAGACCTAAGACCAGAGAGTTCGTGGCTCACTTACTATTGTCGCCGCTCCCCTGATCGCTTTGGTGGCCGGAGATGCGATGGATGAAAGGGGAGATTTTCCTTTTGTTGGTCCGTCCGCCTCGATTGACCCGACAGGGGCCTTGGCGCGAGCCGCACTGCTGCGAGCACCAGGCGCATCAGGGGGCTGCCATCGTTCGCTGCCTGGTGCGGAGGCCGCCGGACGGGATTCGCCCGGGGACGCGGGTGACGGTGCAACCGAGATGGCCGGGCTGGAGAGCAGGGGCGACGTGGTCCCAGCGGTGCTCCTCAACTGTTTAACAATCCGGGGTGGACGTATGGGCGGAGCGTCGCGTGTCGGCCGGTGTCCTGTTAATTCTGGCTCAGCTCTACCAGAATGCTTCGCTTGAGAAGAGGCCTCGTCTGATAAGGCGGTACTCGTTGCTGTGGTCGTGGCCTGCGTCTTTTGGGTTTGCCCCGGCGACGCTGCCGTCTCCTCGCCGGCGTTGGTGCCGTCAGCACCGACGCCGGTAGTGGTGGACAGGGGGCCGGTGGGGTCCGCTGCCTTCTCGCTCTTGCCGGCGCTAGTGTTAGCTGGCTCCGAACCGGACTTGGTCGAGCGCTCCTTGCGGCGACCGCCTTTCTTGTCGTCGGCGGCTGGCTTCTCTCCTTTCGTCTTCTTAGCCATGCCCGCTGGACCCGACGAAAATTAAGTGGTCAGTGAGGAACCCTGAAGGTGGCCTTCGGTGTTCTCCTAGGAGAGCGAGGCGTTGGCACTATACGGACAACCTGAGAGCGTGCAACTCGTGCAAGAATCCTCTTCTTCTCTGACTCGATCGCGCGACCACGCGCCAAGGAGCAGTGCACCTGCATGATTTTTATGTGATTGGCGCCACTGCTTGTTTCTTTAAAAAGCTTAAGCCCCTAAACGCGGCCAGAGTTGTCGACGACAAAGAGAGGTGCGGATGCTCTCAAATGGCATTGACACACTTCGCTGACGATTGTCGAAGCTTCCATCTCTCCCCAGAACTGACATGCAAGCGGCCTCGCATAAACGTCTTCACCTTGTAACTATTGCGCCGACCTCGGAGCCTCTAACACATGGTCTTGAAGCGCGCGAGCCCCGGCCTACCACTCATCCGCCGCTCTTCAAGAGCTTCGTTGAACACTGGCTGCCTCTACCTTTGTTCCCTTTGTCCAGCTATCAGCTTGTGCTGGTCCGCATTGCGCGGGACATTGCAGCCAGCGCTGGGCTTATTATTCGAGAATCGGGGGCCGAAATTGTTTTCTAATAAAATTTTCTCTAAACAGAAGTGGAATGCCCTTTAGAGCTTGCGTCCAGGCATTACGGGAAAGCGGGGAAAAATACGAAGTTGGGCGAAACATGACACTCTGTTACTTAGCGCCATCTAACTTTAAAACATGTTATCAAATTAATCGGATATTCAGCTCAAACGTCTCGTCAAGTGCTGAGAGCTGCAATGTAAGACTGAATAAAAATTCGTGTCGCGTTTGGTTCCACTCTCCCCTACAGTTAGAAAATAGTAATAATCTCAAGGGGAATGCCTACGCCCCCCAAAAAATGGCTTTGCGGGCCGAGCGAGCACTTCAGTGCGCACTGATCCCGATTTGGTTTGGTTGGTTGCTTTTTTGAGGAAAAGAAATGGCGCAGTAGCTGCCTCACATCTCGGTAAACACATGAACAGCGCCATAAGGAAGGCAGCATTTGTCCTATTATGTGGCCGGTGGTGCCAACCACTCTATTGCTTGCTAATCACCGTCCCTATTTCCGAAATGCTTGACTAGCGTCGACTCGCCTAGAGGGCCAGTGGCGCTACCAATTAACGTCATAGATATTTATGGTTTATGGGGGTTTAACGTCTAAAAGCGCCTGAGGCTACGAGGGACGCCGTAGTGAAGTGCTCCGGAAATTTCGACCCCCTGGTGTTCTTTAACTTGCACAGACATCGCACAGCATACGGGCCTCTGGAATTTCGCCTCCATCGAAATTCGACCGCCGCGGTCGGGATCGAGCCCGCGTCCTTTGGGTCAGCAGACGAACGCCATAAATACTGAGCCAATGCTGCGGCTCATAGGATAATTAACCCTCGTTCTTAAAAAAAAAGGAGGCGAATTCTTTGTCATCAACGTCGCGTTTTAATCACTAGCGGTTAAATTAACGTTTTCTTATTTCTGCCTTTGTTTTTGATGTTTCCATTGCTGGTCCGGCACTGTAGTATTTTGATTACATTGTTTCTTGTGCAACATTATTTACGTGCTATTAAATCTCGCTGTGTGTTTTTCCGAAATATAGTTGAAAGTCTGTGTCGTCTCATCTGCTTCTTTTTTTTTCCTACGCTTTCGCGTTCTTTTTAGTGCAGCTTGAACATCGTGCTTTTGATGTATGGTACCTGATCGGCACTCGGCGCAACGTTTGCACGCGCGGATGAACAGAGTACGTTGGGCTTGAGTAGAGCGCATAATACACGCTCTATCACCTTTAAGAGAATGGCAGAATAAAATAGGGAGCAGGATCATTCTGTATATGCTTCTAATGACATAATGGTCTTCGATCCTCAATGCTGGCAATGTGCCCGTAAGGCGGCAGTTGTTTCTATCTGGAAGGCCGCCGTTTACTATACATACTTTCTGTACTACTCTAGTATATGATACCTTCACTCGCTCCGCAACACGTCCATATTAGATGCCGCTGTTTCTTTACACGTCGCGATGTGGCGCCACATATGGGGACAGATGTTTTGCGCCATATGGGGAGCTGCTGTTATGTACAAAATGCTCTGTGGCTGGGAGTGGCGTTCACAAATGCCTACTCCCACTTGAATTAAACTGGCCTACTGGAATGAAACACCAGCGCAAATCCTGACTGACTTACAGTACAGAAACCCGGACGCTAACATTATAGCGGCCCGACGCATGGGGAAAACAGCGTCCATCTTAATAACTTTGGCCTCAGGTCCCGTGCCTCACACAATTAAATATATGTGTGTGGTACACCGCTGCACCAAATACAAGGGTAGCCCCGATGCCTGCACAAACTGCAGGAAGCCTGGACACAGGTACGACGTGTGCCCTCTCCCGAAGGCTGGACTCTGCCCGCGGTGTGGCGAGAAGCACACCCCTCAAGAGACCCCATGCACACCAAGCTGCATTCTTTGTGGTGGTTCCCACCTTACTGGTACCGGCTCGTGAAAAGCCAGGACCCCTCCACCTCGTAGACAGACCGCGCTGAAACCCACGCAACCAGTGCCCACGCCAAAGGACTTTCCACCGCTAGTGCCTCATCAAGATCGCCAGCGAGCCTGGACCAAACCCACCAGTACACCCCAAACCTCACAGCGGGAGGAAGAGATAGCTCTCCTGCGGAAAGAGGTAAGGCATCTTAGGGCAGCCATTAATTCTATCCATCCTACCGTTTCTCCACCCACTCCTTCACCAACACCCCAAACCTCTTCACCTACACCCCAACCCTCCACACCCCCTCCACAAAAGAAACGCAGACCAGAAGACATTCCAGACATGGATTCTAAATTACAAACCTTTGCCCAACAGCTCGAAGCCAGTATTCTGGCTCAGACTCAAAATTACATTGAAGCCGCCATCACTAAGCTTACAGAAACTATTATCAGTCAAATAACCACTGCCATTCTCCAACAAATTCCACAAATAATTGCTGGAATGTCTTCACATATCCCAGCTAGCAAACCCATAGCTGCTCCCATCCTCCGCCCCCCCCCCCCCCACCCTCCAGCATGGCCCAGTTGACGGGCAATAATCTCCAATTAAGCATCCTACAATGGAACTGCAGGGGGTTTCGTCGCAAACGAGACCCCCTGCAGCAGCTCCTCTCTGCTTCCTCCACACCCCCTGATATAGTAGCACTTCAGGATGCTGGCACAAATTTATCGCTGCCAGGATACGCTCTGGTACCCTCTGACACCACTCCAAACCCCAGGGTTACCACGGATCTCCAACATTTTGTACCATACACTTGTCATGTACTAACCTCGCAGGTAGGTCACACATTCCTAGAATTAATCCCCTCCACTCACAGATCTCATCCCCTCTTCATCCTCAACTGTTACCTCCTTCCGAGGCAACCGGTCTCAGATTTAATCTCTCTAATTAAAGCCGCCTCCAACGCTGCAAAAAGGAACCCCCTCATTATATTAGGGGATTTCAACTGCGCACATGTAGACTGGGGGTACACACGCACTAACAAGAGAGGAGCGGAATTGCGCAACACCCTTCAGATGCACGGCCTGTCCATATATAATGATCTGAGCACACCTGTAAGAATCGGCAAAAGTGTCACTGCCGACACAAGTCCAGATCTTACTTTTGGTCGCAACCTTCCCACACCGGTGTGGACAAACACAAATGAGGCCCTGGGCAGTGATCATTATATCATAACTATACAGCTTGATTTCGCCAAAAAAGCTAAAAACTACCGTGTCCGCATTACCAGCTGGGATAATCTTCGGAAGCACAGAGAGGCCAAAACATTAGAATCCCCATTTAACCTCCACACATGGATGACAGAGCTGAAACACGATGTCCAGGCATTCACGCAAACATTAGACGCCACCCCCGAGACTCCCGTTGCAGACAGTCGCTTAGCGCACTTACTCCAAGCTCAGAACAGTATCCTCACACGCTGGAAAACCCAGAAGCAAAATCGGAAACTTAAGCTAAAATTAGCGCAACTACAGAAACAAATAGAAGAGCACAGTGCCGCACTCAGTAAATCTAACTGGCACCAATAATGTGACGGATTACGCGGTAATCTCTCCACCACCAGGGCCTGGCATCTTCTACGGCATATGATAGACCCCACTGAATCTAAAAAGCAAACACGGCTTACACTCAAAAGGCTTACCCATAAAAATCGTCAAAATCATCAAGCACTGTTACGCCAACTACAATCAACTTATACCACTGTGGGCCAAGCTGTATCATATCCCGACTATGTAGGCCCCGATCAACCCTCCCTCGACGCCCCCATTATGGATGTTGAAGTCAGAACAGCCCTTATCAAGCTCCGAAACTCAACCCCTGGGAAGGACCAAATCACAAATGTCATGCTCAGAAATCTAGATGACCGTTCAATTTCCCTTCTCACCGACTACTTCAATGAGTGCTGGGAAATGGGGGCGCTACCCGCTGAATGGAAGCACGGGAAAATAATTTTCATTCCTAAACCAAATAAGCCCATTAACGCCCAAAACCTCCGTCCCATTTCGCTCACTTCGTGCTTGGGAAAACTGTTTGAGCATGTCATCCTCACCCGTCTCACGCAACACATGGAATCCCTTGGACTATATCCCCATACTATGGTAGGATTTCGAGCCCACCTCTCGGCACAGGACGCCCTACTGCAGATTTCACACGCTATCCTCAATGACATGTTACATCACACCAGAGCAATCCTGGCAGTCGATCTCACCAAAGCATTCGGCAAAGTTACGCACAGCGCCATCCTGCAGGGCATCCAAGAGCTGCAGTTGGGGCCTAAGACCTACAACTATATTCGGGCCTTCTTAAACGGTCGCACCGCCTCACTGCATATAGATGATGTACAGACCCCCCCCCCCCCCTTCACACTTGGTAATGTTGATACCCCGCAAGGAGCGGTGTTATCTCCCTTCCTCTTCAACCTCACCCTCATCCCCCTGGCCAAGACTCTCAGCCGCATTCCGCACTTAGGACACACACTTTACGCGGATGATATAACGGTTTGGACCACATACGGCTCGGATGGCGACATAGAATCGACCCTTCAGGAAGCCGCCACAACTATAGCTACTCACGCGGCAAACATTGGGCTTGAATGCACCCCCACAAAGTCAGCACTCCTCATAATCCGCCCGCGGCGCGTCCTTACCTCCCCCATCACGATCTACCTGCATGACACTCCCATACCGCAACCACCTACCCTCCTCATTCTTGGCCTGCATTTACAGGACACGGGGGAAACCAACCTTACCCTGAAAGCACTAAAACAGTCCACTTACTCCGTCATCCATCTTCTTAGAAGGGTTTCACATTCACGAGCCGGTTTAGACGAAGCAGACAATCTCAAGGTGCTGCATGCCTTTGTGCTTAGCCGCATTCTTTACGCCACTCCTTACCTGAACCTCTCCTGTGCGGATAAAGACAAGATCAATGCTCTAATCCGCATGGCTACCAAAGCAGCGCTAAACCTACCAAAGAGCACTAGCACGGACAGGCTCTTCAAATTAGGAATGCACAACACTATACAAGAACTTATAGATTCACATCGCTACACACAGTACCTTCGTCTGGCTGGCACGGAAACCGGACGATATATACTGGATTCTCTGGGAATTCGCATACCGGCACACACGACAGACTTCATCTCTCTCCCTCGCGCCATACACACCGCGCTTATCCTGAAACCCCTTCCTAAGAATGTCCACCCTGAATACCATCAATCCCGCCGCGTCGCGCGAGCCAAAGCTCTCCATAAAGAATATGGCACTTCAGAGGATGTGCGCTGGGTGGACGCCACGTGTGGTCCAGACCGTTCAGTAGCTGTGGCTTACCATTCAGCAGCCCTCCCATTTACCCATTTCATAGACCCCCCTTGTACCCCGGAAGAAGCAGAGGAAGCAGCTATAGCAATAGCCATTGCCCAAACCAATGCGGCTTATATACTTAGCGATTCCAAAACAGCCGTTCTTAACTTCGCCCGCGGACGCGTCCATCCCCCCGCGTGGCAGATATTGAGAATGTGCACCCTAAATCCCGATAGGCGTATTGAGCTCGTGTGGGTGCCGGCTCACTCTGGCAATCCCGGAAATGAGGCCGCCGATAACACAGCCCGAGGACTTATTTGCCGGGCAAATGGCGACCCCAGCCGGGATTTCTCGAGGGAGCGGGCACACACGTTTTCAGAACTAACTCAACAAGCACGCCTTGCCCGTCGACTCTATCCCCCTCCCCACCCCCGCCTATCCCACTCCCAACAAATCCTCTGGAGGCGACTCCAGACCCGAACTCTTCCTACCCCTCAGCGTCTCTCCTACTTCCGCCATGTTTCCCCAGAGTGCACTCTCTGCGGAGCTCCGCACGCCACCCTGGACCACATCCTCTTCGACTGGCCTGTCGATCCTCCCCCGCAGGGACAGCCCGCCATCGGTACATGGGAGGAATGGGAGGCCCTCCTTGCGTCGGACCCGGACACGCAACTTCGCTGTGTGAACCGGGGTGCCAGTGCCATGGCCCTACGTGGCCTGGACACATGCGCGTAATGTGAGGGCTGTGCGGTGGCCCTGAGACCTTGCATGGTCCAAACTCGCTTGCTTAATAAAGTTTTCCATCCATCCATCTCACTTGATCGCAATGGCAGACTGTCCTGTGTGTGAGGTCTGTGGGTGAGACGAGAATATAGAACACCTTCTTTGTAACTGCCCTCGGTTTCAGCGTGAGCGTGCACTCCTGGCTGCAACATTGCGCCGTTTAGATCATCAGCCCCTTACTGAAGCCAAGATTATGGGTCCTTGGAGTAAGCCTTGATCGCAGAGGGGAGCTTTGAAGGCACTTTTCAAGTTCTTGAAGGACTCAGGACTGAGTGCGAGGGTTGTGAACTATCAGTGTGTGCCCTGTGTACCCTTAGAGTAACGGCCAACAGACATGTGGAAAAGTGATCATATCCCTTTGTTCTCTCCCCTTTCTATCTCTCCCTCCGTTCCCCTTCCCACGTGTAGGGTAGCATACCGGGCGCTGCTTAGTTAACCTCCCTGCCTTTCTCTCCCCCTCTCTCTCTCTCTCTCTAGAGTCACGAGAATATGCTATCAAACGGGGCATAGTTTCTTTAAAAAAAAGTAGTCGGAAAGGGCTTGATTTGCTGAAGCCGCCTTATCTGACCGAAGTTAAAAAGAGGAGGCGCTGATAAAGAGAGGTAGTAACTGTCACCGAGAAGACAAATGAACTCGCGACTGCGAGGACAAACGCTCTGTCCCACGCCTGTAACAATGCCGCGCTCGCATTCTCCCACACCGCGACCGGCCGAGGGAACGAGCGTCAAAAGAATGTCGGCCCACCGTGGACCAGCTGCTGTTTGTGATGCTCATCACGCGTTGCGTGACCCCTCGCTTTGAACCCGGCCGCGACGCCGCCTCCCTAGCGAGCCCTTATCGGGCATGACTGTCAAGGGGCTACGCCTTGATGCATGGTGCTCCCTCCCGCGGTAACCGGTGAGCTAAACATGCAGCCCGATTCCCAAAGCGGTTACACGAGTACGGTGAGTAGGGCCCCGTGTGGACACGTAACCGGGCCCTACTGTTCGTGTTGCGTAAACAAATACGTTCCGCTCTCAGGGTTCGGACGCCGCTCGCCTGCATACGTACCACTTGCTCAATTTAGTTCGGACGACCTCACTCAAGGAAAAATACAGGACCGTCCCGTTCCCCAAGCTTAGTTTCCATCACAGGCCTTTCCCCGGAAAGTCCCTCGCTTCTTATTCGTCCGTTCCGCGTTCGCTGGCTGTAGGTATTATAATCGCACTACAAACAATAAATAGAGAGGGGAGGGGGAGAGCTGTTATGAATATGTGTTTGGAGGCCATCGCGATGTCTGCAGCTGTAGTGTGGACGAAACAAACGCGTCAGAGGACACAAAGAAGCGGAGGGTGCCCTTCATTTTGCCACTTTTGTTCGGTGCTACTCATTTACCAAGCGCGCCTCCGAACAAGAGAGTGAAGGATCGCGCTAACAAAGAGCAAGTTTTCAAGTGAGGAAACGTGTACGCTCGTCTATTTCAGCAAAAACTGCTCACCGGCACTAGCGTCCGGTTGAAACAAAGAGAGCCTCCTTCGCGTGAAGGAAAAAAAAACATACAAAAAGAGAACGAAATTGGCCTGCCGGCGCCCAGCCATGATGGGATGTCAGAATGAGCGAGGGAAAGAACAAAAAAAAAAACAACGGAAGAATGAAACAAATAAAAGTGCGGGTGGCGAGGGGGCAGGCGGTCACGCGCGGCTAACAGCGCGGTTCGGATGAAAAACACACAAAAGTATGGGATCAGCCCCCTCGTAAAACAAGCGGTAGAAAGTACAGCAGAAAGGAAAAAAAAAATGAACTGCGCGAAGCGGAGGACGGGTAAAAGTCCTGCAAGTGTCGCCTCAGGCTATCCTCCTCTCCACAGGTAGCTTTTTCCTTTTCTCTCTTTCTCTCCTTTTCCCGCTTTCCCCCTTTCTCATTTTCTGCTCGGACCCCCGTTGGCGCCCTCGGTTCGCAAGTGGTCCGCGTCAAATCGTGCGGGGAACTCGGGAGCTCGAGGTCGCTCACACCCGTCGCAACCAGGCACGCCGGAGCATTCGAAGACAGGCGCACCAAGTAGCAGAGCTCATTTGGTCGAGGCTACCACCGTTAAGTGGATATCCGCATTGAACGGTTTATGTTTTTTCAATCGAGTGCTTGTAGCTTTTATTTCGAGGTCTTACCTTGAGTGCTTGCGCATATACGACGACAATTACGACTGTTGCTGTTCGACGAACGACAATATCGATATCGATTCGACGACTTTTCGAAGCTCCGAAGGTAAAGCGAGAGCTCCTCCGGAACTTGTGGCGTGGAAACCGTGCTGCTGTTTTGGGGAACAGGGACTGGTCTTGTCAAGGACCAACCGCCGCATCGAAGAAGGGCTGCCGAAGACGACAGCACTAGCCGCCAGGCACTGCAGGGGGCTGGTAGCGGGTGTAATGACTTGCGTCCAAGACACGTCTTGGACAGCTAGACGACTGGCAGGCTGCGCCGACGCTGCGGCTGCTCAAGATCCAAACTAGCCACCGGAAGTCGAAGCACCGGCTTTTCGGGACCGGGACGCACCGATATGCAGGGCCTTGGAGTGACCGTGTCAAGAAGGCACACGGGAGTCGTTGGAGCCTTGTTTGTTATCGGTAAGATTGTTTAAAACCTTTTAACGCGAAATGCAGACATTGGAGAGAGTGTTCAATGAGGCTCGCCTACTGAGCTGTGACTTGTTTAATATGCAATATGATCCAAATATGCTGCATTGAAATTATAGTTTGAAAGTTTAAAATGTCGTCTTTCCTAGACGCACGTCCCTACTTCTCGCCAATTACATTCATATGAACCCGTGGCCATACTGTAACGTTTGCATAGTCGTTTGAGCACCCACCTCTTATGCGGAAGGTGAGGGGTGCGATCATCATGGCCGTTGGAAAACGAGTCTTTGACCCAACTTTGCGCAGATCAAACACATTAGCCATGGCGTTTTTGACCTACCTTGTGGCAGTGAAATAAAAATAATAGAGTGGGGATAATCTCCATCATTCGAAAAGTGGCCATGCACTTCTGCTACTAGCACTAGTCTTTGCTTGACATCGTAGAAAACGCGACCTCCCCCTTTTCTCTGCTACGGCCTCGCGCCAAGACGAAGAAACATCTGAAGTTATGATTAATTTCTAAGAAGCAATTACTCAATAATTAGCCTCCCAATTTCTTACAATGCGAAAATGACAGCTCATTACTCTTTAACTGAAAAACTACAACACTTCAGGAGATTTGCACGCTACGTGCAAATGGCATCGTTGTCGCTTGGAGTTCTCTGCCAATTCAGCTTCACCCTGCCTTCTGGTAGCCGTCCTGGTTTGTGTAGCTGGTGAGCGTCTGCTCAGGACCACGATGGATTGCTCAACTGCGAAAATTCTGAGAAAATTGGGAAATGAGTGAAACGAGTAATTACTCACCTTAACTGACATCCTTTAAATGTAATGGACTCACAAAGACGTTAATAGTGTGACCTCATAAATCACCATAGTGTGAACCAACTTTTTCAAGTCGACGTTCCTATTGTGCAGTGGCGCTACTGTTATCTTCTTCTTGTTCACAGGAATGATGCTCATTGGCCCTTCGGCGGTGGAAGGTGCTAAGGGAGTCACTATCCTGGACTGCATCAGACAGGAGATTCCAGCAACGGTGAGGCGCGCATGATTGCGGTGCTTGCCGTAGCACGTGTCAGTATAACTGTTCAGTCGTGTTAAAAACGAGCACTGCGCATGCGAGCTAAAATTGTTGTATTCATGAGAGTGGCTCAAGTGACTCCAAAAAGCGGAGTCGAGATATAGATGGAATCTATATCCCTTCGTACTGCACCTCCAGCCGCACGGATCGTAACACCACCTATCCTCTGCCTGCCCGCACGTCTGCACATCTGTCTTCATTTTTGTCCGTACTGCGAAAGACTGGAATGACTCGCCCGGCGACGTCGTGCTCGATGGATTCCCATCGCTATTCAGATCATTAATTGAAGCCATGTTATACCGTGTAACCCATTCCCTTATGTAATACCCCTCTATGGTGCCTTAGAGGTAGCAATAAATAAATTGTTCGCTAGTCATCGCTGGTGGCCAAGGCGCGAGGCTGTGCTAAAGCTGTGCCCCCAGCTGGTTGTTCGGTCCTGCTGCGCCCTAACTGCTGCCTGTGCTAGTCCCCGTGGCCTATCAATAAATGCACTCTTCAAATTAAATAAATAATAAACAAAGGTTCTACGACCACCAGACCTCTCGGGAGGAGGCATTATTGAAGAACTTTCAACGTTTACGCCGAATTTGACAGAATAGTTCTGTTCATGACGTCTGGATCGTCGTGTGGTAGCCTGGTTCACTGGACTAAAGCCAATGTGTTTTATTATACGTCTAAGCACATGACGTGAGCACTGTGGATGGAGCACATGGGCAAAGGTATTTCAGTGTTTCTATTGAAATGTGGAAAAATTTTCGGGAAAGTGCAGCGTCAGCCGTTTTGCCGCCGCCAGTGAGCTACTTCGCAGTCACGCAGTCAGCCTTGTGGCCATACACGGAAAGTTCTTCCTATCCTTGCTTCGGCCTGTTCGTCGTGGTTCTGCAACATAACGGATCTCTACCAACGCGCCCGAATTTCCACAAATTTTAGCAATACTCTTCACGAGCTCGGCGAGAGTGCGGTTGATGGCTATTGTGGGTGTTTGTGTGCGTGGTGGCATAGATCTGCTAAGTGACAGATACGTGCCTCGGATACTCGCATTTAATTAATATGTAACTGTTGTTACGATGAAGCAGTTGCCGACAAAATGACCGCATGGTTAACACCACCCATAGCTTCATCATCATCAGCCTGATAACACTCACTGAAGGACAAAGACCTCTCCCGTATCTCCCCAAAAATCCCTGACCTATGCCAGCTCTTATCCCCGCAAACTTCTTAATATCACCCGCCCACCTAACTATCTGCCGCCCTCTGATACGCTTCCCTTCCCTTGGCATCCAATCTGTTACCCTTAACCTTAACGACCTTAACCTAAACCGCGCAGGCAGCCAGGGCTAGTTTTTTCATTCATACGGGGCGTTTACATATACCCCACGTAAAGTGATTTTGGTTGGTCTCAATAGCTGAGATCTGTCTGCCCGGTTCAGAAACGCTGCAGGGTCCCGTCGATCGAGCGTGTCGTTGGGCTGGTACATCCCGCCCTGTCAGTGTTGGGTTGATTGATACTGACGCGCTGGGAAATGTATTTCTAAACTGGACCGAGATTAACAGTCTAACAAGGGTAGAGAGAGAGAGCGAGAGGTAAATCTGGTTGTATCTTGTATTCGCAATCCTTTCTTGATAATCCTCCTCTTATTATTTCGTTCTATATACAACCCTCGATATTCCTTTTATTTATGAATCCATTTTTTAAAGTCGGTTTAAGCTCTAAATGGTATCAGTACCCGCCAGAGCTTGCTGGCTATTAAATACGAGTTACAATCGGTCACAAGAGAGAAATAGCAATGTGAAGAAGCCAGGAGTGCGGATAGGTAGCGGGACCGCTGGAGGTTCTTTTTCGCGCAGAACGGGTGTTACTGTAGATATGGCGGTACAAAATCTTCACCACATAATGTAGACAGACGGCAAATGGCTACAGAGCTGGGGACATACCTATTACGCCTTAGGTGACACAAAGGAAAGAGAAACATTTATTTAAACCAACGGGATTAGTGATCTTGAGGTAGAGTGGATGGCTTCATCATTCCAGAACTCCACTAGCCATGGCTTCTTGTCCGGCCAGGGGGCCGCCGGACAGCTGCACGTCCTACCGCTCAATTGATATACTAGGCATCATTAAGTTTTGGGGTTTGCACCCGCACCACCACGAGATGTGGAAGAGTGTGGGACATGAGTGTGGGAAAAAGGCCCACATGTACTGTGCGATATCAGTGCACGTTAAAGGTCCTCAGGAGGTCGAAATTATTCCGCAGCTCTCCACTACAGCACCTCTTCCTTCCTTTCTACTCTCACTCCCTCCTTTATCCCTTCTTTTAGAGCGCGGTTCTGGTGTCCGCCTTGATGTGAGACAGATACTGCCCCATTTCCTTTCCTCCAAACCCAATTTTCTTGCATTTATCCACAAAGATAAAGCAATTATGACTTGAAAGCGACTAGACAGAGGAGGAGGAGGAAAAATTCATTAAAGTGAAGGGGAGTTGGGCGATCTTATGGGTGGGGCCCTCATTCCAGAGCTCCACTGGCTTGAGCTGCCCTGTGGGCCTGTTGTATGAGGGCCTGTTGGTCCTCCAGGTTATCTCTGGTCAGCAGCGCCTCCCACCGCTCAAAATACATGTTTTCTGTCTGTAGAGTGTTTGTTTTGGCCCCACATCTCCATGAAATGTGGAAGAGTGTAGGGCGGGCCTGGCTCTAGGACAGGTGCCGGAGTATAATGTTGGGTGTATGAGATGTAGTTCATGAAGGTTTGGAAATGTGTTCGTCTGTATCTGCCGCCAAGAGACGGCATCTGAGGTGTCTAATTTCCTATGTGGTGGAGGGAAGTATCTCCTTTGGAGACGCTGAAACTCGAGGCGTTCGTTATACCTAGAAGGTAGAGGGGTAAAAGCGGGCACGGTTTGTGGCCCCGCTCTGTTGATGATGCCTCGAGCTAGAGCATGTGACCTCTCACTTCCCTCCATTCCCTAGTGGCCTGGGGTCCAGGTTATTTTGTGGTGCTTGGTCAGGGGTGTAGTGCCCATGAGCCGACTAACGTGCTTGGGAACTCGGCCTTTCAGGAAGTTTCGACACGCGTGTTGCGAGTCTGTGATCACATGAGCGCTTTGGCCTTGTGACTCGTAAATGACGTTTCGGCTCTTACAGAAGCAGTGAATAGAGTGGAGAAGCGGAGGTCCGCTGCCGACACTGCGTACTTGTCATGGTCTGGGTATGCCGCGGCGTCAACATAAACCACGTTCGGGGAATTGGCTAGGCGTCGGCGTAGGTACGATACTCGCGCTCTTCGTCTGCCTGTGTGAACGTCTTTAAGCATATGTTTCGGTATCGGGGCCACGCTGATGTATTTCCTGTGCTGTTTTTTCTAGAGAGGATTGAACATCTAGTGCGCGGATGACCGCAACTGTGCCTACTCGGCATAGGACAGCTCGTCCAGCTTGGGTGGTCTGAAGTCTGAGTGTTAGAGATGCACGGATGGCTTATGTTAGTTCCGCAAAGGTGTTGAAGATTCCTTGTGTGGTCTGACGCTCCGTCGGGGTGTTTTTAGGAAGGTTAAGGGCCGTCTTGAATACTCCCCTTATGATGGTGTCAACTTGCTGCTTCCCTCCCTTTGTGAGCGTGTGAAAGGATAGTCCGCATGTAATTCGGCTAACTACCAGTGCTTGCACCAACAGAAGAGTGTCTTTTTCTCGCATTCCTTGGAAATGCTTGGTAATGCGGCTGGTCATGCGAGCTATCTGGTTTGCGGCGGTTTTGAGTGTCTGGATGGTGTGGGTAACACGGAGGTTGCTCTGTATCCAAAGGCCAAGAATGGGGATTAGGTTAACTTCCCTTATGGCTTGACCCTCGATCGTGAGGTCTTGTTCCATTTACCTAAGTTTAGTAAGCGTGTATGTGCGTTGCTCCCCTGTTGCTTTTTCTTTGTTATTTTTCTAGTTTATTTTTGTTTTTGCGCAGCCCAGTTTTTACAAATACTCTTTATTTACATTTTTGCCTTACGGACCGGTCACTTCCATGCTGTTGCTCCTTTTTAAGGCGATAGTAATTTATATAACAACTGCAACTGTAAACACGAGCGTTTTTGTGTTAACTTGAACATAGACTTCTCTTGTTAACAACCAAGCCAAGAATAACTCTGCATGCCTTTTGAGCGCCCAAAGGTGCCTCACGTGCCACTGAAAACAAATGGCAGTTCTTCATTCGGAAACAAAATTCACCGAAAAAAAAAATCGCGTTCTCAAAGGAACATCCAAAACAGTCCGTCGAATGTTTAAAAAAAAGAATAAACCAAGAGTACATCACCTTTTTACTGTCCTAGTTACCGCTTCCCGAAGGCTACTTTTTGTCGAGGCTTTCTGCTGCGTGATTAAAAAAAGGGACCCACCTCTACTTTCACCGCCTATTTGAACGAGATAAAAAAGACCATTCTTTTCGACATCCTCTTATTGGCGTTCTGTTGTACGAAGAGAATGCCATTAACGAGCACACGGTGCCCAGCTAGTTGGTTCGCCTGTAACTACACTGAAACGTAAGTTGGCTGAGAGCAATCTGTTCATTTCTGTGGGTGTCTTTTTGTAGCGCTGTTTTTGTTTTGGTGAAGTTAACGAGGTCATCGATCATAATCTGGACGTTACTCTTGAGCATTGTGAAAAGGGCCTCCTTCGAAATGCTTTATGGGTACAAGTGCCTGTATTTCGACTCGGTACAACATCCAACAGCCCCCCCCCCCCCCCCAAACAAACAGATATACACATGCATCGACACACTATT